>NC_067421.1:26022174-26332174 GCF_009764475.1 Pristis pectinata | reverse complement strand
GGTCACCTCGCTATTTTTTGTTTTTAAGTTAAATGTCTGCGGGTAGTTGTTTTAAAATAAAAATCACAATGTAAATGATTATAAAATGACACTTGATTTTGATGTGAGAATAATGCAGGAAATTGCTACCTCACATAGATCATAGAACAGAACATAACATAGCACAGGAACAGGCCCTTCAGCCCACGTTGTTGGGCCAAACCAATTAAACTAATAATATCAAATTACACTAATCCATTCTGCCTCCACGTGGTGCATATCCCTCCATTATCTGCATATTCATGTGCCTATCTAATAGCCTCTTAAACACCTCTATCATATCTGCCTCCATTGAAAATTATAATGTAAAACTCATTGATAATGTTTTGCCCAATGCAGCAAGATAACAAGACATAAACAGAACACTATTTCTTTGTTGCTTCTGTATCAAAATACCCAAAGTCCTATTTAGCTCTCATGAGTTTAAGGAGAAAGCCCACCATTCTCTTTCGATGATTAAGAAGGCGCAATAAAAATGTGTAGCATTACCCTTATCCTGAACTTTGAGGGTATCAGGAATTCCATTACATTCACCAGGCTATGATTAACCACAAAGTTGTCAGATGGTTTCCACGCTGTTCAAACCAACCAGTGAGCTTAAGTGCATGGTACAAGTTGCTTGATTGCTAGCACGTTCACCTTTGTTGTCTCTACCACCAGTACACACTGGCTCCATCTAAACCACACCAGCAGCACCTCCCAAGCCAGCTCTACATAAAGAAGAACAAGGAAAGAGAACACCTCCACTGGCATGTTCTCACATCAACACCTCCTCCTGAGTTGGAATCATAAGCTATCTTTTCATCTACACTGGGTCCAAATTCTGAAATTCCCTACCCAACTACACTGTGGAAGTACCTTCACGTGAAAGACTGCAGCATTTCAGCACAATGACTTCAGAATCAGCTTTTCAAGAGCAATCAAAGGTGGTCAGTAAATGCTGGCCTTAGTAGCAATGCCCATATCTCAAAAAAAAAAGAGATTTATATAAAATAAATTGATTTTGTTTTGATGCCAAACAAGTAATCTTGCATTGAGAGCCTCTACATAAACTTTGTTGAAGAGGGGAATATAACGAATACTGCTGTTGATTTTGTTCTCCAGATTTTGGGGATAGGACACATTTCTGAGACATTTCATCTGTACCTTACAGCTTTAATTGGAAATGTTTAATGTTCAGAAATGGGTCACTAAACTACCCATTTATTTTTCACCCAGCAATAACACTATCAAAGCTAAAATATTATATGACATTTCTGACTTTTTTCATAATATAAAACAAATCTGATTTAGAATAATTAATTTCATGTTATAATATCAAAACCTGTTTTGACCTTATTGCAGTCATATAATTATTCCCAATACCTACCACATTATGTAACCCCATAACTAAGCAAATCCCTCCTTCTACCAATCATCAAGCTAAGGAACCAATTCAAGTTCAATGGGTGGTATAGAAGAACTTGCCAGGAGAAGCACGAGGTGTATCTAAAAATGAGGTGACAATCTTTTGAAGTTACAACACGGGACTACAGTTCAAGAAGGTGACATACCACTACCATCTTGTGGACAATTGTGGATGGACAGTAAATATGGACTTGGTCAGAAATGCTCAGATTCCTTAAATAAATACAACAAAAAAAATCTCATTATAAGCAACTTTTGTTACCTTATCCAAAAGGATTTGACTATATTGAAAATACTCTTATCATCTAGTAAATAACAGCCAAAAGTAAACACTAATTCCTTAGGAGACTGTGTAGTATATTTTGCTGCATACAAACTGCTTCCAGTAGATACAATGGTCTTGAAAAAGCCTTTGTGTAGTTAGATCAATTCATGCAACCACAGAAGAAACTTACACCAGTTATGTAGTCTTATGTTTTGTATTCACTGTCACTGATCCCTTTAAAAATGAATTAAGGTAATACCAGAAGTATTTTGTTCTTTTTAGTCAGTTGATTGTAACGTATTATCATTTGAAACAGCTGTAAGTGCTTGTCAAGGACATTTCATCCATATTTAACAAATCACTCATCAATAGATCACATAAGAAAGTATTGCTATTACATTCCTATTAAATGAAAAGGTATCGTGTGTGTTCTGGCTCCATACACAGTGCAATGTAAAATTGCATCCAGTGCTCTCAGTACAGCCTCCACTACATCGGTGAGACCCAATGCAGATTGGGGGACCACTTCATCGAGCACCTATGCTCCGTCTGCCGCAACAGCCAGGATCTCCCAGTGGTCAGCCAGTTTTAAATTTTAAATTTAAATTTTATTTACAGCGTGGTAACAGGCCCTTCCGGCCCAACGAGTCCACGCCGCCCATTTTAAACCCATATTAACCTACCCGTACGTCTTTAGAATGTGGGAGGAAATTGGAGCACCCAGAGGAAACCCACACAGACACAGGAGAACGTACAAACTCCTTACAGACAGCGACGCTAACCACTACGCTACCATGCTGCCCCAATTCCACTTCCCATTCCCATACTGACATGTCTATCCATGGCCTCCTCTACTGGCACTTTGAGGCCAGATGCAGGTTGGAGGAGTAACACCTCATATTCCGTATTGGTAGTCTCCAACCTGACGGCATCAACATTGATTTCTCTTCTGGTAATTTCCCCCTCCCCCTTTGTCTTCCCTCATTCCTGTGGCCCCTTCTCTTTCCCCTCCCCTGCCCTCATGACCTGCCCACCTCCTTCCCTTTAATCCATGGCCTACTATCCTCTCCTATCAGATTCCTTCTTCTTTAACCCTTTGCCTCTTCCACCTATCACCTCCCAGCTTCTCACATCGTTCCCTTTCAAACCCCTCCCCCACTTACCTACCTTCCCCCTCTCACCTGGACTCACCTATCACCTGCCAGCTCGTGCTCCTCCCCTTCCCCCTACCCTTTTATTCTGGCTTCTGCCCTCTTCCCTTCCAGTCCTGATGAAGGGTCTCAGCCCAAAACTTCAATTGTTCATTTCCCTCCATAGATGCTGCTTGACCTGCTGAGTTCCTCCAGCATTTTGTGTTCATTGCAATGTAAATCTTGCCATGCACAGTACCTAAAATCATGGATGATATAAGGTACTACGTAAATTCTTTGATTTTCCACCCTTTTAATCAGGCTTAATCAGGCAGCATACAGCTGATGTGCACATGGAATGCATCCATGTATCCAGCTTCCCATAATCTATAAATTCTCGGCATGCTCAGCACCAAGGGATTAGCCAGTTGTCTCAGGATCAGATGCAAGCCCAATTGAAGATGCAGCTTTAAAGGGCAACACAACTTTTAATGGAAAATGCAATTTGGAATTTAGGCAGAAGCATAATCTCTAACTTTATGAAACTTGATAGGAATCTTGCTACCCCTCAAATGTGACCTCCTCTTTCCATGAGATGGGTACTGAATCACCCACATAATTGGGCACAGGGCATGCATATATCCTGCCAGCAATGTGCAAATGTCTTGCTAATGTGACACAGAAGTGGCTGTACTGACCATTAACATTACAAAGTGTCCTCTCCCAATTATGCAGTCTTCTAGATGACTAAGGCCTACCTGGTTCTATTAGTCAGGACACATGATACAATAATAGAGATAATGCTGTCTGTTCGCGGAAATCAATCTCTTATTAATGCAGGAAACTTTGATAATCTGGCACCCTTGGCATTTTTTTGGTACTGGACTAGCAGGTTTTCCAGACTATTGGATGCTACTCCTATTAATACCCAAATACTTTTATTTCTCTTTTTTTTAATATGTTGCATTTCTGACAAAGTCCATATTTACCATCCATCCAGCGATTCCAGTGAGTTTAAAGGGAGCAGGAAGTAAACTAGCACTCTGTATACCTTCTCCAGCCACAAATCTAACTACATTACTGACCCCAGTGTTGCGGATCATGACCCCAGCTCTGGCAACGCACCAGACCCATCGTCCAGACTCTGGCCCCGGCCGCACTTCAAACCCTGGCTCTGGCCACACTTCCTACTTGCACTCTAGACCCCGTTCATCTTCCGGATACTGAACCATCAGGATTTCTGAACAATCAGATGCCAGATTATCACATAGTCAGGGACAGGAGGTGACGGAAACATGAATGAAGGACAAACCTTTGGGAATTACACATTCAAAGTCACCCATTCTTCAAAATTACACTACACTTGACATATGGCTTCATTCAAATTATTAATTTACCATTACACAAAATGATATTTTCTTAAAAAAGTCTAATTTTTGTTTTGAATGATCTGCTTTGGTATTTTCCCTCGGAATTCCTTATGATACAATTTCATACGACAAAGAACTTGGCCCATTAACTCTCAAAGAAGCCCATTAATCCCATTCTCCACTTATTTTCCTGTGATGTATTCTCTTACATAGGCCCATTATAACATCCCCAATTCTCCCATCAGCCACCAACACTTGGGGCAATTTACTGTAACCAATTAGCATTACTACCAGCATGTCTTTGGAATATGGAAGGAAGCCAGAGGATCTGGAGGAAACACAAGGAGGACATATGCACTCCACACATACAGTAACAGAGGCCAACATCGAACCTGGGTTGCTGGACCTGTAAGATAGCTGCGCTATCTACAGCACCACTGTGCCATCCAACAACCAAACATACCTTTGCAGTACAGTAAAGCCAAGTCTGATGCTCTGTCTCATGTCCCCAATCGTAGTATTTAATTGGTAAAACTCTTAAAAATCAAGAAGCCTTCTGGGCTCTATAAACCACACAAACTGTATATTTCATTTGGTAAATTTACACAAAAATAATGGTATAATCTGCATTCAATGTCAGTAGTATTCTGCCAGTCTGTGAAATTGTCTGACATTCGGTATTACTTTCTATGCAAAAAAAATACTTGTACCTGTTATATTTTCAGGATTCTGTTTAATCCCATCAGTGAAAAAGAATATGTTCTAATAGTGTTATTTCTTTTCATAAGATGTTGTTTTTTGTTAGCTTTATTTTAATTCCTGTTTTCTATAGCCAGAACATTCCTGTACTTCATTCACTTGGTTAAATATGGAGGATGCTGTCACAAAGGCATTGCCTTTACAACATAAAAATCATTCGTAGCTGCTGGAATGTAGCAGGACCCCTGAACAATCTGAAAGGTAGTACTGGAATGTCCTGCTACAGTGAATGTGAAATGCCACTTTAGACCTATAATTTGAACAGACACTGATTTTCCAAGATCCAAAGGTTACACAGTGTGCTAAAAAATCCTTGCATTTTAAATTCTAAAATATCATTCAAAAAAGTCAGAGTATTTTCCTTTAATCATCACACCATTCCGTCATCCGTGTTCAATACAAAGTGTAATCCCTCAATGTCTTTTGAACTATGACCACATGAAGTGTGCACATACACTAATTTTATTCAGTAAGATCATCTGCTGGCCCCTTATAATAATGTACATTTTGAGAATAACAACAGGAGCAGTCTCTTATTGTACTAGTATGATGTGTAGTCACATTGGTGCATGCTATTTAGCAACTTAAATTCTTCTTCGAGCTGAAGTCTTATACCCAAATAATTGCCTGGTTACCTTACATCATTATTCTCTCTTCTGAAACCAAGTTAATCTACATGCAACCTCGATGTCATCTCTGACCATACGAAGAGCTTCCAATCATACATTGTTGCCATCACTAAGATCACATTCATAACATCGCCGTACCCCACTCCTGCTTCAGATCACCTATTGCTGAAACACATCTTTCTCTGTTAATTCCTAACTTGACTAGTCCAGCACCCTACTGACCTACAATCTTCCATCTGCATCTTTAGAAAACACTCCCACGTCGTTTCAATTCCTAATGGATCCCACCACCATTGTGCTTGTTGACCCAAATTGGTTCCAGGTTAAACAAAGCTTCCATTTTGAAATTCTTGTTCTTATTTTTAAATTTTTTCATAACCTTTCCCACGCCCATAATATTTCAAAATATCCACCTCTGATTCTGCACTCTTGTGCATCCGTTATTTTAATTGCTCCTTGCTGATGACAAAGCCCTGTGCTCTGGAAATTTCTCCCAAGACCTTTTCCACCACATTCCTTCTCTTTCTTCTAATAAGGCATTCCTTAAAACCTGCTTCTAATCAAGCTTTTAGCCAGCTGGTTTAATAGCTCCTATGTGGGCCAGTGTCATATTTTGATTACAATTCTGTGAACACGTTTTTTACTACATTAAAATGTTATGTAAAGGAAAATTTTTGTTGCTTTATAACAAAAGGTTTTTTTTTGACTGAAATTTGTCTCAGAATTTTCCCATACTGAGAAATTAAATTTTGGCCTTGCAGTAAAAGCATAGACAAATTTTCAAGTAAAATGGATTCCAACCAGCATAATACTAACTGCTCCTGCAGCTGTGGGTCTCCTTGACTTTGTTTGTAGAAGTTTAGACATTAACAAAACAATATAAAATCAAACTTGGAGGATCAATAAGTTCTGGAAATGTGCCCTAGACCAACAAAAGACTGTGACCTCTACATCTATCATATTCCGGCTGCTTTATTCCTGAGAGAAGACAGCCTATTCCTCCTGTCCAATTAGCTTTACACTGGCTGTTCATTGCACCTGAAGATCCTGGAGGAAATCAGTGCATGACTTCAAAAGTGGCCACTGAGGCTGTAGTCTCTTGTAATCAGGTCCAAATGTAAGAAATCAAGGCTTCCAGACATATGGTTTCATTAGAATTAGGCTGATGTTCCATCTTTCTTTGCCAGGGAACTTGTTGAATATTTTCCCTGGAAGAGGAGGCTACGAAGTCCTCTTCTTGGTATAGTTGGTTTCACCTCCCACAGGAATACCCATAGGGGCAATTGTGAAATCCACAAAAGGAATATGGCATTTTTAGACCCAATACAAACAAGCTTACATCCAGTTTCATTTTCTTCTCTATCCACAAAATCACAGGCTCTCAGTGCAGGTGGGAAAAACTCCAAAGAGGAAATCAACAAATACAATAGCATTTCATGTTGTTTTCCTCAAGATATTTACAAAAATGATAAATCTATGAGATTCAAACTTAAGAAGGTGTACAGGTTGGAGAAAAAAATCCCATGAATTGCTATTCATGAATGCTTGCAATTACATTGATGAATGGCTAATTGTGTTGGTTGTTATACCCAGAGCCACAAGATGGCAGTAGAACATCACAATATTGCAAGTTTTAAACAGTCCTAGTAAACAATGTTACACAGTTATAAAGATCGTTGGAGTACACTCCCACATATGTCATTAAACAACATGCTCTGGACAGAATAAATTATGGGAAATGCGCCTTTTATATGGAAACAAAATAACAAGGAAAATGAGAATATATAAAGTTCATAAAAGTCCTGGATTTTATCCACTTTATATTGAGAAGCCATTCATGCTAATTTTCTTTCAATCCTCTCCCTATATTGCTAGATTGTTAAAGGTTAGAAAGAATGAACCAGAATATGGCGTGACTTGTTTCCCTAGCATCCTTAGCATGTGCTTCCTCCTTTTCTCTGTGCCTTTATTGACTGTGCGCTGAGATCTCAAATTACCTCTTTGGGACTCCACATGGAAAGTCATAACCCACAGACACAAGGGCTGTCACCTTTCCCTCCCCACCCAAACCAACACCACAACACTATTTGCTGCACATTTCTCAAAAAAACACAATTTAGCTTTTCATTTCTGGGTTGATTCAATTAATAAAAATTCAAAGTTCCCAACAACAGTGATTTTATTTTACTGCAATATTGTCTAAAGCTGCATTAAAATGAATTTAAATAAAATAACACAATATAATCAGGTTTATATTTTTAAAACAGTAAGGGGTGTGTGATTTGTAGAGTAGGAGACTGATAGGGAAAGCAAACTATTTTTAAATTCGGGCATTTATATTGTGGTTTTACTGTGTAAGGCGTTGGGGCAAACACTCCTTTAGTAAACTATAACTGGCAAGCTCTTTCTTGGTCCTAGACGTGCAAACTAAGTTGATTCCAGAAATTAATTAAAATAAGAACCATCCAGCAAATGAACAGAGACCAGTCATTGCACAAGAGATGAGCTAAGAGACTAATTGGTTCTCATCAATGGTTTTAAAAACTCTGGTGATAACAATTTTGCTGTAATTTACTCAACCCAGTATTGTTCAGTTAGCACTATGACCGAAAGAGTAAATGAAAAGTTTGTGCTACTGTTCAAATACCTGTTTCGAAAGAACTTCACAGGCAGCAATACATCAAGGGCTTCCGATAAGATTGTAAATTGAAAGAACGAAACTTAGATGGCCTGTCAATGCAATCTGACCCTAACGTCAAAAATGTATTACTACTTTTAACTGTACTCTTGTCTCAACCTTTAAATCCCTTTCTCAGTATGTTCACCATTTGTAATTATTGGTGTCTCATATCACTTATGTGTCTTGAAATGATATCCTATATGCCTTCTGGTCCCTGTTTGCCTTTACTCAGATGGATTCACAAAGTGAATATGTATCAAATTCAAAACCAAAATACCTCTGTTTGCTGTAAGTATTCAACAGCTCATGTAGCATCCATAGAAAAGCAAACAGAATAAACACTTCAAGTCAACAGAGCAAGTTCAGAAATACAAATAAAGGGTGAAGAAATGGAGAAAGCTACTGGGAAGATACAGTTGAGTATGAGAGATTAAATGACCAAAGGAATAATAGTTCAAAGCAAAGAGGTTGCCAAAGGGGTAAGGAAACAAATGAAAGATTGGAATAATGGGGATGTTATTGAGGGTAGCAGAATATGAAATTGTTGAACAATACAGGTGGCTGAGAACAAAACAATCAGAATTGGAGAGGAGCAGGGAGTTAAAGTTGCAAGTAGCTGGAACTTGTTCCCACAGACTGAACAGAGAAATTCTACAAAGTGGTCACCAAATCTTTATTTGGTCTCCCTGGTGCAGAGCTGCAAATACAATAAAGTGTAAATACATCAGTGTTTGATCTGGGAAATGTGATTGGGTCCTTGATGATAAGAAGGGAAGTAAGGAGCAAATATCACATCTCCTGTTGTTCCATGGGAAGCTGCCATTGGGAAGTTGTGTCAATGGTCATGGGGGAATAAGCTAGAGTTTCCCAGTGGGAATAGTCCCTTTGAACCATGGACAGAGGGGAAGGAGAAGATGTGTATGGTGTTGCATTGGTAAATATAAAAATGGTTGTGGGTAATCTGTTGAACATTGAAGATGTTGGGCTGGAAGATGGGAACCCATTATGATTCTGGGGGGAACAACAAACAATGTGTTGAGTCCTGATGCAGGGTTTCAACCTGAAACATCGACAATTTCTTTCCTCCCACAAATGCTGCATGGCCCTCTGAGTTCCTCCAGCACATTGTTTGTTGCTCCAGATTCTGGCATCTGCAGTCTCTTGTGTCTCCATGACCCTGGGAGGGAATGGAAAGAGTGAGAACAACTGTGTGGGAAATGGCATGTAACATATTCAAGTGACTACTGTAATGTTATATATATGGAGGATATTGAAAGGACAGGTGCTTGGAAAGGTTTAGAGGGATATGGGCCAAACACAGGCAAATCGGACTAGCTCAGGTAGACAACTTGGTAAGCATGGACGAACTTGGGCCAACAGGCCGTTTCCATGCTGTATAACTCTATGACACTAAGATTTTATTTGATTATGATCTGGAATCTTTAGAAAACTTTTAGTTTTCTCTCTCTGGAGGTTCAACTGTGGTTATTTAATTATCTCAATAGATTAAGATAAAGATGAAGTCCATTATTTGGGCAAATTCTCTAGTCTGTCTAATAAGAAAGAGCCGTACCTCTTCCTCTGACATTCAACAACAGAATTTCCAAGTACATTACTGTCAATGGGATCATTACTGACTAGGAAAGTCCAAACTGACTAGAGAGAGCACGTTGGATGTTGGATACTGAGCAAAATGTGGTCTTTATGTACCACCTACAAAACAAGTTAGAAGATTGTGATGGAATCACAATGCTAAATGAATCCTCATTCATTCTAGGTCTGTAGTCTTCACTATTTCCAGCATTTTTTATGTATCTTCTTTCAGACACAAAATAATTGTTTAATTTCTCTGTCATTTTCTTTATCCCCCAATATAATTTCCCCTGTCTCAGTCTATGAAGGATCCATACTATCTTTAGTTAATATTTTACCTTTTACGCATCAATAGAAGCTTTTAGTCTTTTTTTATGTTTCTCATGAGGGGTTCCTTTGATCTAATACCATCTGTAACTTCCCTTAATAGCCATGGCTAGATACTTTTCCTGGCAGTCATCATTTCAGATCATTTCAGTATACAGATAAAACTTGTAAATTATATATTAGTTCATTAATGTTGGCCATTGTTGGTTTACTATCATTCCACGATGTATGGCACGATTTGTCTGGATGTTCTGAAAACAAGCGCTTCTCACCGTATCTCGGTACATGTGACAATAATAAACCAATACCAAATGCTACCTGACCTGCTGAGTGTTTCCAACGTTTTGTTTTCCAGCATCTGCACTTCTTTTCAAGTTTAGGGTTTGGAGGGTGAAGTAGAAAAACGAAAGGCAGTAATGCGTCTGGGCCACAGGTGGAAACTGTTCACAATCCCCATGAAACAACTTGAAGAAACTTTGTTCTGCAGTGTTTTTAATTGCAAAAATAAACTTTATTCATAATAAAATATATCTACGAAAAGAAAAACACAGTGCAAAGCTTTGTGTATTCTTGGTGTCATTAGATCGATACATTCAGCGGTGTTAACATTTTTCTCCACCACAACAGCGGAGACACCGGTCAACATTGCAGCAGCTCACTCACGTCTGACGGGACAACTCCCCACAGCCGACGTCATCCACCAGGGCCAGCGTGCAACCCACGGACTGCCTGTCATTAATTCACCACAGCCGATTTTATTTCAGAGCAATACGCACGGCTAGTTTAAATAAAACAGTCAAAATTATCCTTGAATTCAACAGTGCAGCTCACCGAGTTTCGGGTGCGGCGGCGACTGGCTGTGGAAAGCCTGGGGTCCTTCCTTGCTGCCCATGTGCGGAGCCTGGCGGCGGCGGCGGCGACAACATGGGAGGTCTGGAGAAGAAGAAGGTTGGTTGGGTCTCGGGGCTGCGGCGGGGGTGGTCGGACTGGCGGTGGCACCGGGGCTGAACTCGTGAACTGTGACCGGGACCCCCTTCTCAATCGGTTGCCGTGGGGAGGGACACCCGTCCGGTCGCTGGGACCCCTTCCCCACCACCCCCTTCCCACCACCCCCCTCTCCCCACCACCCCCCTCTCCCCATCAACCCCCTCTCCCCACCACCCCCTTCCCCATCAACCCCCTCTCCCCACCACCCCCTTCCCCATCAACCCCCTCTCCCCACCACCCCCTTCCCCATCACCCCCCTCTCCCCACCACCCCCTTCCCACCACCCCCCTCTCCCCACCACCCCCTTCCCCATCACCCCCCTCTCCCCACCACCCCCTTCCCCATCACCCCCCTCTCCCCACCACCCCCTTCCCCATCACCCCCCTCTCCCCACCACCCCCTTCCCCATCACCCCCCTCTCCCCACCACCCCCTTCCCCACCACCCCCTTCCCACCACCCCCCCTCTCCCCACCACCCCCTTCCCCATCACCCCCCTCTCCCCACCACCCCCTTCCCCATCACCCCCCTCTCCCCACCACCCCCTTCCCCATCACCCCCCTCTCCCCACCACCCCCTTCCCCATCACCCCCCTCTCCCCACCACCCCCTTCCCCATCACCCCCCTCTCCCCACCACCCCCTTCCCCATCACCCCCCTCTCCCCACCACCCCCTTCCCCATCACCCCCCTCTCCCCACCACCCCCTTCCCCATCACCCCCCTCTCCCCACCACCCCCTTCCCCACCACCCCCTCTCCCCACCACCCTCTCTCCCCATCACCCCCCTCTCCCCACCACCCCCCTTCCCCACCACCCCCCTTCCCCCATCACCCCCTTCCCCCATCACCCCCTTCCCCCACCAATCCTTCCCCCACCAATCTCTCCCCATCACCCCCTTCCCCACCACCCTCCCCCCACCACCCCCTTCCCCACCACCCCCTTCCCCACCACCCCCTTCCCCCACCAATCCTTCCCCCACCAATCCTTCCCCCACCAATCTCTCCCCATCACCCCCTTCCCCCATCACCCCCTTCCCCCATCACCCCCTTCCCCACCACCCTCTCCCCACCACCCTCTCCCCACCACCCCCTTCCCCACCACCCCCTTCCCCACCACCCTCTCCCCATCACCCTTGCCCCTTCCCCATCACCCTGACCTCCCCCACCACCCCCTTCCCTGTCACCCATTCCCCCTCCCGTTACCATGACCCATCAGACCTCTCTCTCTAACCAGGTTGTAACCAGTACACCCCCAACTCCAGTCGTCGCTCCCCTGCTGCTGTGACGAATGGACCCCCTTCCCCACCCCACAGGTTGCTGTAACCTGTTGACTCCCCACCCCCACCCCCCTCCAGTGCTGAATCCAGGTGATCTGCCTTCACCATGTACTGTCACCCCTGTTGCTGTCAGGGACTCTGTGCTGCCACTTCATGGTTCCACCTCCACCAAGCAAAATCATAATTTGTATACTGTAACAAATAAAACATTCATTTCTTTTTCCATTAGTATGAAAGAGGAGCAGCTACGAACTATATTACTAGAAATAAAGCCAGGAAGAAGTTGCAACTGAGTCTTGCGGATTTCAGGTGAGATATTACCTGTTAGAATGGATTACATCTTTCAAAGTGATTTGTTGTGAGAATTGCATTATGTACTGGCTTGCTTCCGCAGCTGTGGCACTGTTTTACTCTAATAATGTAAGATAGTTCATCTTACATAAGACGCAATCAAAACTGCTTTATTTGTTATTTTATTTCTCAAGGGATATTTTCCTTGAGTCTGCATTGTTGATGCAATCGATCAAGTATAGGTGCACAAATTACTTGTACTTTGCTTTTTGGTTGACAGCTCTGGTAAACATCTTAGAATTTTTGAAAACGAGTTTCTGGTACAATTGTATCTCTAATTTTATCCGATAACCTGTGGCAGGTGTATCCTAGTACACCTTATGTTTGGTTCAAAGTTGAGTTTCTTGTTACATGCACAAGTATACGTATCCACAGGTGTAGTGAAAAACTTAGTTGCAGCAGGATCACAGGCACATAGCATCATATAAGCAGCATTCACAAGAAAAGCATAAAATTATACACAATTTTTACAAGAAAGCACACAATTAGAACTAAAAAAACAAAGTCCATTTTAGTGCAAGGTGGTCATAACATTGCTAAACTGTAGTGATTAGGATTTTGCTGGTTGGTTCAAGAACCAAATGGTTGAAGGGAAATAGCGGTTCTTGAACCTGATGGTGTGGGACTTCAGGCTTCTGTACCTCCTGCCCGATAGTAGCTGCGAAAAAGTAGCATGGCCCGGATAGTGGGGATCTTTGATAGATGTTGCCAGCTTGAGGCAGTGCCCTAAATGAGTCAGAGAATCGTCACTTCAAGTCTCTGGGTGAGATATAGAAATTGGGAATATAAGGGTTTGGAGGAATTTTAAAATGTGGATGAAAGGTTTAAGGGTGCTACAGGAGTCAGTGAAAATCAGCATGGGTGAATAGGATTTAATGCAAATTAGACTGCAGTTAGTGGATTTGTGAATGAGTTCAAATTTCCTGAAAATGAGGATGCTACTAGCGAGCAATAGTCAAGTCCAGAGGTAAAGACCTGAATGAGGGTTTCAGTAGAAAAAATCTGGCATATGCTCATCCAAACAAAAAGTTTAATGAAACAGGTTATTAACATTTGTTCCTAAAAATAGTTGCTATATCCATTATGCCTTTTATTTTTAATAGGCGATTATGCATTCTGAAGGGTATTTATCCTCATGAGCCCAAGCACAAGAAGAAGGTTAACAAAGGTTCAACAGCTCCACGTACTTTTTATCTTATCAAAGATATAAAGTTTTTACTGCATGAACCCATTGTGACCAAGTTTCGTGAGTATAAAGTAAGTTTTGTATTTAATTTTCTTAAATGAATAATATGATATGTGCGTGTTTTAGAAAGTCAAAGTTGAGTTTATTATCATATGCACAAATATGTGTGTGCACAGGTGCAATGAAAAACTTACTTGAGGCAGCATCACAGTGACATACTATCAGATACACAACATTTACAAGAAAACCATAAAGTAAATATAAATCATAATTATATAAATTATAATATATGAATATAAATTATGCACAATTTTTACAAGAAAGAACACATTAGAACAAAAAAAAAGTTCATTCTAGTGCAAAGTGGTCATAGTAATGCTGTAATGAGGTAGTGATTAGGGTTGTGCATGTTGGTTCAAGAACCGAATGGTTGAAGCGGAGTAGCTGTTCTTGAACCTGGTAGTGTGGGACTTCAGGCTTCTGTACCTCCTGCCCTATAGTAGCTGTGAGAAGGTGGCATGTCTCGAATGGTGATCACCTTTGATGATAGACGTTGCCTTCTTGAGGTAGGCCTCGTGTAGATACTACCGATAGTCAGGAGGGATGTGCCTGTGTTGTATTGGGCTGAGTCCACTACTCTCTGCAGCTTCTTGCATTCTGTGCATTTGAATTACCGTACTGGACTGTGATGTAACTAGTCCAGAAACTTTCAACAGTACATCTGTAGAAGTTTGTTAGAATGTTGGTGACATTCTGAACCTCCTTAACCTTCTAAGAAAATGAAGACTCTGGCACACCTTCCTTGTGATTGCATCTATATGCTGGGCCCAGGACAGATCATCTGATATGTTAATGTCCTGGAAAGTTGTTGAACCTCCCCACCGTTGATCCACCAATGTAGACTGGCGCATGTCTGCCCTTCTTCCCCTTCCTGAAGTCAACAATTAGTTTAGCTTTACTGACGTTGAGCAAGAGGTTGTTGTTGCAGTACCACTCAACCATGTGTCCTATCTCACTCTGGTAGGCCGACTCATCACCACCTGTGAACCTTCTGCATAAGTGCTTAGATTGTTTGCTACCTGTAGTGAGCTAAAAGAATCTAAAATTTATTGTTATTCATCAGCTTTTGGGATTTTTGGGCTGTTCTGCACTTCAAATAGTAATTGGGATAAAATCATAAAAGCCCATTTTGCATATGTCTTTTAAATTAAGTTACTTGCAGAAAACAACTTCTCTTCATCCTTTGAATGTTTTTCAATGTAACATTTTATGTTGGAAGGTGTAGGCAGCATTTCTTGTGTTCCTTGTGGCAGGCAATTTTTTCATGTGGCAGGCAGGTGATTTTTAGATACCAAGTTTTCTACTTTCATATGATACTGAGAAATCAATCGGTATGCTATTCAAAGTACAGCTGTAATTTATATTTTAACTGTTTATTGCTCTTGTATTCTTCAGGCATTCTAGGATTGTTCATAAGTGTGTTAAAGCAGTTGTGGTATTCCTGTAAATGAGAAAAAGTGCTTTCTTAAAATATTACTTGTTTTTGTAGAAATGTGAACTTTGGTTTTCTTCACTTGCACATTTTTCATTTAATATCTAAAAATTTCTAATATCCATTGTGCTTACATTTGTCTCCCTCAACTGTTAGCTGTTCCAAGATCTTGTTCGGAATCAAATTTATAACAAACTCGTGGCATCTGTCTCCCGAGATCCCTTTCCTCTGCCGCAGAAATGAGGAGCTTGTAAATCTGTTGCTAAGATTTGGACCATCATTCATCTGCATTCTTCCTTCCACTACCTGTTCTAGCCACAACTTTGTGCCTTTTTCTATTTTCTCTGTCTGCCATAAAGCCCTCCGTAAACTTGTCCCATCCATTTTATCCGAATCACAATGAACCATTGCCCAGCTTCTACCACCTGTCATCTATGCCAGATGAAACTGTAAATGATACCCTCTTCATCATCCTTATCCCTTTCAAAATTACCTACAAAAAAATATTGATTTCTTCATCTTTGCAAACAATTGCTCTTCTTCAACTTTCTCCTCTTGTTCTTGAACATATGGATAATTCAACCAGATGAAACATTGAAAACGTTCTGATTAGTTACTGTCCCTCCTTGGCTTTTGCAGCCTTTGAGATGATCAACCTAATCACCTTTTCCTTTGTCTTTATTGGGGCTAGTTCAGTGAGATTGCTCTTACTTAATTCTACTCAACCATCTTCATCAGAACATCTACAATAAAGGCTTTGCTTGCCACTCCTATGCTGTTGCTCCCAGGCTCCTCTTTCTTTTCAGATGTATTTCATTTCTTAGAAATGTTACTCATTTCTTTTTAAAGAGTCAACTTTCTCACCAGAGTGCGCTCACAGTTATAATTGATATTCTAAATTTTATCCCACTTACTGCTTGCCTGAAATCGGTCTTGGATGAGGTGCAGTTATCCTTAGTTAATCACTTACAGTCTTGTCAATGATTATCACCCCTGCCACAAACTTTTTATCACCACCACTGATTTCATTGATTCACCTTGACAGAGTGGCCGTGAAAATCAGACTCTGAACATGTTCGGTATACCATTCAACTCCAAATTAAGATTCTAATCACATATAACTATCATCAGGAAGGCTGTCAATTTAACTTTAACGTCATTTGTTTGAGACCTACTTTATCAAAACTGCTGCTAAAACCCTCAACCATGCCTTTGTCGCCTCCAGACTTGGTACTCTGGTTAACCTCCCTCTCTCCTGTGTAAACCATGATGCTTCTGATACTTTGCTATCTGTATCTTACTTTGCCTCAAGTCCTGCTCATCTATTGTTCCTGTACTACATTAGGTCCTGGTCTCAATAATTAAAATTTGTTTTCATCCCTGTGACTAAATCCCTCCATTGCCTATTATTCTTCTTGTTCAGCCTTCTATTGCCTCCGTATTCACCATCCCCGCCACACCTCCAATCCTTTGACTCTGGGCGTCATGCCTTCTATAATTTAGTTAGTTGCTCTAATAGTTTATGATGTTGGATTATTCTGAAATTTAACAGGAAAAGAGATCTCTCTCGTAGTTTTGTTTTAAAAAGACCTGTGCAAATAAAAGCAATTACTTAAACAGCAAAATGATTAAGCTTCTCTAGAAACAAATTTCGTCACTAATATTGTGCCAAAAATATATTTGCTTTATTTCCATTTTCTTCAACTTACATTTCAATGAAAATTTATTTATCTGATTTCTTTAAAATAGGCATTAGTGTGTTCTGTTATCCATTTTGAAGGAAACTTAACATTTGGGATAAATTGTTAAAGAAAAGCTGTGATACCTGGTTATGCTTTTTCAGGTATTTGTTCGTAAACTCCGTAAGGCCTTTGGAAAAGCAGAATGGAATACAGTTAACAGGCTCAAGGACAATAAACCTGTATATAAGCTGGATCATATTGTCAAAGAAAGGTAATTTGTGAGGAAACTATTGATGTTCATTAAGTCCAGTCTGTTTCTGTTATGCATTAAATATGACTTAAGGTAAGCCTTTACTGTCGGATATATTAAGCACAATAAAAGATTGTTAAAATGTGTAACAAAAAATAGAGATTAGGGGTATCCATAACTATTCAGCTGCATCCAAAAATAGGCTAAATAAATACATTAGGATATCCTAAACATTTTAACACTCTTCCAAATATTTTTGGATGCAGCTAAATAGTTATGGGTATCTCCTATCTTTGTATTTCTTTTACACATTTTAATAATCTTACCCTGGAGGAACTTGAGAAATTCAGGAATTGCTGCTTACATTTCCAAATGTTTTTTTATTTGTGGCACTGAAACTTGCAATAAGTTGATATGTGCTATAGAGAAATTAGTACGTTTCTCAGTCAGCTATAGCATTTAATGAAATCATTCTGAAATGACTATGGAGTGGTGGTGTCCTGAAGCATTTTACAGCCAATGAAGTATAACTATGATCACTACTGTATTGAGGGAAGCATTGTATTAAACAGAAATAGCAATTAAATTATGACCACAAAATCTATTTTACTGACATTGGCTGATGGGAACGATTATAACAACCTCTGGGAAGAACTGACTTGCATCTCTTCAGAATAGTGCCATGGAATATCTTAACATTCACCTGAAAGGACATATAGAATATAATATTTCCTACTTCATTGGTAATGTCCCTTATCAAATTTGGGAGGTTCCTAGCTCAAGTCTCACTCCAGAGATCTGAGCACACAAATCTAGGCAGTAGTGCAGTATTGAGGGAGTGTTGAAGTGTAAGAGATGCTGTCTTTTAGATGAGATGTTGCACCAAAGCCCAATCTCCCATCTGGGCATAAAAAGCTCCCACTAATCTATGTATCCAGAATATCATTCTTCAACTTTTTCACCAGCTACAATATGATCCCAGTCACAGATTCCCATCCCTACCCCTTTCTGCTTTCCGCAGGGACCACATTTTCTGTGACTGTCTGATTTGCTCATCCCTTACCCCTCCCCCGGCAGTTTCTTCTGCAATCATAGGAGGTGCAATACCTGTCCCTACACCTCCTTTCTTACCACCATCCAGAGACCTAAACAGCCCTTCCAGATGAGGCAGAGAGTCACATGCACCTTCTGCAACCTTTTCTATTACATTTGGTGCTCTCGATGTTACCTCTATGTTGGTGAGACCAAGGGCAGACTAGGTAACTGCTTTGCTGAGCACCTGTGTTCTGTGCACCAGGCTCCCAGTTGCAAGCCATTTTAATTTCCTCAGCCTCCCACACAGCCCGGGTGAGGTCAAACATAAACTAGAGGGACAGCATCTCACATAATGCCTAGATAGTCTACAACCCGACAGCGTGAACATTGAATTCTCCAATTTCAGCTAAGTTGCTCCCCCTCTGTCCATTTCTCTCTCCTCCTGATATACCCAGGTCCTCCTGCACACACCTATCCAGCCCTTTATCACCCAGTTTCTTTCTATCCATCTGCCCACCCCACCTCCCTTATTTGGTTCCATGCTCCACCTTCCTTTCCTATTGGAGTCCATCATCTGCAGCTCTTCGTTTCCTCCACCTACCACCTCCCAGCCTCTGTCACTATTTCCACCTTTCCCTCCACCACCTGACTATCTGCCAATCACCTCTCCACCTATCGCTTGCCAGCCCTTGCTCCACCTCTTTCCCCCTCGCCTCTTTATACTGACTATCTCCCCTCTACTCTTTCAGTCCAGGTGAGGGGTCTCGACCTGAAACACCAACTGTCCATTTCCCTCTGTGGATGCAACCTGACCCCTTGAATTCCTTCAGTAGTATGTTTTTTTTATTGGGTAAACTGTCATGTGGGGTAAATGAAGCATTTTGGGAGGAAATTAAGTATAGTCCAAGCATTAGAATGGAACCAAATGATTGTAATTTGATAACTTATTAAAATGTTTAGAGCTGAGATCAGAGGTAAACCAAAATTTTCAAAATCCAAAATCTGACTGAAGTGCAGATCTACACCATTCCAGTAAAGCAGGGTGACTTTAAAAATGTCTCCTGTCAATTTTAAAACTCCTTTTTTTTTAACATCAGAAAATCTTTTGTTAGCCTTCTAATGGGCAGTTTCCTTAGTTACTAAGTTGGGCCAGGGCATGGTGCTGTTTGAAATGGAATAACATCATTTCTGCTTCTAGGAATGGCCAGTTATGTAACCAATACATTAATTCTTAAATGAACAGAACCTAGAATTTGAAGCTCTTGTAACTATCCTTCATGACCTTCAGGGCAAGAGCTAACAATATTTAATGGAATTAAACGTATTGCAAGACCATTTAGCTTTAGTTGCTTTGACTGGTAGACCAATTCAAAACAAGCTCACTTTTTTTAACCTTTAGCTCTGTATTTGCTCTACTTGAAATACTTATCTACTATTTTCTTTAGTGAAGTATTCCAAAGACCACCAATCATTGTGGAAATGATCCTCGCCCTCAATTCTCTGTGATATTTAAAATTAATGCTCTTTTCCCGAAAATCAGAAAATTCTTGCCCCATTCAAAATATTACAGTAAACCTTCATTAAATTTCTTGAGTTTCTCTCTTGTAGTGAAAATATATGTAGTGTAATTTTTCCTCCCAACCATTGCTATCCACCCCTTAGTAAATTTTTACATTACTTGATATCTGTGGCTGTGTGTCTTTTCCAATAATGGATGCCCAAAGCTGCATAAGGTATTGTGACCATGGCTTAACGTTCTGTGTATTTGCTATTAGGTTCTCTACCCTTATTTATAAACTCAAAGTGATTCTGACCTTTCATAGAGTAGAATCGTACAGCACAGAAACAGGGCCCTTTCAGCCATCTCATTCTTGCCAACCATAATGCCTAATCTAGGCTAATCCTACTTGCCTGCATTAGGCCTGTATCCCTCTGTGCCTTTGCTATCTAAGTATCTGTCCGAGAAAGTACTTTTCTTTTTATCTATGTGTTTATTTAGTAAATTATAGATTTTAGAATTGCTAGACAAAAGAAATCCTTGGTTCATTTTCTTCACTTTCTATCTTCCTGATGGGTAGGTGATATTAATAGTTTATCTATCTTGGCTGTGTACCTCTCCCAACAAATTGAGGTTGGAACTTGGAGAGCTGTAGTGATGGAGAACATTAGCAACAATATCCAAAGTCGCCTATCACTTCCAAACATGCTACATTTACCACATGTCACATCTCACATTACTTGTACTGTATCCCAAGGTGTTTGTCACAGCTTAAAGGCAGATTGGCAAATGAGATCTGTCACTTATGCTTCCAGTCTCACTGTAGTACATAAAGAAAAGACCCTAAGCACTCAAACTGTGTTGACACAACATAGATGACACAAAATTGGAATATCATCACCCCTCCTGCCCCAGGACCCCTCTTTCCACAGATGCTGCCTGACCTGTTAGTGTTTCCAGCATTTTCTGTTTTTAAGATATAAGACAGTTGTATATTTCTCTTATCAGAACCTTTAAATTCACACAAATTTGAGCACTTTTGGATTGTCCTAAATTCCTTGAAGAATTTGCTGCATATGCAGCTGATTTTCTTAAATGGCCCTCAGCTGCCTCCTGCCACCACAGAAAATTTGTAGTTCCTGCAGAGGCTTGAGGTAATATTACCAGCACAGTACAAGTGATGTTTCATTTGACACCTTATAGTGGTAATAGGGCCAACTTCCACTGTTGAGTCCATCTTCCAAAGTTCAAAGCTAACTGATCCTTGGTATAATTGCTAAACTTGCTCTTGCAGCATCTCTTGAAGATCCCTTTCTAGCCTTTAGATGACACCACCATCACCCATTTTCGCAACTGCTATTTCCATTTCTAGTTCCTCTTTGTTCCTTAGAATCTAGGACAACTTACTTCCACTGCAGCATGGGTTCTGATGTGGCTAATGATGCTAATATGGGGAACTTCAGACTCTTCCACAGATGGGATCAGTGGTACCCTGTGGGATGGGTGGATGGTGGTTTGTGAAGTGGTACACTCCTTCTGCCATTTATGCAAGACTTCTGTGTGCACCCAGTGCATGGCCTCAAGGCACCCAATGCCATCCCAAATGTACCTTCTCCATTTGAAGCGGTTATGTGCTGAGTCCCAAAAGTCAGTGGGAATGTTACATCTGTGAATCTTTTCCTCTGTCTGCCTGGTAATGTCTTCCCATGACAGAGATAGGAGTAGACCATTTTGGCAGTCTGATGTTGGGTATACAAGTGATGTGACCTGTCCAATGTGACCAACTGAGTGTAACCAGAGCCTCAGTACTGGGGATGTTGTCCTTGAAGAGGACACAGACATGGTTTTGCTTATCCTTCTGGTAAATTTGGAAGGTTTTGTGAGCAGTGTTGGTGACATTTTTCCGGTACCTTTGCCAGTTGTAGGTAGTTTAGATCTCATGGGCATATAGACCAGGGATTACTGCTGCCCTGGTAGACCTCGAGTTTTGTGTTAGGTCTGAGTTGTTTATCTTCAAATGCCCACATCCTTAATTGACCAAAGACCCTGCTGGTGCATTGAAAATGGTAGTGAATTTCATCATTGATGCCTGCCTTCATCAAGAAATAGCTCCTGTAATATGGGAAACAATCCATCTTTTCCAGCATCTTGTCATGAACCTTTATCGTCAAAAGGCAGCATGGTGCAGCAGGGGTGTTGGTACAGGACCTTTGCCTTGTGGTGTAAGGCCCATCATCCCATTTGCTTTAGTGAAAGTTTCAATGGTGGCATGGAGCTCAGCCTCTGAGTGTGCTCGATCACGCAAGTATTATGTGCATACTGCAAGCTCGACTACTGAGACAGTCAATGCCTACTGGAAGAAGCATTGCAAAGGCCCCCTCAACCATAACTCTGTCAGTGACATGAGCACACTTAACTCCACACAGCATCCTATCCGGGTCTGCCTTGGCATCATTGCTGACTGACACGAAATCAAGAAGGCCATATTCCAACTCAAAAATAAAAAGGCCTCGGGAGCAAACTGTCCCTGTTGAAATCCTAAAACTTGGCAATTAAGAAGTTCAGTGACAAATCCATGTCTAGGAAGAGGAGGATATTCCAGAAAACATCAGACTTGCCGTAACTGTGACAATGTACAAGAAATGAGACAAATTCAACTGTGGTACCTACAGATGACTTTCCCTGTTGTCCAGCACAGGGAAAGTCATCACCTGGTTCTTCCTCGCCGTTCCTTCTGGTGGCCAAAGAGCTGCTCTGAATGAAGATGTGAATTCCATCCATCCAGAAGCACCACGGACACTGCAGACATGATTTTCAACATGCAACAACTTCAGGAAAAATGCAGGGTGGAGCACAAGTTGCCATTTTAACCTCGCCAAAGCTTTTGAATCTGTCAGTTGTGAGTGATTGTGGAACTCCCTCCCTTTTGCTTGCTTTACAATGGCATGTAAGCTGTGATATTAACCAGGCCCGTTGTCTATGAGCGTTGCTGTGAAGAAAGGCTGCATGCATCATTGCCTCAACACTTCTCAATCTTTCTTGCTGCCATCAAACGTCCCATGGGAGCGGAACTAATCTTCAGAACCAACGTACTCATAATACCTATTATCTGTAAATGTACTGAAAATTGCTATTCATAGTCTGATAGCTGATGAGTTTGTGTGTGTGTGTGTGTGAGAGAGAGAGAGAGACCATCTTCTGTTGTTTCTGCCTGATCCCTTGTATTAAATTTAGAGAATCCTTGCCTATTATGAATGCTAAAACTGCATTCCACTTTCATTGGACGTGGCAATTTACATTGATGTGGAGCCTATAATGATTACAGAAAAACTTATATTCACAGGGTTTTTAACAAACCGAGGTGACACCTAACCCCATGGGGATATTGGGCAGATAACCAAAAGTTTATTTGAAACGAGAGGTTTTAATGAGTGTCACAAAAGAGGAAAAAGTGTTTGTGGCCTTGGCAAGTGAAACCATAGCAGCCAGTGGTAGAGCAGTTAATTCACTATGGGTTAATCAAGCTGCCAGAATTGGAAGGTTGAAGGGCTTGCAGAGAAGCTAGGCAATAGCATAAGGGTGAACAAGACTTGGTGCGAGTTAAAATGAGCAGTGGAATTTTGCTTGATGCCAAATAGAAAGAAGGAAGCCAGTCAGGAGTGCATTGGAATCATCAAGTTCAGATATTCAAAATACCATAAAACATTGGGAGTGAAATTGGATTGTAGTGGACAACTATTAAAGGGATTGCGATGCAAGATTCACCTGTTATTCATTGAATGTGCATTTAATTCCTGCTACTTCCTCATGATGATTTCCACAGTCCATCTCTGAGGCTATAATTTCATGTTCAGCACCAATTAAGTGTGATCAAAGGCGGCTTTTATAACAGAAGTGAGTGTGTGGCCTGAACTGATGGTGGAAGTCCACTGCATGGGTTTCGGTAGCTAGCATCCATATTTTCTAATGCTGGACTGCATGCTTAGTGGGAAGAATATAGAAGGAGGAGTTTCTGTACCCACAGAGGGCAGACATGCACAGAAAAAGTGGCAGGAGAGGAAGACATCTGTGAGGCAATGTGAGGAGTCAAGATCCAAAGACCTGGATTTGCAGTAATTTCACACATTGGTCAATGTTAGTGCAGACATTCACAAATGTGATTTCCTGCCAACTACACACTACCTTCACACACTACTCATTGCACCACATTCCAGTCACTCACCCACAGTGAAGTTTCAGTCAGGACTTGGACTTAATTTTCATGTCCCCCACCACAACTTCCTAAACTTACCACTAATCCTAACCCCTCCCCTTTCTTTCCCGTTGTCCTGCTCTGCATGCCCTTCCAATCATTCAACAAACCTGGAAGTAACTGATTCCTTTTCACTATAATCCCAGTGATGTAATAAAAATAGAAAATGCTGGACACACTCAGCAGGTCAGGTAGCATCTGTGGAAAGGGAAACATAGTGATGTTTCAGGTGGATGACCCTTTGCCTGAATTGAGAAAGAAAACACGATAGTTTTAAAATGCAGAGAAGGTGAGAAAAGGATTGCAGTGATGCAAGACGTTTAATGGGAAAAGGGAGGCATTCGTCATCCTAAGAGTTTGGTTAACCGATCATCCATGTAAGTTGAACCCATCACCTGATATCTGATTCGTCCTGCTGACATCAAATCATTATTGCACATGTATTGATATCATGATCTGCTTACTCTGCATAATTTCAGCACAGTCAGGGTTCCATGCACTGCTGCTAACTCCCAGTATGATGGGTGTTGCGAATATGTGCAACATTGCAAATTGGTATACCTTGCGCCTAAACAGTGTTCCACAGCACAAAATTATTCAAGGTGCAATGGCTGCTCAAGTAATATTTTGTTAAGCAATGTAAATAAGATGAAGTGTTTTGCTGCTTATTGAAATGTACACGTTGATGCTTTTGAAGTTTAATTACATTGAACAAATTAATTGTAACTCACTGACTGGGGGAGAAATCTTTTGCAGTCTTTTGCATGAGCTCTTCTTTATTTTTGGTTACTTTACCTACTAACTCTTTCTTGTCACTATTATTGATACTAGAATGTAAAGACCATGTTTCTAGTTGTATTTCCCTAAGACCAGCAAAGTTTCAACCTGAAACGTTAACTCTGTTCCTCTTTCCACAGATGCTTCCTCCTTTTTCAGTATTTTCTGTTTTATTTCAGATCTCCAATTCTGCAGGTTATTTTGTTTGGTTTTCAGCTGCTTAGTGTAACTTGATCATGTCGCTCTGTCCTGCCCAAAAGGTGCTATTAAAAATAATTGAACTGACAAATGTATATGAGTAGAGTTTGACTGAAAGAGTATTGTTGGAAAGTTGAAAACCATTAATGCAAGGAGCAGTTACAGTGAAATGACCTAAGATGCATTTAAGGGAAGGTTAGACATGAGGGGAAAAGAAAGTGGTTGTGCTAGTTTGATGCAGAAGGATGCACACCAGCAGAGACCCGGTGGGTCTATTGATCTGTTTCTTTGGTGTCTATTGTTTAAAGAATAGAAGTAGCAAGTAGGTAAAAGCTAATGCTCCTACTGTTCTTTCTTCTCCTTTTCCCTGCCTCATTGTGTGAACAGCATTAGTCTGTGTCAGATCCAGAATATAGTCAATTCAGCTGCTAAAAGTCATGATGCTTCTATTGGGAGGAAAAACCACAGTATAAATTTCAGAACTAATAAATCACAAAATTGTCAAAATGCAAGTTTTCTGTCAGCATTTAAAGAAAGCTAGATTAATATTTCAAATGGAACCAGAATTTTTATTTTAGAATTCCAGCATTTCTAGATTTCTGATTTCTTTAGTTTAATAGTGAAAACATGATTTCCTTGTATTCTTAAATCTTCTGTTCTGAGAAACAAATTTAACATGGCTGAGTGAATTACAAGGCTAAAATAATCTCAGTAGCTTTGTGCAATTGCAAAAGAGCAATGCCCAAGTGACATGCATCAAATGTCCTTGAAGACATTTCTTTTTTGGAAAGTCTAATTATTCTGTTTATTTCTGGCACTACAATCATCTCTTCCCTTCCACCCTCCCCTGTCGGTACTTAACATTTCAATAATTACTTAACTGATATTGAAACCTCGGCAAATAGCACATTGTTATTGTGTACTTCTGTTCCATTGCTCTGAATGTCATCAGATGGAGCACACTACCAGTTCCCATGTCTCTCGTTTACCTTCCCACAGTGACACCACACACCCTCTCCTCCCCAACTGATCACCATCTCCAGCACTGAGTGTTAGACTGTTTAGATTTTATCACGAATTTGCATCTTCTGTTAACCTGTACCAGCTATTTTCCCCATGTGGTATTAAATTATTGATGCAGAAGGTGCTTTTGTTTTTCCAAAAATGATTTTTGATGCTAGAACAAGTTTCTAGGGATGTTAGCTGATCTTTTTGTTAGAGACAGCTTTCTTGACACCTAATTTACACCACATTTTAAAAGAATTTTTGTTTTAATGGGGGAACTATTTCAACTCAAGGTGCTTTAATATAATTGTTAATGATTGACCAGACATCTGTTAATATATGCTGTATTTGCACAATTGTCTTGGTTTCTGTTTGGATTTCAAACAAAAGGATTTGTAAACCTACTTCAGATCTGTTAGAAGTACAGCCATCTCAAGTTACATGGTGCATTAAAATCTTTTGTCTATAATTTCAGCCATGACTTTACCCTGTCTTTTCTTGGCAATGTCCTCCATTCCTCAATCTGGCTTTTTCTCTTTTTCCCTGCCTTTTGTCCAGTGTTGGTAGCCACTTCAGTTCTCTTTAAGTGCCCTTTCAAAGCTATTTAACCAGACTTTTAACTCCTTTACCTCTTTACTCCCTCTGAACTCTGTGGCATTCATTCTTCCTACTTTTAAACCATGGTGATCTGTCCACTGTTAGCATTCGATCTCCACAAATTTTAGTGGCTTTGAAATTAACAGCTAAAAAATCTTATCTTGTCCCAGCTTCTCTTACTTAAAACATTTCGGTCCTTTTGTTCCATTTGAAGTATTTTTAACCACTTTTGAACAGTATTTGGCCTCTGTTTCTATCACCTGACTTATCATTCTGGGTGTACAGTTGCCCCTTTCTTGGATTGGAGAGAGTCATACAGCATGGAAAAAGACCATTTGGCCCATCATGTCCATGTCAATCAAGGGGCACTCATCCATATTAATCCCAGCTTCCAGCATTTGGCCCATAGCCTTCAATGCCAAGGCAATTCCAGTGCTCATCTGGACACCTCTTAAATGCTGTTAGTGACTCTGCTTCCACCACTCTCTCTGGTAATGCATTCTAGGTATTCACCACTCTGGGTGGAAAAAGGCCCCCCTCAAATCTCCTCCTAAATCTCTTGCCACATGGAAGCCTATGGTGATTCAGGTTGCTGCCTTCTATGTATAAAATACACATTGTTCACTTTGTTACTACCTGTGCTCTTCTGTTTGAATCTGGTTTCCTTTAGTACTCTCACTCCATCAGTAAAAAGTCTAATTCACACCATCCAGACTGTTTGCTGAGTATATACTGATCCTGTTGGCACTGTCATGTTCACAACCTCCTCTCCTGTAATTTTTTTTTATTAATCTTTCAGGGAATGTATGTCACAGACAGGATTGCCATTCATTGCCTTTGTCTAATTATCTTTACGATAAGGTGGTAGCTGGCTCCTTGAACAACTGCATCTGTAAAGTTAGATGTGGAGATTTCAGGATTATAATCCAGCAAAGTGAACAAATGGCAATGTATAGAATGGTAGATAGATTGGATGGGAATTTGAATGCAAGTTTTTTTTCCCCTATATACTTGCATCCTTTATCCTCCTGGAGTTTGAGATGCTGCCAAAGACTATTTGCTACAATGCATCTTGCATTGTAAACCAGCGGATGATTGAAGGATTAAATGGATGTTTGTGGTTGTTAATGGGGTACCCATGAAGTGATTACTTTGTCCTTGATGGATGTGGGCTGCTTAAGTATTGTAGTGACTGCCACCATCTAGGAAAATGGAGGATGTTCACTCGCACTCAGTTGAATGTAAATGGTTAGCGAGCTTCAGGGTGCCGGGAGGCGAGCGACTTGCCAGAGAATACCTTCCTCTGGCTGGTTTAAGTACCTGCAGAATTTGTGTTGGTGTTCTTACACTAGTGACAGTTCATATTAAAGAGTTGGCAGGGGAATGAGGGAGAAGCTCATCCAGGCCTCGTTCAAGAAGCAATAACTGCACAGCTCTTGCCCTTTTAAAGCCCCATCTAAAATCTGCCACAAAATTGCCTCTTTGCCCAGACCTTGGCTTGACATCAGTTAATTTTGATTATGCCTCTAAAATGTTTGATATTTTACATTACAGATGAAATATAATAGTAAGTTCTTAATTAGCTTATAATAGTTTCATTTAGCAGATCGTACAGTGAATCCTTTCTGTGATGTCTCATCCTCTTTAATGA
Source organism: Pristis pectinata (assembly GCF_009764475.1). Taxonomy (NCBI): domain Eukaryota; kingdom Metazoa; phylum Chordata; class Chondrichthyes; order Rhinopristiformes; family Pristidae; genus Pristis; species Pristis pectinata. The sequence continues at coordinate 26,303,740 of NC_067421.1, read as the reverse complement.
CCTGATGAATAGTGAATACACAGACTATACATGCTACTGGAATGATTTCCCATCCTGTTCAGAGAACAAAAGATAGCAGAGCACATAAAGCGGAAATTACAGTTTCAGTAGGGCACAGACTTGGATTGCAAACATTTGTAGATTGTGACATCTCAGTGCCAAGAGATTTTGTTTTTCCTCCCTATTCCGCATCCCTGCTTTCCCCTCCTTTTCCAAGCTGTGGGATTTCAAAAATATTCCAAAAAAAATAATAATTTGATTGTTCTTCAGGGAATTTGATATGCCTTTTGTTTCTGGGAGAAGTTTCAGCCACATAAAAAATGTTCTAATCCAGATTGTCATCTGTCATCAGGTCATTTACAAAACTTAGTGATAGTCAGTTTAGTGAGGTAGAGTCGATAAGATAAGATAGCTTTATTAGTCACATGTACATCGAAACACACAGTGAAATGCATCTTTTGCACAGTGTGTTCTGGGGGCAGCCCGCAAGTGTCACCACGCTTCCGGTGCCAACATAGCATGCCCACAATTTCCTAACCCTTATGTCTTTTTTTGGAATGTGGGAGGAAACCCACTCAGACACTGGGAGAATGTACAAACTCCTTACGGACAGCGGCCGGAATTGAACCCGGGTCACTGACACTGTAAAGCATTATACCAACCGCTACACTACCGAGTCTATATGTTGTTCACTGCATGCTCTGAGTGTAATGAGTTATATAAAACAAAAGATTCAAGGTATATACCTTTTTACTGTTCCCATTAAGGTATCCGACCTTCATTGATGCGCTCCGAGACCTGGATGATGCATTGTCCATGTGCTTCTTATTTGCAACTTTCCCTCGCACTGGGAAATGCCACGTACAGACAATTCAGTTATGTCGGCGCCTGACTGTGGAGTTTATGAATTTTGTTATTGCCTCCAGGTCACTACGTAAGGTGTGTATCAGCTTGGATGAGTGTTGTACAAGTTTGTTTTATAAAACATACCTGTGCTTTTTTTTTAAAAAAGGCAGGTTTATGATGGTTATCAGGAACAGGGAATATAGCAATTTTTTTCCCCACATTTTTGCCATCTAGGTTATGCATCACCAAAACATGCAAACTAAGTAATCACTTGGGCTGGTGCTGGCATTGTGAATAGAAAGCATTCAAATACTCTCAAAGGCTTTGTATATATTAAAATTTAACTTTTCTTGGTTCCCAAGCAAGAGTTGGAAATTGCATTTTTCTGAATGTAAGGTAAAACTACTGATAAAAGTTGAAAGGCTAATGGCACTTATTTTCTATGGCCTTATATTACAACTATTTTGATACAGGGCCAGAGTTATTTCATCTAAGAATTCCATGTGTTGATAATCAATTTGCTCTTAATATGGTTATGAATAGCATCATGGTCCCTTGAGTAAACCTGAGATGCTGATCAGACTTGTTAACACAAAGGAGTCAAAAGAATTTGCAGAAAAAATTTTAGATCTGATTTGACAAGTACATTCGGAGTAAAAGAAATTCATAAAGCTGTGTAAAGACATAAGTATTAAATTAACACCAGGACAGTGAAGGCTTTTAAGGTCTTACTGTACATTGTGACAATTTTAAGAGGGTAATTAAAATAAAACTTTCCATTATACAGTATTTTATGACCTCTGGATGTCCCAAGGCATTTCACAGCCAATGAAGTATGTACTACTCAATGCAGGTTAGATGACTGTGTGGTCAGATATGAGAGAATTTTTTTTTCCCAGAAAAGACTTTGACAACAAGGACAGCCATTGAGTTGGAGGCAGGAAGGGACATTTGTTTAAGTTTGCAGTAAACAGTTAATTGTATACAATAAAAGACGTATTTTTAAAGAGTAGAGAAAATAAAATTATGAAAAACTACAACAATGTTTATTAACAAAGCAGTGTAATTTTGCTAGGAAAATGCATTAAATGAAGGATAGTTACTTGCATTAAAGCAAAACTCAGTTACCAAATTTGATTGACCCATGAATTATCCAGTCATCTCCATCTGTCTTGGAATAGTATTGTCAATTTACACAACCAATTAGGCCTACTTGCAGTTGAAGTGAAACTGACCAAATGGAAAGAGAAATATCAGAATCCAGCAGGTATGAGGGGTAAGGATAGCACGGCGAATACTTATAGTTTCCATTTTTATATTGATAAATTGAACGAAAGCCACAGTTGCACTAGAAATCACCGCGTGAAAATTCCCCTGTAACTCATGCACTGTCTTGATATCATTGTTCATTCATAATCACTAGACCCAAATCCTGAAACACCCTTCCCAGTAACACCTTGGGAGTGTATTCATCAGGTGATGAATGTGTTGCCTGTGCTGCATGACTCTATGATACAAGAGCTGGCAGTTCTGGAATTTGAGATTGGAGCAATACAGTAGAAGCTGGAGGTCTTCCTGATGTCATTTAAGAAAATTGTGCCGTAAAGTTTAAGAATTAATACTTCAATAGGTGCACAGGACACAATTTTAAGTATATTATGTGTTCTTTATTTGACTGCCTATGATAACAATGCAGAAGTCAACCAGATTGTAGATGCTTATTTAATTCCTCTATCAATTAAGCTTGTGCTTGAGTTTAATTTTATGTGCATGACTCATTTGTAAGTATTATTCCTATACTGCATTTTCTTTGAGAAACATCCTGCTTTAACTGGTGAAATTTGTATTCTCTTTAAAGTGGCTGTTTACTAAGCAAACGTGACTTTGTTTGCTGGTTGCATGTCCCACACAACCTCCATTGGTGAACACTGGGTTCACATTAAATTGTTAATTAATGGGTCAAATCGGGATGACTGTGGCCACAGTTCTAAAGGAAGCTACCAACATTTCACTAAAGTACATCCCGTGCTTATATAACTTGGTCTTGTATCCAGGACAAGCTAAGTAACAAATCCAGACACAAGCGGGTGGGAGGCAAAAACAGAAAATGCCAGAAACACTTTTGACAAGTCGGGCAACACCTGTGGAGAGAGAAATGGACAATGCCCCAGATCATTGATTCTTCACCTGATGAAGGGACTTTGACTCTGTTTCTGGCATTTTCTGTTTTGTTTCTGATCTACATTGTTTGCAGCTTTTTTGCTCCAGCAACCAGATTAGAAGGAGATTTCCCAGCAATTCTACTTTGTGCCAAACTTAATATAAACAATGCTTCATTTTTTTTACATGTGGCAGGCATGTAATATGCTGCTGGAGATAATTATATTTTTAAATTTGGTTGCAGAGCAGCAAACATCTACTATTGAATGTTGCTAAAGAGAAGTAAAGTTAATTGTAAATTACTTTTTTTTTCACTGATATAAGATTTGCTCTTATGGATTCACACTTAATATATTTTTTTTCTAGGTGTTCTTGTCTATCAAAGGAATTTATTACCAGGCAGAGATTCTTGGTCAACCAATAACCTGGATTGTACCCTACGCGTTTGCACATGATGTAAGTATTGAGTCAGCATGCCAGCATTTTGCCCTATTGCTCTTTGGTAGCTATTAAAGCCAATCAATATGCAGAAATGGGGAATGAAAATAGAAGATGCTGGAAATACTCAGCAGGTCAGGCTGCATCTCTAAAGAGAAGAAAAAAGTTAACATTTCAAGTTGATGACTTTTCATCAGAACTGGAAAAGTAAAAAAAACAAGTAAGGGAACACTTGTTTTCTCTCACTTTCCTGATCAAATCCAAGGTCAACAGTTAAAACATTTACTGTTTTCACATTCACAGATGTTTCCTGACTGCTAAGTCTCCAGCATTTTCTGTTTTTTGTTTCCATATTTCCAGCATGTGCAAAGTTTTTGCTTTTCTATTTCTGTAGAAATATGGTGTGTTTCAGGTAAGTGGTGTTAGTGCTGAATGTTTGTAGCATAATAGTCATTTGCTTTATGTTTGGCAATGAGTTCAATATTGTATAGTAACCTAACTCTAAATCTTGTCCTGTTGCAATAATTTTCCAACAGCCTGAGAAATGTTTCCTTTTGGTTAATTGCATTGTACCAAAGAACTAGAGGAACAGCTTTGTTGACATCCTATTCAACCATTAAATGGGTGGTCTCATCCAAAGTCTAAATACTTTTTGAAGAACATGTTTAACTGTACACATGGTACACTGAAATACAACATTTCCTTTACCAAAAAAAGCATTAACAGAAGTTCTTGTTTCATACAAAATTTAATTTTCACAGAAGAATTGTGAAATTAGAAAGGAAGAACCTTGCTTTTCCAAAGCCAACAAATGTTTTCTTCTCTAAAATCATCATCTCACCAGGAATTATGCTATATTATCCTCACAGGTGGATAGGGTAGTTAAGAAAGCTTATGGGATGTTAGCTTTCATAAGTCGTGGGATCGAGTTTAAGAGCCGCGAAGTAATGATGCAGCTTTACAAAACTCTGGTTAGACCACACTTAGAGTACTGTGTCCAGTTCTGGTCGCCTCATTATAGGAAGGATGTGGAGGCGTTGGAAAGGGTGCAGAGGAGATTTACCAGGATGCTGCCTGGATTAGAGAGTATGGATTATGAAGAGAGACTAAAGGAGCTAGGGCTTTATCCATTGGAGAGAAGGAGGATGAGGGGAGACATGATAGAGATATACAAAATATTAAGAGGAATAGTTAGAGTGGACAGCCAGCGCCTCTTTCCCAGGGCACCAATGCTCAATACAAGAGGGCATGGCTTTAAGGTAATGGGTGGGAAGTTCAAGGGAGATGCCAGAGGGGGGTTTTTCACCCAGAGAGTGGTTGGTGCATGGAATGCACTGCCTGGGGTGGTGGTGGAGGCTGATACGTTGGTCAAGTTCAAGAAATTGTTAGTTAAGCATATGGAGGAATTTAAGATAGATGGATATGTGGGAGGAAGGGGTTAGATAGTCTTAGGTGTGGTTTGAAGGTTGGCACAACATGGTGGGCCAAAGGGCCTGTATTGTGCTGTATTGTTCTATGGTTATTATGATGTATTATGCTGAAAGCAGCTCCTGTTCAGTTTTCAAATTTGTCTTTGTAGTACAAGTCATTGTAATTCTTTTTTTAGTTCCGATAACTGGGAATGAAAATGATAGGAATTTTCTAAGAGTTGGCATACACTTGATGGGTGAAAAGGCTTCTTCCTATGTAGAAAGGCAATATAGAAAATCGTATTGTAACATACCACCAGTCCAGCTTTTAAAAACAAGGTTAAAATCTTAAACTTAACATTTACTTCTGAAGAGTAGCTCAAATTTGATCATCATAATCATAGAATTTTACTGTAAGGCAATTAGCCCATCATCCCTGCACTCACAATTCATTTAATCTATCCACTCAGCAGCCCCCTTTCCCAAACCTTTTTTTTAAAGCAGTTCAAACGTTCTTAAGGTAGCAGGAGACTACTGCAAACAAACTAAGCTACTTTCTTTAAGTTTTAGTACAAAAACAGCAGTTTAGTGATCTCATCATCGAATATCGAGCTATTGTACATCAGGGGTGACCTTTCTCTGAATATGAATAGCCACTGATAATTTTTCCAGCTTAACCCCTCATAAGTGATAAAATTAATTTAAAAAGTCTGAAGAAACAATGTTACGTTGTAAAGTTAGGGAGAACATGAGCTTGAGGAAATCTGTTCACCATTAATTTATTGCAAGCATAAATGATCTGACCTCTAATAATAAGCTTTTCTTTTACAGTGCTGGTAAGCAATAGATTTATCTTGCACATGAATTTAATTTGTGCTATCGTGAGTTCACCTGGCTGCAGCAGTCATGCTTGTAACAAGGTGCTTGAATTGTGTTGACTCTTGGGTTTGTCATGGTCGGTGGAAATTACAGTCTTCCTGCAAGTTTACATATGTACTGACTGTGAGCTTGTGGGAATTTATAGGTATTTCTTCATAGATATAAACATCTGCCTCAAATCTCTTAAGGTTGCAGGTTTTTGTATTAAGATCTACATTGGTGTCAAATAATTAACTAACTTTTTGTTGCAATCTGCTGATTTCTCCTTGGTTGACCTTAAAAATGTGAACAATTTTATACAATGCCCTTAAAGTGCTTTGGAAAAACATTATAGGAATTTTTTAAAAATCAGAATTTTTCTTTTCCAAAAGGATTGTTACAAATTGGTAAGTGTTTTAAGCCTCTCTATAGCCTGTGCAAAATCCCTATATCTACAATTAAACCAGAAACCATAGCATTACTTAGGGTGACCAGTTTTAATTTTTCTGCATTCTTTGACCAAGCTGTTGGTAAGTTAAATGCTTTTGTTGCATTCTTCAGTATTGGACAGTTACTGGGCTCGGACCACTACTTGTTATTCGTTTAGCCAACTGCAATGCTGTGGGTGTTTTTTTTTAATATTTTAAAAGCCTTCACATTGCTGAAAAGCATCCCTTGTAACATTGGTTTGGGACACTGCAGCTGGCTTCTAGCAATAAAGCTCCCATTATATCATGGCAGTAAATGAACAAAGATCTTTGTAATTCCTTCTGTTCATTGTTCAAATGGTCCCATATGCGAATCATGTGATATTTCTTAATCTTGGTGGCAGTGCTGTTCCAAAAATGTGCGCTCTTGTTTCTGGCAACCTGGCTAATGATGTTGATTTTAGTTCCCCTATATGAAACTGAAGTCCACTAGAATTATTAGTGTCTTACAGAAATGCAAATAATAACTATTTATTTAGGAGTTTGCAATGTGGACACACTTGCCTTTGTATTACATATCCTACCTATTGAATCTGCAGCATTAAACTGTGCCAGGCTTGCTTTATCAATCACAATCCGGGTGTTTTGACAAAGAATTGTCTGCCATGAAGTTAACACTGCCTCTGGGTTGCTGACTGATGAGCTGGAGTGCTTCTATCTTGCTTGAATCTCAGATATGAGCCAGAGGGGAGTCTCATTGTCTCCTAAACCATGAAGGAGCACTGTTAATCATACATCATACACAACACCTCTGTTCTGACTATTTTTTTAGCTGTCGCTGAATAAAAGCAAAAGAAAAAAATCTACTGTTAAAAGGTCGATATCGTAAATCTTTACAAATATTTGCAGCAACCAAGTTTAAAAGTAGGTGCCAAATAATTGTTGCCTTTGGCAAAAGCAGAGGATGGAAGTAGTCGTAAGGCCATTGTTTAAAAGTTTTAACTTGCATTGATCCATAATGAAGTGCTTATTATAATGGAAAGCTGCAAAATCCTATCTAATCAATTTGGTAGAATGCTGTCTGGCAGACGGGGCCCTGGAGTGCAATTCTGATGTTTTGCTGCTGATCTGCCACTACTTAGTACTGACCATTAAGAAATCATTCTTCTAGCTGTTCCTGATGTCAGTTTAATTTTTGTAAATGAAGGAAATTTATAGATTGTTGATGTTGCTTTGTCTATGTGACTTACTGAAAACATCATAGATGGTAGCAAACATTTGCATGGCTAGGTTTGATGGTGAAGAGATTTGTGCTCCATTAATATCTTTGAAAAGGCTGCAAGCATTTTACTTCCTGTCCTTCATATTGGATATCTTGTGCATCCTGTTGATTTTTCAAAGAATAATGTTTACATTGATCTTGTTCTTTGTTTATAAAGTTTATTAGTTTCTTTATTTTGTGCTACTGAATTATTAAATAATCCAGAAATTGTTCATCGGCAGTGAGCACTCAAGCAAATAATTAAAACTAATTCTACCACGTGGTTACCATTTAGATTAATCCTTAACTTAATTACAGTCTCCTGAAAAGGCTGCTTATTGTCCTTGTAGAAAGGAAGGGCTTCCAGCCACTGGATGAATTTTGACTAATATTCATATCTTAAGTGGCTATTTTGTTGAATACATGATCTGGCTTGGTTTACAATGGTCATACTGAGTTTGGTTTATATTGCATTTAAACTTGGTAATACTTGTTTCATTAAATTTGTATGCATTACATAAACCTCGACTTGTAAAGTAATTCCTTTTTCACGTGGAGTTGTGTTGCTGCAGGTGAAATCAGAGATCATTTTGTTCTACACACTTAATTTAAAAGTATGTCTGGCCTTGTCCAGTTTTACGCTGCATTTTTGCCCTGGAAATGGTTACTTACTGTGCATTGATTAAGCTTCTTAATTCAAGCTCTCAAACTTTTGTTTTTCCAGCATCCAACAGATGTGGACTACAGAGTAATGGCTACTTTCACTGAGTTTTTTACAACACTTCTAGGCTTTGTCAACTTCAGACTCTACCAGACCCTCAATCTTCTCTATCCTCCAAAGGTAGATAAGGTTTTCCTTAAATGTTGCCAAACATTACGTTTTAGCAATGATCTGAAACTTCAGTTTTGTAATAATTGTTATATACTTAATAGAAACAATGTTTCCTTTGTTTCTATTAAGTATATAACAAAGGAAACAGTACAGCAACGCTGTTGAAAGCTGTATACCAACTTAAATTTTTACATCATTATGCATCCCTAAGAAAGTACTTTTAGCCTGTCTATTTAAATAGTTTGGAGTCTGTGGTGTTAAAGATTCATATGAATCAAATAATAAAAATAAAATTGACAAAGATCCAAGTGCTACCTGTGAATTTTCACATGTAAGGAAGTTAAATATACTGTCAAATTTTAGAGTTGGAGTAGATTGTCTTGAACAGATCAAAAAGTATGTGCCATGACTTCTTTTAAACATTGTACACTTTCTTAAAATTATACTTTTTTTGGAATATTACACTCATAACATGTTCCAAACTTAGAGAAAGCTATCATGTAATCTTCTAGTGCATAGTTTTCCACCACAGTTCTTAAATTGGCTGCTAGTAGAGAAATAAGTTTCTAAGGAAGGGGACTCTCCCAATGAAAAATTGCTTGCTACTTTGTGAAAGCTGACAAATGCTTAACAAGATTTTATAACCTGCCACATAGGGAATCTTGAACTCCAAGCAGCAGTTAGAACAGTCTACTGATCTGGCGTGGTGAAAGTGTATTACTTTCACCTTGAACTATGTACAAAAGCTGTTCTGTTGGAATGTCATGCATTTCTTCAAGCCCCCTTGCTTTTTGGTGTTTAGATGGATGCATGTTCCCCTCCTTGGGCAAAATACTCATTGTTTTCCACTAATGACCTTTGAGGTCATGTTCATGAAGTTATTTGAGCAAATGCTAATGACAACCTTTTAACTGATCAGGTTTCTGTCATAAAGATTGACAGATGTGGAGAAATTGATATCCAAATTGCACACTAGTGAAAACAATTTTGATACAAAATGCTAAAGGCTAACTTAATAATTATTCTACCTTTCCAAGATTGTTCATCAATAACTTATGAGCAACCTGATATCTAATGTTAAAGACCTTGAAAGTTTAAACTTTTGAGTTTAATGTTCTGTTCAATCAAAGTTTCAGTCACATTGCAGATCAAGTTAAGTGGGTCAAAGAAGCAAAGGAAAATAAATCCAATCTGGATAATCAAAATGTAGAAATCCTAGGTTGGGTTTGTGAAGCTGTTCTCGAGTCCAAAATTATGAAAAAAATATTCAAAGAATTGAAATGAAACTTTAATGTTCACACGCTGGAAAATATCTACAAGGCTGAGGTACAAAACAATATTATCAAACATCCTTATAGTAACTATTTCCAGTTGGCCTGTGTATTTATGAAAGTATTCATTTTATTAATAGAAATTGGCCTGTAAAAATATTGATTCTTAATGTAGGGTGGTTATTTTATTATATCTGTACATGTTCTTGCATGTACTATTTTTAATCTATATTGATTGTTCCATTGATATTTGACATTATCATTATATTGTCATTAATTCTGATGGACTTGTATGACTTTTATATGTATAGCATAATTAACTAAATTGAAATTTTGTTTTCAGCTAGAAAACAAGCCAGAGGAAAAGGAGCTGAAGGAAGACGATGAAGAGATGTATGCAATGGACTCAGAAAGCTATATGGAGGTCAGAGGATAATGTGCTTGATGTTTAATCTTGAAATTTTTCATGATTTTATTTACTGCTGACTTACATTTTATGATCTTTGTAGAAACTGGCTGCCTTGGGTGCCAGTTTAGCTCGCACGGTGTCTTCAAATGAAGAGGATGATGTGCCAGACGAATTCCCTGTGGAAGGGGTAAGATTTGCATTGTCTTGCTCACCATTATGCTGCTTTTCCAGTTTTTGTTGCTTAACTTAAATTTTCAATTTTTTTGTTGTCGATTTGACTACTGCTTTGTCACATTTTCATAGGAACAGAAAAATAGGCAGTTTGTTCATCAATTTTATAGTTGTAGCACAGACTCTTTTGTGTTCAAACAAACAATACATTTGCATCATTGGGGCTATTTGTCACACTTGTGCAGATGTCACACTTACAAAGTCCAGATAGTCTATATTTTAATGATATTCCAATCACCTAACAGTATTCCTCACTAAATTATCAGAATTTGTCTTTAATAGAGTATGCCATTTGTATACTGAAAGAGAAAAATAGTTTCAGCCAAAAATATGCAAATTGAAGTTAAGTTTAAATTTCCATAGGTTCTGTTAAATCTAGAATTTAAAGATAGTACTGAACTTGGATGCAAACAAAAACAATGGTCTGTGACATGCCTGCTTCATCAGGAGTGTGGAATTGTAAAGAAAAGAAAAAAATTAAGATATTTGAAATTTGTGGGCTTGCACCCTGGATGGTGGTCGACGTTCGCTGATGAGAGTGATTAAAACATTGGCCACTTGACTGAGGAACAATTATGGAAAGAAGCCCTTCAGGAGATGGAAGATAAATTTTAAGAAAAAAAGTTTTAATTTTCCCAAGGATAAAAACACGGAAGAGTAGCCCACAAGCAAGTGTACCTACTCCAAAAATAGAATTGTTATTATTGCCATTTACAATTTACGTTTGTAATCCTTTGCGATCATGTAACATTCTGAATTATTCTCAAAACTAACTATACAAGATATTTTTCCAAGACAAAGAGCGTACACTTTAACTTTGCATTGAATCAGGTTGTTTATTTAAAAAAAACACTTGTGTGCTATTCCATTAGTTGGACTTTCCAAATAATCTGACAGCAAAGTAAATGTCATGTTTTTCTCCCAAGTTCCTATCCTAAGGATAGGAGAGAAAATGTTGTGTTCAGAATTAAAAACGGAAAATACTTAGCCACAGTGGAGACCAAGAGAGTTAATGTTTTAGATGAATGACTACTGATGAAACGTTGACCCTGTCACTCTCTCCATAGGTGCAGCCTGGCTTGCTGAGTATTTATGTTTTCTGTTATGCTCCAGATTTGTATTATCTGCAGATTTTGTTTGATTTTTGATTGTGTTCATATTTAGTTGGGAAGTGTGTTAATGGTGTATACCAGAAATTTAAGTTAAATGCATAGTGGTATTTTGCTGACTATGCTACATAGTGTCTCAATTAGCTTTTTGATTCTCACAGTGTAAGGTTTTTTTTATGTATAAAACAGTTATCAGTAGCAAAATAAATAAGGTACCCTGGAGTAACTTCAATAACTTATGCAGGAAAATGCAGAGCTGATTGGGGAGAGGCAAAAGGAGCAACAAGTATTAGAAAAACAGAAGAAATTGTTTGAGGGCTTGAAGTTTTTCCTTAACCGAGAAGTACCACGTGAATCACTGGCCTTTGTCATAAGGTATGTATACTAATTTGTTTTGAGGAAACCTATTTTTACCGCTCACCAGCACCTTTTTCTACCCTGCCACCACCTGTTAGTGTTTACTGTAGTATAATTTAAAAAGTGTCACGCATCACATGTCTGATTCTTAACATTGGAGCTTGCAAATGAATTACAGTCACCTAAGGTCCCTTTTGACAAACTGACTGAGCTTTGAGCCCAAGCTCAACCTTATTTTTGCTTTTGTAGAAATGCTTCTAGTGGTTGTTGGATAGAGATCGAGTGAATGAGCTGATATTTTTTTCTTTAAATCTCTCTGCCCCAGCCAAGGCATACTGGTTTGTATGGTTCTGCTGTTAATCTAGTAAATGCTGAACCATTGAGGTTGATATCTACAGGTTTAAATGTGCCTTTTCAATAATTTAATCACTTAAAATTTGACCTGTGCTTGCACAATATTCCCAAGTGCACACCACAGGAGTGTGTGGACAGCAGCCTGAAGTCTATCTGCCTACTTATTGCCATAGGAGCTGGGGTGGGGAGGCAGGGGGGAAAACTTCTTAAGCTTTAAACTGATCTGTTATTATCAACTGTGCTTTAGGTGTTTTGGAGGCATGGTATCATGGGAGAAGTCGCTTTGTATAGGTGCTAACTATCCTGTTACAGATGAAACCATTACCCACCAGATAGTGGACAGGCCAAGCCTTGATAAACAGTTTGTCAACAGGTATGCTTTGATCCAAATTTAATTATCTGTTAAGTTTCAGTTGCATTTTGTCTTTCATAGTGAACTTCCACTGAACAATTTCCCTGTTCTCCACATACAAAAGAGTTTCATCTCACTTGATGGATAATGGAAATGGAGCAAAATACTGCAATTGCTGAAAATCTGGAATAAAAATAATTGCTGATTGGGCCACCAAGCTGCATTTCCTTCAGAAGTGTTTATTATCCTGTTTGATTTTTGTATTCCAAGAAGCCATTTTCAGAACTGAGACATTAGTTGCACATCCTTGCCACCAGAGAAATTGCCATTTTTTCTCTCCCACATCTTTCTTTTCCAAGATACAGCAAATGATAGTGGCTTTGATTCTTTATTTGTATATTAATCAATCTCATAATGGTTAAAACAAATTTATAATACTGTCATTGGTAACCTCTATCCATTGTTTTAGCTGAGATTTAGTCTTTGCTATAAATTTGAACATAGTATATTTTAGTGCAATTTTTGTTTCAACGTTAATTGTTATTTTCCTTGTGTTTACAGGGTATTTTAATCAATGGTTTGATAGTGAATGCACAGACTACCATTTTAAAATTTTGACAAATGTGGCATGAGGAAATAAGTTATAATGCAAATGCCATTTGTTTGTTCATTGTAAAATATAGAGAAATAGCAGCTGGGGTTGGCTTTTTGGCCCTTCATGCCTGCTTCACTATCCAATACAACTACAGATAATCATCTGTCACAGTATCATATTCCTGCTTTCTCTCCATATCCCATGGTGCCTTTTTTACGTCTTGAAATCTACCCCAAACATATTCAGGCACTTGGCCGCTCCAGCCTTCTCTGATAGAGAATTCCAACCTCTGAGTGAAGAACTTTCTCCTAATGTTTTGTCTTGTATCCTGAGTTAGTTCAAGTAGTGTACTGACTTGAGAGTTTAAAAAGAAACTTATCCATCACGGAGTGGAATTCAGGATTGCTGGTTTGGAACTTGGATCTCATTCCCACTATTTGATTCTGGTATTTTACTAGTTATGATAAGCTCTGTGACAATGGATTTTTATGGAAAAGCTGCAAATGCCTGTGCTTTTTTCTCTTTTGCTTTGCAGAATGATAACTAATAATTAATCTGCGTCAAAGTCGAGTTTATTGTCATATGCACGTACATGTATGCACAGGTGCAATGAAACAGCATCACAGGCACATACCATCAGATAAGCAACATTCACAAGAAAACAGATTATACACAATTTTTACAAGAAAGGACACAATTAGAGCAAATAAAAAAACAGTTGATTATAATGCAAAGTGGTCTAAATGTTGCTATACTGAGCTAGTAATTAGGGTTGTGCAGGTTGGTTCAAGAACCAAATGGTTGAAGGGAAGTAGCAGTTCTTGAACCTGGTGGTGTGGGACTTCAGGCTTCTATTCCTGCAGCCTGATGGTAGCTGCAAGAAGATGGCATGGATGGTGGAGATCTTTGATGATAGATGCCTCCTCTTTGAGGCAGTGCCTCCTGTAGATACTACAGATGGTGGAGAGGGGTGTGCCCGTGATGTTTTAGGCTGAATCCACAACTGATGGTGTTTCATGGGGATCTATTCTGGGACCCCTGCTCTTTGTGATTTTCGTAAGTGACTTGGATGAGGAAGTAGAGTAGTGGGTTAGTAAGTTTGCAGATGACACGGAGGTTGGAGGAGCTGTAGATAATGTAGAAGGTTTTCATAGGTTACGACGGGATATAGACAGGATGCAGAGTTGGGCAGAGAAGTGGCAGCTGGAGTTCAGTGCGGAAAAGTGTGAAGCGATACACTTCAGAAGATTGAATCTGAAGGAACTCAAGGTTAATGGCAGGATTCTTAACAGTGTAGAGGAACAGAGGGATCTTGGGGTCCAAGTCCACACTTAGATTACTGTGTTCAGTTCTGGTCACCTCATTATAAGAAGGATGTAGAAGCTTTAGAGAGGGTGAAGAGGAGATTTAGCAGGATACTGCCTGGATAAGAGAACATGTTTTATGAGGAAAGGTTGAGTGAGCTGGGGCTTTTCTCTTTGGAGTGACGGAGGATGAGAGGCAACTTAATTGAGGTTATAAGATTATGAGGGGCATAGATAGAGTGCACAGCCAGCACCTTTTCCCCAGGGTAGCAATGGCCAATACCAGAGGACATCTGTTTAAGTTGAGTGGAGGAAAGTTTAGGGGAGATGTCAGAGGTAGGTTTTTTCATAGAGTGGTGGGTGCCTAGAACGCATTGCAGGGGTGGTGGTAGAGGCTGATACAATAGGGACATTTTAAAGATTCTTAGAAAGGCACATGGATGTAAGAAAAATGGAGGGTTATGGGCTGTGTACGAGGGAAGGGTTGGATTGATTGTGGAGTAGGTTTATGTAGGTTGGTACAATATCGTGGGCTGAAGGGCCCATACTGTGCTGTACTGTTCCGTGTTCTAACCACCTTTGTCACCCCTTAAAAGAACTCAATCAAGTTAGTAAGACATGACTTGCACCGCACAAAGCCATGCTGACTGTCCCTGATTAAGCCATGGTTTTCCAAATGCTCACAGATCCTGTCCCTGAGAATCTTCTCCGGTAACTTCCCTGCCACTGACGTGGGACTCACTGATCTGTGGTTTCCAGGATCATCCCTGTTTCCCTTGAATAATGGAATGACATTGACTGCCTGCCAGTCCTCTGAGACCTCACCTGTGGCTGGTGAGGATGTGAAGATCTTGGTTGGGGCCCCAGCAGTCTCATCTCTTGCCTATCTCGATGACCTGGGATACGTCCCGTCGGGCCCTGGGGACTTGTCCACCTTGATGTTCTTTGGGAGACCCAGCACTGCCTCCTTCATTATCTCAAGATGCCCTAGTATATCAACACGCTCCACACTGATCTCCCTATCCTCCACATCCTTCTCCTTGGTGAGTACTGATGCAAAGTACTCAAATAGGACCTCTCCCTCATCTTCTGCCTCCAAGCACATGTTCCCACCTTTATCCTTTAAGTGGTCCTACCCGCTCCCTCGTTATCATCTTGCTCTTAATGTATGTATTAGAATGCCTTGGGATTCTCTTTAATCCTACATGCCAAGGACTTTTCATGGCCCCTCCTGGCTCTCCTAATTCCCTCCTTCATACCATCCCTAATTCAGTTCTTTTCCAGCTTCTTTATAACCCTCAAAGGCTTCGTCTGATTTTAGCTTCCTTAACCTTACATAAGCTTCCTTTTTCTTCTTGACTAAATTCACCACCTCTTTCATCATCCAAGGTTCCCTTACCTTGCCATCCTGTCCTTCCTTCTTACTGGAACATACCTGTCCTGTTCTCTGTGCAGTTGGTCTTTAAACACCCTCCACATGTCAGATGTGGACTTGCCCAGAAACAGCTGTCCCCAATTAACTCTCCCTGGTTCTTGCCCAATGCTCTTGTAGTTTGCCCTGCTCCAATTTAATACTCTCCACCAAGGTCCATACTTATCCTTATCTATAGATAACTTAAAGCTTAAGGAGTTGTGGTCACTGTTCCCTAACTGTTCTCCCACTGAAAGGTCAGTCACCTGGCCAGGCTAATTGCCCAACACCAGGTCCTGTACGGCCCTTTCTCTTATTGGACTATCTACATATTGATTTAAGAAACCCTTCTGGATGCAACGTTCTCCTTAGAGCATTGAAGGCTGAGGGGAGATCTGATGGATGTTTTTAAAATTGAGAGGCATAAATAGGGTAGACAGAATCTTTTCCCCAGGGTAGTAACATCAAACACCAGACCACGTGCCTTTAAAGGGGTGGGGGGGGGATGTTTAAAGGCGACGTGAGGGGTAAGTTTTTTATGCAGAGAGTGGTAGGTGCCTGGAATGGGTTACCAGGGGTAGTAGGGGAATCAGGCAGTTTGGTGGAGTTTAAGAGGCTTTTAGATAGACACACGAATATGAAAGGAATGGAAGGATATGGGATGATAAACAGGAGGAGGACATTTAGTATAAATCGGCATCAAGATTGGCCCAACATCGTGGGCAGAAAAGACCCGTCCAGTGCTGGACTGTTCTACATTCTATGTACTCTGCAGTTCCTTGCATTCCTGCCCAACCAGTCAGGATACTTTCAACAGCACAACAAATAGTAGAAGTTTGTTAGTGTTCAGTGACATGCTTAACCTTCTGAGAAAGTAAAGATGCTGGCGTGCCTTCCTTGTAGTATAGACAACAATGCAACATTGCCCACCTTGTGACTGCATCTATGTGCTGGGCCATGTGTCCATTGCTGTAAACCTTTGAGACAGATCCTACTGGCATGGAGAGAGCTCCCAGAAGCTCCCTCCTGTTGTTTCTCCTTGTCTGTTCTTAATGGTTTTGGATGCAGTGTGTCCATCTTGTGGACCTAAAGGATCCTGGTATCATCAGCATGGCCTGAGCAGTGGTAGGACCTCCACAGGTGCACTAAAGATGTTCCACTCCAGGACCACCTGTGAAAGCTTTGACAGCTGGCAAAGCCACTCCCCCAGCTTTTGTAAGCCGTCAAAGCTGCAAAGTTGTCTTTCGATTTCTGACATTCAGAAACATTTTAAACTTAATAACGAAGTACACAAGTAATTAAACAATTTCCCAAGTGCACATTGAACCATGTTGTTTACATTTGGTTGTGCTCTCAGAAAATTTGAAAATAAGTCAAAGTAATTTTGGTCCTTTACTTCATGTCTGCAGCCTCACAAATCCCTATTGAAATAAATGGGGTCACCAATCCTGTGACAGTACTAATCTGGCACAGGATCCAAGAGGTGAAATTGATTGCCCCTTCAGCATAAATGGCTACTCCATCAGTAAGGTGGAGCTCCACTGCTGGTTCCCATGTACAGTTCAGCAGCAGAGCAAGCCAGGGCCTTCGATATCTTGCAATATTCAGGCCACTTGACAAATTGCTCACCTCTCCATTTTGTTTAAATTGCAGGTATTATATCCAGCCCCAGTGGGTGTTTGACTGTGTTAACTGCAAAACACTTCTTCCAGTAGAAGATTATTTCCTCGGAGTGACTTTACCACCTCATCTTTCTCCATTTGTGGAAGAGAAAGATGGAGACTACATTCCACCAGAAAAGCTCAAACTCTTGGCCATTCAGAGAGGCGAAAGCACATGTAAGCAGGTTGTTTCATTTCCAAATACAAATACCCTATTAAATATGCCCAGATATGCCTGCTTAAGATCAACACAGATTTTTGATATGCAAGATATAACACACATTGTTTATGTATTGAAGTTCATAGAACTGCATGAATTCAAAAACATGGCATAAGTTGCTGAGCTGTAGGACGAGAAAAACGTCATTATTATACAACATACTTTGGATGGCTTTATCTGACAGACATTGATTGACATAGACTCCTATAGGAAAAGTTTCCAATAGCTTTTAAGCCACAACACCAGTACTGCCTACTTGGCCTATTAAGATGATGGTTTCCTCTTCTCGTGCAATCACGCTATCTTTCAAAACTACCAGTAATCATTCCCAGATCCTTTGTCTTTGAATGTTACTGACCAGAAGTTTTCTTTCCCCTACAAAAGTTCTTTCAACATGCTATGGTTTCTCATATATGTATGTCTCTCTTGTAATTTTCTGTTAGAATATCAGTGAGCTTTCCACTCCTTTCTTGACAACTGTGGTCATGTTGAAGTCTCGGGTAACATCCTGTGATTGTAAACTGGTTCACTGTCACTCCTCTGCAACTCTGAAGCTGTTGATGTGGTTTGTCTGCCCTGACATCCTTTCACATATCCCTTCTGCTGTTTTGTTGACAGTGAATTTCCT
Source organism: Pristis pectinata (assembly GCF_009764475.1). Lineage (NCBI taxonomy): Eukaryota > Metazoa > Chordata > Chondrichthyes > Rhinopristiformes > Pristidae > Pristis > Pristis pectinata. The sequence continues at coordinate 26,285,606 of NC_067421.1, read as the reverse complement.
CTCTTGTATCTTCACTTCTAGCAAATCCTCTCTGATACTGGCTTCTCCTCCAGTCCTGCAGCCATGGACACCTTCCTTGTTTACTCATACAGTTGTAGATCTGTGGATACCTTTCATACATACACTGCCAACTCTATTTGTGCTCTCTTCCTCCTTTCCCAACTGCCACCACTCTGGTCCTTGAATGTTAATATGCTTTCATACCTCTTATTTTTCATTCCATCTTGTTCTTATCATCTGACATATTGCAGTCAGGAAGTTGTGGGCATGCCATGTTGTCACCAGAAGTGTGGCAACACTTGCGGGCTGCCCCAGAAGACTCTACACAAAAAGATGCATTTCACTGTGTGTTTCGATGTATGTGTGACTAATAAAGACATCTTATCTTATACCCAAGGAATTGTCTTCAACTCCCTGGCGTAGGCTCTGTATGCATATCGCCAATTCCAGCTTTCCCTTCAAATCACTATCTCAGACCAAACAGGAACATGTATTTGGCCTGCTGAGTTCCTCTAGCATCATAGTGTTTTTCATCGAGAACATGTATAATGTCTGCATTCTATTTACTTCCATGCAGTACTTCCAACCCATCAGAAAGGCTGCCTGCTTCAATCTCGCATTATTTTGTGCTTCAGCATATCTGATGAATCTCTCATTAGGGCCTCAGCCTTCTCCTAAAGCTCACTTGGCCAGTTTCCAACTTCGCAACCTCAGCAAGCTTCAGCTGATCTATACTTTAGTTGAATTTATCTAATCACACACCAAATAAATTATAACTTCTGTCCTTGCTGATCTATATGGATTCCTGATCACTGAGTGTCTCCAATTTAAAATTCTTAGCCTTGCACTTAAATACCTTAATGATCTTGCCCTTCTCTAAACCTCTGTTGGCACCACTGTACATGATACACTCCCTAAACTACTTTATTCCCTTTATCACCTACTATTTTGACTTATTGGTTGGGCTACTTAATATCTTTATTTCTGACTTTGTAATAATTTGTGTTTTGATTATGCTTTGTGAATGTTCTCAGCACCTGACTTTCTTGTTCCTATTGCCCATTTTCTCTGATTAAAAGGGTTATAATTTAGTGGGAAGCAAAAAGGTTGTTAGGGGAAAAAGTGAGAGAGGTGGATTGAATTCCTTTCACTGTGCTTTTCAACATTCTCCTATGATTTGGAATTGACAAGAAAACTTCTTAAATCTAATTTTATGTGAAGTGATTACCAGAATCATCACTGGGCACTGCAATTCTCATTCATATAAGAACTTTTTCTTAAGAAAGCTTAAGGAACCATGCTTTTGTGAGCATGCATGGGAGAGGGGACGAAGTTACAGCAACAATGTTCAGGCAAGCTTTGGAAATTACTCTGTTTACATCATAAGTGGGTATTCCTTGTTTCACACTTACTGCAGATGAAAATGAAACTGAATCAGAGGAAGAGGATGAAAAAGATGAGGAAGAATCAGATGAAATGGCTGAAGAAGAATCAGACGATGAAGGAGATGATGATATGGATGAAACAGAGAAACAAGATGAGGAAAAACTGAAGGATATGGAGGCTCAGAAGGTGAAAGGCAGGGTGAGTTCCAGGAGAAGCGGTTACTATTTGAAATTATGCCAGACCCAGTGATTCATTATCCTGTAATACTTGCATTTTTAACACCTACATTCAATAAGCAGCACTTATGCTTTGCACAGCAAAAGAAGTTCCTTGTCATTTAAGAAGTAAATGTTCTCCTAAACCTCCCAAATTTTACAAAGAATTTTAACCAATTTAATACAGGCTTATGGGATGTATTCTGGAAACAGAAACTTTTCAAAATGATGGTTCAGTTGACATAAGCAAGTGATCAGTATATACTTGGTGCTGTAAGGCTGAACTGAATGCCAAATATTATAGAGTTTTGATTGCAGTTTTGAATACATTAACTGTCAGCGAATGGAGTTTAAAGTTGGTGCAATCATACTTGTGTGTCCTTCACCATCTCTCTGAATGCTCTTAAAGTGATTTATGCATTGATTCTTTGCAAATGCTAAAACTTAACAGCCTTTTGAAATTTTCTGTGAATTGGTTGATTAGTGTTGATGCTGTCCCCATAGAAACTGAATGTGAAGGTAACCACAGGGACTATGAAGCTAGAGAACAAAGCACAGGAGTTTGAGCGAGAGAAAGCTGAGGAGAAGCGCCTGGCTATCATGATGATGAAGAAAAGGGAGAAATATTTGTATAAGAAAATAATGTTTGGAAAGAAGAGAAAAGTTCGCGAGGTTTGTGTTCAACTTATCTTGCGTCTTGTGTAATATGCTTTGCTGTTTTGCAGATGTAGGCGATGCATTGTTTTAAATAAGTTTCATAGTAACTTTACAAATTTTCAGAATTGTCTGAAAAAAGGTGCCTATTTAAGTTTTGAAGCTGAATTCTTATGAATTAGGGCAAGTGGGTGTGATGCCACCAAGAACAAAACTAGAATACAAGAAGTGTAATTTGGTAATTGAAGCTGTTCTGTACCATGAATGCAGACTGTGTCCTTTCCATTTTGAAGATGACTAGCTAACTCTCCTACGTTGCACAGCCTGTGGCTTGAATCCTGTTGTGTGCTGCAGCTGGGAAGAAGTTTAAAAATGTCATACTGAGCAGACCAATCAAAAGCCACAAATTATTTTTGTTTGAAAGTCCTTCCCAACAGTGAATCCAAATTGCAACTGTTAACTTTTGTTTGAAGTCTTTGTATCTGCTTCAGAACGTGATTTGGTCATTTATATATATTTTTTTGGTCACTTACATATTTTTTTATATATAGAGCAATATAACTCCACATTCCCATAGAAAATAATTGAAATTGCTAGAATTCTTGAGCAAGAAAGGACCCAATTGGTGGGAATAAAACAGTCTTTCAAATCTGCTATGTTTAATTCGCATTCCATTTCCTCCTTTTCCTCCGCTCCAAAATATGACTTTTAACTAGCAGCTTTTGGGTTGCGGATTTTATTGCAGTTAATTTCAGTGCCACTCAACTGATAAATTGAGGTGTAAGATACTGACGACTGCCTTTTTTCTATTAACACATTTCCACCTAAGTAGTTTAAATATGAGCAGAAGAAAAAAGTTTACCATCTAACCATTAATGCAGGGGGAGTTTTAAACATCTGGTGATATGTAGTTTGGGTAATGTTAAGATGCATCTGTTTTTAATCTCAACAGACAAACAAGTTGGCAGCGAAGAGGAAGGCTTATGATGACATGCTGAAAGCTGAGAAAAAGAAGAGTAAAAAAAATTAAATCTCAAAATACTGTAAATCATTGTACATCTGCAGTTTAACTGTAATTCTGTCTGCATTGGACGGAAAGTATAGATAGTAAAGGCTTTATGTGCTCTTCTGAGCAGGTTTTGTTGTGTTGGATTTCATGTGTTGCTATCTAGTTAAATGGAAATGACTTACTATAAAAAGTTGTTTAAGGATTGAAATGTTGTTCTTACAGAGTCTATCTTGGATTTCTTGTCTAATTACGTAGACTTTGTACTATGATCTTTAAAAATCTAAGCTGACTGTGCCACTTTGGCATTGTAAACTTATCATAAGCAGAACATTGTCAGTCTGCAAGGAAATGTAGTATATTGTGTGCAACCTGTACTTCCACAGAAAAATGGATTATGTCACAAATATTTCCAAAAATATGGTCTGCCTTAATATACATACTTGCATAACTGTTTCAGCAACTTAAACAATTTCCTGTCTTCATCTAATTTGAACTCTTATTGTCACTTTTTTAACTGAAGTTGGACTAGCCACGTAATTAAAATTAAAGCGTTCAGGAAATATGATCAGTATTGTAGCAATAATTAATGAACTTAAAATCATAAGAAATGTTACAAAACAGTATATTGCAGCCTAGATAGAATTTACAAAGGTGATATCAAAATCCATTTTGTCTTTCTTAAAATGTTCTTCAAAGGAACACAATGTATAAAAATAATACTGTTCACTTGTATTTTGACTGTACGTACAGAAAATCAAAGACAATTTTTATTCAGCTCTTTTCTAAATGCTGGCAAATGGATGCTGCTTTCTTTGCCTCAATAAGCACCAAGTTGTGTTAGCAAGGGAAAACAATGGTTTTTCCTTTCACATACAAGTCTCAGCATTGAACATTTTCAGTTACACTCTGCTTCAATTCTTGAAGGGTAGGATTGAATATTTCAATTCCTTGTGCTAATTATTTTTGTAACTGTGATCTAAGATGGTCAGTTCTATGCCAGTTATTGTATGCTGTAGTTGCTGGGAGCAGGGCTGCTTAATCATGTCTTTTCTATGATGGGGAAAGAAATTCCCCTTCCTTTCTTTAAATAACAGCAAGCATATATGGAATACATTTTAATGTACAACTCACTGAGTTCAGGTGTAATGCTAGAGAAACAAAGGACTGCAGATGCTTTCATCTAGAGTTCAGGTGTAATTTTGTTTGCACAGTTTAGAGCCAATAAACTTTTTTTTGTTATGCACAAGCCTTTCAATTTCATGCATTGATTGTTTGTATTGCTCAGAGGAATATATGCCTTATTAAGGTCACAGCTGCAGAAATTAAAGCTACTTGCACGCAGAGGTATTCGGCTATGATTTTCTTCTCATATGCTTAAGAGAGGAAGAAACATTTGCAACTCGTGTGTTTTAAGCCTTATGCTTCAGCAAAATCTACACTGGGCTGATAGAGTTCTCAAATACCATGAGGTCCGTGGAAATGTACCTTCATTTAGGTATTTTAATTTAATACAGCAAGAAGAGACAAGTATTGGAATCCTAGATCCACTGTCCTTTGCATTCTTTTGTTTGCTAGATTTTTAAATGTTTTTGTTGGATTGTGTGAGCACACGGGGGAAGGCTCCAAAATACATTCTTCTCTGGGGAGAGGGGAGAGAAAATCAAATCATTGAAAAACATCCAGTACTGAGGGAAAACAATTGATAAGCTGCATATTTCTTTAATAATTGTTATAAAGTATCATTTGAGGTTGCAGTAATTGCTAGGGGATGCTTAAAATAGCTTCAAAGATTGAACAAAAATAAACTTCCAGAAGTCTTGGTTTTGCTGCCTTAGTGGTGTTTGAGTTTTGCCTTCCAAACAAACTAAACAGTGGCAGTGTTATTTGTACCAATGGATGAGGCACAGGTTAATCTGGATGGCTAAGCTATTGTTGACTTGCCTTCTGCAAGACGAGACTTGGTACAGCTTGATTACTTTGGGGGAAAATAAAGACTAATCAATGTTCCACAAGCAAAGTATAAAGATAGAGATGTAGAAATTCTGGTGCATTTAATGGGTGCGGCAGTGAACCTTTGCTTAAGTATCATTTGCACTACTGACTGAACATCAGACATTCACTATGGAGCAGAAAACCCTATTTGTGATTCTCCAAGGGGAGAGGCATTCATGAAGGATGAGAATGTGCATTAATCCAGAGAATTTCATTTCTTCTAAGGCCGGGTTCAGGATGGGTGGTGACCATGGGCTGAGTTGGACCTATGCTGAGGCCAGAGAGGGCTTACTGGTGGTGGCACTGAGATCAGTAGCAAGACTGATGAGGGAAGGTTTGGGATGGTGAGAGCCAATAAGTGTCTGCATCTAATATTGCCCTGGGTTGGCCAGGTTGTCTTGGGAATGCCGAACAATGGTCTCAAGGCAACATGGTCCAAAAGGAACATTACACATGGAATGATATAATCCCATGCATTTCTGTTGCCAATCTCTTCTACGGCTAAGAAGTGATCAATTGCATATCAGTTTTGATATAATACGCCCTGGAAATAGTTGTTATCAAATGGTACTTTGTTTGGAGGATTGATGTTGCATAATTATGCAATTGAATTTCTAGGTAAGACTATATTTGTATTAAGCTGCAAGATATAAAGCCATTCACCTGGCATTACATGAAGTCTTGAATTATTTATTGAAGTTTCAAAATACTGTATCATGAATAATTAATGTTTAATTTGAAGCATCTTGCTAATTATATTTAGGCCTTTTGCAGTTTCTGCACCTGCAGTAAAAGGTTCATTCAGTTTACTCTTACAATTAATAGAACTATTGGAAAGATTTATTAATGACTTGTCTGTATTGGGAAGGGGGCTTGGTATTTAAATCTGCCCAACATTTAGTTGGAAGAAGTTTTTGCTCACTTAAACTCAGTTAAATAAGTCTAATTTGTTGGGGTGGGGGGAAACTAGTACACGTAATAATAACCTGAAACTATCTAATCCTATTTGTAATAATGTCCTTTTAGTGAAGGTATTTTGCTGTCCTTAAGCAATGTGCCCTACTTGTGACTGCAGATGGAGTCTTGACTGCTGTTGTAGCCAGGTAGGCCAATTGACAAAAGGATAGTTAGGGATGGGTAAGATGTGCTCAGCTGGCCTGCTATGTTATGTTGATTTTTTTTATGCAATGCAGTTTCTTACAATCACATTTATTCATGTAGTTTATTTTTCCTGTTGCAATATTTATTTATTACCATGGGAGCCATATTATATAGGCAAGCATACCATTTTTAATTCTAATCCATGAATGAGTGACCAGGAGGATTAATATTGCAAAGACATTGCTGTTGATGCAGACTTGAGCTGTCTTGTCTGAAGCAATAGATTAAATGGTCTATATTAAAGATTTCTAATAAATTCATGCAAGTTTGGATAAATAAACAATTTGGATAGATAACCAAAAAATGCCTTTGACACCATTGACATACAGCCTGCTGATCTCTGGAAAAGCCACAAGCAGTCCGAGTATACAGTATGTGACTGCTAACAAGCAGCCTGTTTTAACTTGTAACTGGTTAACTATTGAAAACATTGCAATCTTTTATGGTTTAACCAATACATTAAAGGTCCTATTGAAAAGAGTTGAGGAAGAAATGTACCCTGATGTATTTAACCTTTATGAATTTAATTCTGTTCTTGACTTTATCATTGTTAATTTTATAAATTTTATAAAAGTGTTATTGTGTGTTTTTTTTTCTTTGATATTGCAAAGTGATCTGCTGGAATTCAAGAGGGTCCTAAAATATCCTGCCTCCATTTGCCTTTGAGACACAAAATCTCAGATGTCAGCTCCCACCATGTCATTAGATATTTTTAATATTCCTCCTTTGCTATTATGAAAAGAATGTATAATGTTCCTGCACATGTGATCATTTAATCATCTATTTACCCTACACATTAGAAGCACCTGCCTAAAAGATTGAAACTATTTATAGATCATCCTCATTAGAGTTGGTGCAAAATCCCTGGGCTAATTAAGACACCCACCATTCAGACTAATAGATTTCTCATGTGGCAAAAATAAGGAGCAACCTCCTGATGTTTTTATTATTTCTTGTTATACCTTGTAATATCTCAGACAAATTGCAATGGTTTAAAAATGCAGCAAATATTCTTCAAAAAAAAGAATATTTTAATTAAAGCTGTATAATATAGGCTTGGAAACTCATCTTTTAAGATCATTTTGATAATTCATTTATACTGTATTTTACAGTAGAATGCTGTACTCTGCTGATACGTAGTTGCAGAAAAATGTTACAAATTACAAAATGTGTAATGTACAATAATTGGAAATAGTTATCTTTTGAAATATCATTGTGCTATACAGCTGGATATAGTGTCCTAATAACTCCCATCTTTATAGAGCCTTTTTAATGGTTCCATCAAACCTGAATACTGGCCTGACAGTGTCATCCTAGTGTTCTCAAAGAAATGGAAACTCTGTTAGATCCCCTGCTGTGACTTTTTAAATAACTCACTAGAAATGAGGATTATTTTGAAAGACTGGAGGGAGGCTAATGTGGTTTTTTAAAAGAAGTGACAAATCAGACTGGACATGGCAGGCATTATCAGACCCATGCAAAATGCGTTCTGGAAACCGGCATGTGGACCAACCTTACTGAATTACTTTTGAGTTAACTGGTGTTGATACTATTAATATGAGTCCAGAATTGGACTCAGGCCTGTATAGTGCAAAAAAAATACACTGGAAAACTCAGCAAGTCAAGCAGCATCTGTGGGGGCAAAGTGATGGTTGATGTTTCGAGTCAAGACCCTGTATTGGGACAGAGTTAAGAGGGAAGATAACTAGTAATATAGAAGTGAGAGAAGTGACAAGTGGAACCAGCTTGGGGGGGGGGGGGGGGGGTGGAGGGAGAGAGGAGTTCAGAGACAGGCTGATAGGTGGAAACATTTTCAAAAAATTACACAGATGGAGCTGTGTGGTGAGGGGGAAGGTCTGTGGAGCACACATGTTCTCCCAGTAACCATATGGATTACCTTCAGCTGTCTGGTTTCCTTCCACATCCCAAACATGTGCTGATGGATTATTTAGTTGCTGTGAATTATCCCTTGGATAAGTACCAAAAGAATCAAAAGCGGAAGCTGTAAGGCATGTGAGAAAGGATAAGTTTCAGGGCCACGGGAGTAAAGAGAGGGGGAACAGGATTGATGGGATTGCTCTGTTGGGAGTTGACGTGGACTTAATGGGCTGAATGATCTACTCTGTCATGATAAGCATGATAGCTCAGAATTTAGTCCATCCATCCAGATGCCAAACCCCTCACATACCTGGAAGTTAAAGCACAGATTCAGAAAGCAATTAGATTTCACCCTGATATATATGATCATAAACCAATGTACTTCCTTGTTTTCATGAAGCTCGCAGAGTAAACTGTATATACGGCAATAATAAATGCAACAATAAATACAATGATAAGTGCAAAACTGCAGAATGGTGCAAATATTTTAGTGCAATCTGAGGTAGTGCAAAATAAGATGCTAAAATGACAATTGTGGAATAACCAAGAGTTAAGAGGTAGAATTTAGAGTTAAAGCGCGCAAATGGTATGTTAGCTTTTAATGGAGGAAGATTTGAGTCCAAAAGTAGAGACATTTTGCTCCAATTAGATCTGACCCTGGTGAGACTACATCTGGAATATTGTGTACAGATCTGGTCTCATTACCCAAGGAAGGATATAGAGAGAGTGCAGCAAAAGTTCACCCAGTTTGATTCCTGGGTTGGGGTAGGGTTTGGTGAGAGTGAGAAGACAGGGCCTATACTGTCTTGAGATTGAAGGATGAAAGGTGATCTCATTGAAACATGCAAAACTCTTATGGAGGTTGGCAAGGTAGATATGAAAATGATTATTGTTCTGACTGGGTTGTCCTGAAACAGGGGTCACCGTCCTGAAATAAGGAATTGACCACTCAGGATAAATGGGGAGAAATTTCTTTACCCAGCGGATGGTGAACATTTGGAATTCTCTACCCAAGAGGATAGCGGAGGCTCAATCACTGAGTACATTCCAGGCAGGTTTTTAGATATAGATGGAATCAAGGGATCTAGGCTTAATACAGGTAAGTGAAGCTAAAGGATCAGCTATCATCTTAATTAATGGCAGAGCAGGTACAAGAAGCCAAATGGCTCAAGCCCTTATAAATGCTTTATCTTTAGCTCTCACATGCTGGTCTTCACTATTGTTGAGGATGGGGATGTTCTTGGACCCTCTTTTCATAACTAGGATTGCAGATTTTGCACTAATTGGCTGGTTTTGAAATCACTTTGCTCTAATTGTCTATTTCATGCTGTTTAGTTGACACATCTTGTGTTGTAGCTTCACCAGGTTGGTATCTCATTATTGGGCATGTCTGTCATTGCTCACAACTTCTCCATTCCTTCCTGGGGCAGTTAATGCCCTGGTTTGTTTGTACTGGTAGAGTGAGAAAGATGCTGGGCTGTGGGGTTACAGATTGTGGGAGTGTACATTTCTGCTGCTCCTGATTAGCCAGTGTGCCTCAAAGGTGCCCAGTTTTGAGTTGCCAGATCTGTTGAGTCTATCACATTGAGAATGATGGTAATACCACACAACACAATGAAGTGTGTCCTTGGAGTGAAAACAGGTCTTTGACTCCATAAAGATTGTGTGATGGTCACTTCTACCAACACTAGCATGGACACTTGAATTTACACTAGTAGACTGGTGAGGAGGAGGTGAAGGAGCATTATCCCTCATGTTGGTTCACTCACTACCTGCCACAGACCCAGTCCAAATCCTTTAGGGTTTGGCCAGTTTGTCAGTGGTGAGGCTACTTAGCCACTCTTGGTGATGAACATTCCAGCCCCCAATCCAGAGTGTGCTCTGTACTCTCACTCCCTCCAGTGCTGCTTCTATCCTTTTCAACGTGGAGAACCACTGATTCATCAGCTGACAGAAGTTAATAATTGGAAATCAGGTTTCCTTGCCCATATTGATTTGCTCTCACTCCATAAAGTCTGAAATCAATGTTGAGAGCTCCCAGACTATAGCCCTCTCCAACTTGTATAGAACTGTGCTGGTCCCTTTGGAGGGTCTGTCGTGCTGATGGCACCAGATATAGACACGGATTGTGATGGAGGAGTCTGGCATGTTATCTGTACTGGTAAGTACAACTATATCAGGGGTTGCTTAACCATTCTTGGAACAGTTCTCCTAAACAGACACCAGTCCCCAGGTACTCATGAGAAGGACTTTGTAAGGTCCACTAGGCTAGGGACAACTTTGTCGACTCCAAATCTGATGCCTAGATTAATGCTGTGTGGTCTGTCTGGTTTTATCATTTTTAAGATGGTTATTATGATCCAACTAACTGGCTTTATAGGCCATTTCAAAGGGAGGTTCTGTGGGTTTGGAGTCGTATATAGACCAGACCAAGTAAGGACAGCACATTTCCTGACCTGAAGAACATTAGTTGAGTTTTTAAGGCAATCATATTCACCCTTACTAAGGTTATTTTTTTTTCCTCCCAGACAATTTTTAACTAAAGCTGCCAAAGGGGAATTTGAACTCTGGATTATTGATCCAGTCCTCTGAGTTCATAGATAATAACTCGTTTGGCATTTCTTGTTCAAACTTCCACCCTATATCTGCTGGAGGCAATCGCCCTCTTGGGAAAGCAAATTCATAACATCACTCCGCATAATGTGTCAAGTCACAAGTGCTCCAATTAACTGCACATTTAAAGTTTATTAACACAGGTCATTTGAAATAATTCATCAACAAAACAATTATTCCAAAATTGGAAAAAAATATTAAAAATGTAAGACCATAAACCTTTCCACAAGCAGTTTTGAGCACTGTAATTATTACTCATTGAACTCTATAAATATCTTAAACGTGATTTCACTACTAAATTCAGTCTAGTATAAATTAATTCTACCATAATAATGCCATAGATAAAACAGGTTGTGTCATGTTTAATCTGTTTAGTGAATGACTGTTATAACTTTTATGCTGACCAATTGAATCCAGCATAAATATCACTGTAAGGTTTTAAGTTTCATTTTATAAAACTGGAAGTTAAGGTTTTATAGCTGGATAATCTTTAATTTAGTCTTCCTAACAGTACCCACATTTTTAAAAATTTCAGTAACAAAATGATTATGTGGTTTGCACTTGCTGTGCTCATAATGTATGTTTTGTTTACAAACTCATTTATTTCTAACAGGTTGGCAAAAATTGCAACGAGCAATTCATGGGTCATTAAACCTAAGTGGAAGAAAGCTGTTTACACATATTTCTGACTGCTGGTTCTGACAACTTTGTCTTTGCATAAAATGATACGAAGAATGCAAATATCCATCTGTCTCCAGTAAGACCTTTTGTTAAATGTGACTCATCCATGTAATGCCCACTTCTGTAAATATTTTTTGACACAAGCGTTACTTGAAATATCAGGCACTATTTCAAGGCATCTTCCTTGTAACTGGGCAATAAGCTAAACAACCATTAAAGGAGAGGAAGGGAGGGGGGGGAAATACAGGAGCAGATATCAAAGGTCAGTGAAGTGAAGTGTTTGGTTTATGAATAAGTTTTGGTTGGACTCGATCAAGACTGATATTGGCAGGAGCCAAAGTTAAGCAAACTGGACAAAAGATAATGCAACATGGAGATAATAAGTGACTAGGTTAGGGGGGTGGGTAGAAAAACAAATATCAAAGATCAATGAAATGGAATGCCTCAATAGACTCAGAGTTGGTTGTGACCCAGCAAGAACAAATCATGGTCAACTCATTCTGGAGTGAAAATCCCACCATGGGAGCAGAACTTGCTTGGGTGCTGGATTAGGGATGGCTCAACAGAGAGTTAACTCCAGAAACCAACAGAGAAAATGAATGCACTGTAAACTTCCAGTTTACTACCATCTCTCACAACTCCCTTTTTGAATCCTTTGAAGAAGCTTCCATTTTTTCTACATGCATGAGGATGTATATACTTCAGTTGAAAGCACAAATGACGTTCAGTTACTGACTACAGTATATCACTCCTTTCTGACATCTTTTTTTCCACAATTTACTTCCAAGGTGACAACTCTTTGTTATCTAGGTCTCCAAGACCATTGTTAGTTTCAACTCTTATTTAATCTCAGTTATCACATTACTATCAATGGCTTTAACCTAACCCTAAATAACCATGTCTATCATCTGTCAAAGGTCCTTGGTTATCTCTCTTCAGCTCTTCAACAATGCACTGTCTCTTCTGATATCCCAGGCAGGGAAGAGATTTCCAGATAATGTCACCACCTGGATGGAATTTAGGACCTGCTCAAAACAGACAAGATCCTGATAGGTCTTGACATAGAGGATGTGGAGAGGATGATTCCTCTTGTGGGAGAATCTCAAATTAGGGGTTACTGTTTAAAAATACAGGCTCACCATTGAAGACAAAGATGAGACAAAACCTTTTCCCTCAGTGGATCTCTTCCTCAAAAAGCAGTGGAAGCAATCTTTGAATATTTTAAGGCAGTAATAGACCGATTCTGGGAAGGTGGCAAAAGGTTTCCATGAGTAAATGGGAATGCAGAGCTAAGGTTGCAGTTGGATCAACCATGATCTTATTAGATGGTGGAGCAGGCTCAAGGTATTGAGTGGCCTACTCCTATTTCATACGTTTAAATGTTTTCTTGATCCCTCTACTCTTTCAATGCACTTACATGTTTCTTTGTTGTTAATTCCAGGTTGAAATTCAGCTAACCTTCAATGAAACATTGGTTAGACTATATTCAGTAACAAGCCATCCCATTCTGACTGCCCCAATGGGCTTGTGTGACCCTTACACTCAATGGGCAGCACTCATCATTCCCAGCATTTGCCTCGCCCTTCTCTCCACGTACATTCCTCCACTCTTTTAAAGTGAAGCAAGGAGAATCAGATGGGAAACACCTGACTTTTCTGAGAACTTTTCTGAGAATTCCTCATCATCTGTGAAGACAAAAATATTCAGATGATTTCATTGACCCAGCAGCACAGGTTTAGTGATGTCAGGAGAAATAAACAAAAATCAAATAAAGGTATTTTTCCCCCCACATCTAATAGCTTCTTGCACTCTTTAGGCTCAGTTTCATTTCTTAGGTCAGGCATTATAAGAGAGCAGTGGATCAAAGGCCCGGTGAGCTCATTGTAATGGTGAAGCCAAAGGAAGTAGGAAATGCACAGGAGACTAAAAGTTGGTGCAATGCAGTGTTATGGGGTTACACGTGGTCACAGAGTTAGGGAGCTGTGAGACACTGGAGGTATAAAAATGTTTAAATTAACGTGCCGTTGGACCTGGAGTGTGTGTGATCAGCAAATACAGGGGTTATGCATGGATGGAACTTTGTGCAGTTTGGGACATGAACCTTTGACTATCAGATTAGTTCCCAGGTAGGGATCGTTTTACTATCAGGAGAGACGAGCAGACTGGGTCTTCATTCTCCAGAGCTTAAATGAATGAGCAGACAACAATGACATAGCTAGTAGAGCTGCCGTCTCAAAGCTCCAGCAATCTGGGTCAATCCCGACCTCCACTACTGTCTGCATGGAGATTACATGTTCTCCCTGTGACCTCATGGATTTACCTTCAGGTGGTCCCGTTTCCTCACACATCCCAAATACATGCGGGTTGTCTGTCCTGTCAGTTCCTTCAAAATCATATCTGTTTCAGTAAGATCGCCTTTCATCCTTCTATTCAGCTCAACCTTTCTTCATGTGTCAACCTTTTCATTGCAGGAATCAATATAGTGAACTTCCTCTGCACCACCTCCAGTGTGGGCACACCCATCCTGAAATATGGAGTCCAAGCTCTATGCAGGACTCTAGTTACAGTCTCAACACCTCCGCTTCTCCATCCTTTTAATTACTTTAGTTGTCCTTCACTGGTTTCTAATAATTTCCCAATCCTCTGTCCTACCATATCAGAATATTTTATGCTTTTTCTTTCAATTTGATGGCATCCTTAAATTCCATAGGTGGCTATGGATGGTGCATCCTTCTTATTGAGACTTTCTTTCTCACCAGAATATACCTTTGCTAAGATTTATCAATTATCTAATTAAATGATTGCCACTGCTGGTTTGTTGTCTTACTGTTTAATCTAATTTCCCAACTTCAGCCAACTCTGTCCTCTTACCATTTTAATCAGCTATATTTAAGTTTAGGGTACTACTTCCAGACGCAAGTTTCTCATAGTCAGATTGCATTTGAACTTCTACTATGCTGTGATCAGCCTTTCCTGGGGGTTCCTTTGCAGTGAAATGATTAATTAATACTATGACAATACACATCAGACCTAAAATAGCCTGCTCCCTGGTTTGAATGTGTTGATCTGAGAAACCATCTCCACATACTCCATGAGATAATCCTCAAAGTTACGCTTGCCTATTTACCTCATCTGATCTGTATGATGATTACAATTCCTTATGGTTATTGCAGTACGTTTCTTACAAACTCCCAATTTACTTGAATAAATATCTCTTGATTTATACTCCTACGGTAGAACTACTGTTATGGGGCCTATATTCCTATCAGTGACTCCTACCCTTACGGTTTCTTATCTCCACACAGACTCTACTTCTAGATCTCTGAGCAGATATCATTCCACACCACTGCTGTGATCTCATCTTTTATTAACAGAGCTACCCCATCTCCTTTTCCTTTCTGCCTATTCCTGCAAAACGTCACCTTCCCCTGAATACCAGTTCCCAGCCCTGGTCACCTTGTAACCATTTCTCTGTAATGGTTATCAGATCATACCCATCTATTTCTATTTGGGCTATTTACCTTATTATGAGTTCTATGTACATTCAGATAAAGAGCCTTTAACAAGAAAGGGAAATGTGTTTTGAATTTCTGATTCAGGATATTGCTTTCCCATTACCCAGCTATAAATTCAATCCGCTGACCAAAATGGTCATGTGGAATTTGTTCAATTATTGTACTTGAAACTTGACAGCATGACCTTCTTCATTTTCCCCAATGAAAGCGTTACATAGAACTAAGTTTTGTGTAGGTGTTAGTATTGACGTACATAAAATTTGAACTGAACAAGAGTAAACTAAAGCTTTTGTTAGCTCTTTTTTTCATTGTAGTGTTTGAAGGAATTCTGATTTAAAACGTAACCTACTCTAGACTCACTGTAAATGCCCCATTGAATTTGAATAGTGAGGGTATGGTTGTCTGCAGTAAATAAATGATTCACTGACAACACTGAAGCTTTCTGCCAACTGCTTCTAGAAGCAAGATCTACTGTATATACATTTAAAAGTGAGATAACAAGAATCCACACTATGCTAATCAAACCCAGTTTAAAATTGACAGAAAGTGACAATGATACTGAGTTTTGATAAACTCTTCAGTTCAATCAAAGGGGAGTTGCTGGGCATGAGAAAGAATAAGTTACAGGGGAACAGGAAAATAAGGAGGGGGGGAATGGGACAAATGAGATTGCTCCTCTGGAAGCCAGCATGGATCCAATGGACCAAATATTCTCCTATATTAAAAACAAAAGTTGCAGAAAACACTCAGCAGATCAGGTGGCATCTGAGGAAAGACGTTTCAGTTCAAGGACCTTTCTACCAACAAATGCAAATTAGGAAACAGGAGCTGATGTGGCAATTTAAAAAAATTAGTGTAGATGCTGGAAGGTTCTTTGATCCAAAACGTTAACTGTGTTTCTCTTTCCTCAGATGTTGCCTAACCTGCTGAGTGTTTCCAGTGTTTACTGGTTTTATTTCAGATATCCAGCATCTGAAGTTTATTTGATATCACCCTCCCGCTGAATCATTATATGTCTTTGCCACTGGTGAAGCAACCTCCAACACAACACAGTAAATCAGTTCATTGTGGGCAACTTGTGTGGTGAATTCAAGTGAACACTGACATTTTAATATCACACATCTGAGGCAGAAGAAAGCCTGCTCACTACATAAATATTTGTTAATGATTGAAGCACTGATGCTTCCAGCCTTTAGCAGCTTTTGTAAATCGCTCATAAAATAAACAGAAAAACCAGAGAAGGCTTCTCAGTTTCCAGTGGTAGAGTTTTGAAGGAGCTGGGAGAAGGGGGCAGTGGGGAACAGGGAAATCATCCACTAACTTTTTAAGCTTTTTCTGCTGACTAGTTCCAGATAAGTAAAACTTCGATGGATTTTGCAATTTGTTTGGCAAAGTTAGAAATGTGCATCTTTAACATTACACTTTGCAGAAGTTTTATCAAAGGTATTAAATCATTACAGGCTTCTATTTCAATACAATTTACCAAAAACAGGAAGGGAAAAAGCAAATTTCAATGATTTTTCCCAACCTTTTATAGGTTCCTAACCTTACATGAAAAATGCATAGGAGAAAACATGGAAGAATAATGTCAGGAGGAGACACATTTGATCCATTGTGCCTTTAACCATTGCACTTCCCTTACTGTTAAGGTTGTGACTTTTTGATTAGAATTCACTTAAATCTGTCAATTGCTATTTTTAGTTTTAAGGGAGTATTTACTTCAAAAGTTAACAATTAAGATGCGGAGTAAGAAATTCTGTCACATAATGTGTAATGTTTTACACATTTGCAACTTAATTATACCAAAAATTACATGCAATCTGCTTCTTTGTGTGACAACTGCATACATCTGTAGATTTGGCCCAGATGTCCTGTGTGTGGGACACACAGCACACATGCAGTGAAGTCACACAGGCCACAATACAGCTACTGACTGTACAACATTCTTCTGAACTTTTGAGATGCACAATGTGAGCATCTCACACCAAAGCAATGGCCTTAATGAAGATTCAGGGCCTAGTTGGGTGATAGGTAAATGGGACCAACATTGTCTACTCCACTGCAGTGAGTTCTGAGGGGTCATTTTGCTGGAAGAATCTGATCTAAATATTTACCTTCACATTCATTCCCATTCCACTCCTCTCTGTTGATGTCATTATGAGCTCTGCATTATATCCAGCAGTTCAACCACTCTAGTCTGACATTCCTCAGGTTCTTCAGCACAATAATGTGTCTGACATCCCCCAACACCATCCCATTACATATCCAACACCCCTAACCATGGGGTACTCCCTACCCTCATGCTACCCATTCCCCAGAGACCCAATCTGCCGTTGTTCCTAACTACCTAGCCACGTCCCCCAAAAGATCCCAGGTCCTACCTGACCCTGGTTCTCTCAATAACCATTCCCCATGAACTGTGGCTGGGCTGACTTCCTTCACTTGCAGAGGAGAAAAGATCTTTATTCAAGTTCAACTGCACAGTTCTGTTCCACCACAAACACCTTGCCACACACAAAAGTGGCACAGATGCTGCGACAGGGCTGTTTTAACATGCCTTTCTTGATGTGGAACAGTTTCCAGGCTGCAGTTTACTTCATGTGTGGCCCAATGTGCAGCTAACAGATGGTGCGATTCCCCACAACTGGCAGAGAGACAAAGGATCGCAGATGGGAAAGCAATCCTCCAGATATTCAGCTATAAAGGCAACTTGGGAGCAGAATGTGTTATTAGTCAGAAGTGATGTGTAATTAGGGAGAGAAGCAAATGAGAATGAAGACTGTGATGTGAAAGACGTGTCTGTGTATCACTACTTGTGGGAACACCATTTGTTGTATTATTGCATTAACCTTTTAGGAACATTGGAGCCCCTTGAGAATGTTTTGCCATTCAATTAGATTGTGACCAATCTGTGACCATTTACCTGCCACATAATCCTTAATCTTGGATTTAAAATTATAAACATCTGTAGCTTCAAGTGCCTAGCTGACTTAAGTAATGGGAGACTCTCTTGGTATGATAATATCTGCCTTCCAGTAATAAATTTAGTAATGAACTTATGAGATGTCGAAAGACTGAATACCTCCCTCCCAACACTCCCAACCATGGACCTAAACATTAACGTTCTGGATTAACTTAAATCAGACCATCATTACTCTGAATTACTTCAATCGACGCATGACTAAGTTACCAAGTTGCTTTGTTAAGTCAACATTAAATATATACATTCAGAGTAAAGGTATTTTAGGTTTGGTATATTGTTGCTGTGCCAATTATGTTAGAAACTTGCCTCTGATGAATCATATAATGGAATGGAAATAGTGCCAGAGAATCTGATTTTGCAGCTTTGGGTTCACCTTTCTTCTTCATAACATTGCACTATACATACAGCAGTAACAAAACAATGTTGGCCATTCAATGGACAGAATTATTTCTTCAGTGTCAAAATTTCCAGTATTAAAATAACAGTGACAGTGGTTTGTCATTGTGCTGACTTGATGAATTCAATTGACCCATCATCAATTTGTGGCAAATTGTCCTAAATGGCTACCAGCCTTTTCACAAGCTCTACCAAACATCTTAGTAGAGTGCAAAAAATTCAAATAGTTGTAAGTATTAGTACAATTAAAGACCCCTATTATGCCCTGTGCCAATTCATTGTACTATATTGAAAACAAATCATCTTTACAATTTATGAAAGCTTGGGATATTTTTGAAAAACAATACCATACAGCATAGAAGGAGCCCATTCAACTCATCTGTGCCAGCTCTTTAAAAATACTATCCAGTGAGTCCAAGGGCTTTCCACGTAGCATCAGATCTTGTCTTGAATCTGATTCCAATATTTTTTCACATGTTGCACTTTTGATCATAACCGCTTTCATTAGGTAATTATCCTTGTTTTCTCAATGATGCCTTCTTCAGATTTACTTGGATCTGTGCCCTCTGATTACTGATCTACGTACAAGTGAAAATATCGCATTTGTGTGTTCCTTAAGCTCTATTTCAGTTCAGTAATAAGAATGAATGCTAAGCTAACATGCATTCAAGGGTAAAAGGCACACAGTTGTGCTCACACACACAAATAGTTACACTTGTACATACTCAAATTCATGCACACCTACAGGTTCCCTCCAAGTGGTGCACCACCCTGGCGTGGAAATATATTGCCAATCCTTCATCGTCACTGGATCTAAATCCTGGAACTCCATGGCCAAGAGCGTTCTCGGGAGCACCCTGACCAGAAGGACTAAAGCAGTTCGGGAAGGTAACTCACCCCAGCTGCTCAAGGGCACTTAGAGATGGGCAACACACAGATCATGAAAGTGATGATAAAAATAAAGAAACAGATGTGTACATAGGACATGAACCACCATAATATCATTAACAACACCACATTAAAACATAGTTCATTGCGTGAAATTAACTAACATATTAAAGTGATCGATTACAGCTCCATTTTTTAAACTGATATTCACTGAAGCTTTCTCTAAAGGAAACACCTGCACTTACATACATTGTCTTTAAAGCACCCCAAGAACCCTCCTGCCAAGAATATTTCTGAATTTCAGCCATTGTTGCAGTTTAAAATGACTATCTTGCAGAGTTATAGCATCAAACAGCACAGAAACAGGCCTTTCGGCCCATCATGTCTATGCTTCCCTTGATCCTATCTACAATGGAACTAATCCCATTTACCCATATCGTTTTCTGCTTCACCCTGTTGTGTCCGTACCCTCTTCACATTACCCGGTCCACCTCAAGTCACCCTGCTCTCCCTGTTTCACCTTGCAGACCATTACTGCTGCGCATTCCTTGGTTAGTTGCCCCTTTGCTCTGTCCATCCCTGCTCCTGGTTCACCCTCCAAGGACTGCTAGGCTTTCACCCTTTCAGGTCCGCTTGAACCTCAGCCTGCCTTCTCCCTTTCAGGTCCGCTTGAGCTCTAGCCTGCCAGATCCACTCCAGATCATCCTGCTGCCTCTGTCTCCTCATAGTTCACTCTCACTTTGCACTGCCTTCAAAGTAGTTCTCTCGCTTCACCCTACCTGGTACATTGGCTCATTGCTCTGCACCTCTTCATGTTTCGAGGTCTACCAGTCACCCTGCTCTACCCTGCGTCCCATTACTGTTGTGCAATCCTTGTTTAGTTCAAAGTCAAAGTCAAGTATATTGTCATGTGCACAAGTACATGTATGCACAGGTGCAATGAAAACCTTACTTGCGGCAGCATCACGGGCACATGGCATCATACCAGCATAGTTATCCTTTCGCTCTGTCCATTGAGCTCTGCCCACCCTGAATCACATCTTGTTGAGTCACATTTGAAAGAATGGGAAACTCACTCAGGGAAGTAATACCCGTCCGTTAGACTGTTCAATAATAGACATTTGAAATGTCCAAAGGATTTGACTACAGTTTTTATGCCTCATCTAGGGGCATGAACATGTAGATTGAAAGAGACAGACATCATCAAAATTTGTAAACCTCTAATTTCATAGCCACAGGGCTAGATTAGAAAACTGTTAACAGTATGTAGGTTTGCAGTAACAAAATATACCAGATTTGATATTACAGTTGCTGTACATTTTACAGAATAGGATCTCAATTCCATTGATGAATTGTATATAAGCAGAAGTGGGGTAGCTCTGGAGAAACCTGTCATTTATTTTTTAATTAGAATATTGCCTTGTTAATTGCAACTCATTAAAGACAATGACAAGCACATGGATGAACAAAGAACATAACAGCCTACACTTGTTACTATTCTTTAATTGGGCTGATTAAATTCCACAGATGTGAGTTCACCTTCCACCTTCAAAATGTAGCACCATCTACACACAAGCAAAACAATTCTAGCTAGTTTCTCTGTGTTCCTCTCTCTGGGCTTCACCTCCTAAGTACTCCCTGTATTCTCTGTTTTTCCCCAGCATCTGCAGTATTTTGCTCCAATATAAATTAAATATTATACTATAGGGCAGGCACAGTTGTGTAGTGGTTAGCGTAACGCTTTACAGCTCCAGCGACCCGGGTTCAAATCCGGCCACTGTCTGTAAGGAGTTTGTACGTTCTCCCTGTGTCTGTGTGGGTTTCCTCTGGGTGCTCCGGTTTCCTCCCACATTCCAAAGATGTACAGGTTAGGAAGTTGTGGGCATGCTATGCTGGCGCCAGAAGCGTGGCGACACTTGCGGGCTGCCCCCAGCACATTATGCAAAAAGATGCATTTCACTGTGTGTTTCAATGTACATGTGACTAATAGAGGTATCTTATCTTATCAATATTAACTAGTTAATGATTGGGATCGTTTCTTTGGTGTCTGAATTTCCAAGATTAAATGAAATAACAAGCCACTGGTTTCTCATTGTATACAGAAGTTCTTTTTTCATTTTATCTTTTCACCTTGGTGAGTATATTCAATTATATTGTACCCTTGTCTAAATGATTTTGATCCTGTAGTGACACATGTAACTCATTTACAGTTTAAGCTCTAGTGATCACTAATTAGTGTTGAAGGCAACTCTCCCGAGTATATTGTGAATGATTCACAGCTGAGATCAAGTGCCAACCATTTTTAACTTGCCTGTGTAGCAAATTGGCAGCTGTTGATTTTTCAGTTTAAATCTGCAGATCTTAATCAGGCATTAAGACTAGGTAGGATTGACAGAAACTACCATGTTATAAAGCCAATAGAAGAAATTTCTTCCTCTGACACTCATTTAAAATTATATTTTGCCCTTCATACAGTACTAATTGCTCTGGCTGAGTTGCTCTTGCTCAGATTTGAATCCATATGTAATACAGCCATAGGCATAGACACATTTACTGAAACTTGGGAGGCTGCTTATTCTGCTGTAATTAATAAATTACCAGTATTCACAAGTTTCAAAGCTGAGAATTAGAGTAATTTGTGACAAGCCCGTTAACTACAGGGGAAAACATGCATTTTCCCATTTTCTATAAAAATGGAATTTTAATCCTATTTGGAATATGTTTGAACCTCATGGATTATTTTGATCATTATAGATATTTACATTATTTGCTTTCAATTCTTCAAATATACAGTAACATAGGATTTTATATAAGTGTAAAATAAATGAACAGGTTTTTCCAGTGCTACTGCCCTTCTACTATACACGCCTCATCAGTAGAAAAGGTCTTAATGGAAAAGTCTGTTTCCTTTGTGAATATTGATGAAAAGCATCCATTTAGGACCTCACCTGTACCTTCTGGTTCCACAGACAAATTTCCCCCGCTGTCCCTAATTGACCCTAGGCTTTCCCCGATTATTCTTTTGTCCTTAATGTCTTTATAAAACACCTTCCAATTTACCTTAATCCTGTCTGCCAGTGATATTTTATAACTCCTCTTTGCCTTCCTAGTATCCTTTTAAGCATCACCTACACTTTTACATAGCCCACTCTGTCATTAGTTCTCTGTACCTACCATAGAACCATAGAACCATAGAACCATACAGCACAAAACAGGCCCTTCGGCCCACCATGTTGTGCCGTCCATCAAACCACCCTCACACTATCTAACCCTTTCACTATCTAACCCTTTCCTCCCGCATATCCCTTTATCTCACATTCCTCCATGTGCCTATCCAACGAACTCTTGAACCTGTCCAATGTATCTGCCTCCACCACCACCCCAGGCAGTGCATTCCATGCACCAACCACTCTCTGGGTGAAAAACCTCCCCCTGACATCTCCCCTGAACCTCCCACCCATAACCTTAAAGCCATGCCCTCTCGTCTTGAGCCTTGGTGCCCTGGAAAGGAGGTGCTGGCTGTCTACTCTATCTATTCCTCTCAATACTTTATATACCTCTATCATGTCTCCTCTCATCCTCCTCCTTTCCCGTGAATAAAGTCCTAGCACCTTAAGCCTGTGCTCATATTCCATACGCTCTAATCCAGGCAGCATCCTGGTAAATCTCCTCTGCACCTTCTTCAACGCCTCCACATCCTTCCTATAATGCGGCGACCAGAACTGAACACAGTACTCTAAGTGTGGTCTAACTAGAGTTTTGTAAAGCTGCATCATCACCTCGCGGCTCTTAAACTCAATCCCACGATTTATGAAAGCTAACATCCCATAGGCCGCCTTAACTGCTCTATCCACCTGTGAGGCAACTTTCAGTGAACTGTGAATATGAACCCCCAGATCCCTCTGCTCCTCCACACTGCCAAGTACCTTGCCATTTACCTTGTACTCTGCCCTGGAGTTTGTCCTTCCAAAGTGTACCACCTCACACTTCTCCGGATTGAACTTCATCTGCCACTTGTCAGCCCAGCTCTGCATCCTATCAATATCCCTCTGTAGGTTCCAACAGCCCTCCACACTATCCACAACACCGCCTATCTTAGTGTTGTCCACAAACTTACTAACCCAGCATTCCACCCCCTCATCTAAGTCATCTATAAACATCACAAAAAGTAGAGGTCCCAGAACCGATCCCTGCGGGACACCATAGTCACTGCCCTCCAATCCGAGGGCACTCCTTCCACCACAACCCTCTGCTTTCTACAGGCAAACCAATTCCTAATCCACACAGCCAAGCTTCCCTGGATCCCTTGGCCTCTGACCTTCGTTTTTTTCTTTTTATCCAACCCTCGATATCCCTCAACATCCAGGGTTCCCTGTACTTGTTAGCCTCGACTTTCACTCTTACAGGAACATGTTGGCCCTGAACTCTCACTATTTCTCCTTTGAATGCTTCCCACTGTGCAGATGTAGACTTTCCTGCAAGTACATGCTCCCAGTCTATATTTGCCAGGTCCTGTCATATTTGAATGAAATTTGCCTTTCCCCAGTTTAAGACCATTATCCCTGGTCCATCCTCATCTTTCTCCACAACCATTTTGAAATATATGATTCCCAGTTTTAATAACTCACTGAACATGTGCCGAGTGGTTTCATTCCATGAAATCTTTTCTTGTCCACATGCAGCCCCCAGGTTTGACCTGTGAGTTCTTCTATCTTCAGGTTCCAAACAAATCCCAGGTTTCACTTCAGTTTTGTGTAATCAGACAAATCTCATGTTTGACCTTATGATATCCACACACAACCCCTCACCCCACTCCCCCCACCCCCAAAACTGTTGATGATAAATCCATTCTTTCATTATATTCATTGTTGGACAGAGAGCATTGAGTGCAGTAATTAAATCCACAGACGACAACAAATCGAGTGGTACAGTCAGGAGTCTATAAGAGGGTAGATTATAATGGAGCAACACCCACAAAGTGCTGTAGGAACTCAGCAGGTCAGGCAGCATCTATGGAGGGAAATAAACAGTCAACGTTTCCCTCCACAGATGCTGCCTGACCTGCTGAGTTCCTCCAGCACTTTGTGTGTGTTGCTCCAGATTCAGCATCTGCAGAATCTCTTGTGTCTCCTGTCACAAACCAGCAACAAAAGAAACACACTGAGCATGATTCAGTGTTAAAAACTATTTTATTAATCACTACTTATGATAATACGTAAAATAAAAGTAAAAATGTTAGTATGTTAGAATTCAAGAATGTTAAACCTCGAACGTTAACCCCAAAACTAAACTCGTCGTGTGTGTGTGTGACAAAGTCCAAAACTCCCAGTTCCGGAATGGTTCTTAAAGTTCAGTTCCGCAAGCGATAAGGTGAAACATGAGCAAGGGCTTCTTCAACAACCACCGTTGTCTGAAGATAAGACGTAGACGTAGAGAAACATAGAGAGAGTAAATACGAAATCCAAATGTTCCACGATGGAACCCAAACGACACTTCAGTGTTTACTCGGTAGTGACTTCCTCACCCCGAAAAGCATCCGAATCGTGGTCGTCCACACACAAATACCTGTTTCCTTCTACAGGTCAGCAACAAAGTGAACTCCACCGGATTACTTCCAACTTCCATACATGGATTTCAGTGGCAAACACAGTTACTGTTTCTCATCCATCGATAGAGAAAACAAGCAGGCTGGTGTCTCTCTCCTTTCTCTCTCTCTCTTCTTCTTCTTCTGACTTCTTCAACAACGTCATTATGTCCTTTATCTTCTATTGACGTAAGCACGCCCCACACACACATACACACACACTCTCTATCTTAAAGGGACTTTCACTGAGTCCATAACACTCCATAGATTTGAATGGACTGGGAGAATACAGGGAACTAGGTCCAAATTCGGCAAATGATTTTCAGTGTAGATAGCGATGCATTAAACCAAATGGGAGGATCCGGTACAGAGAGTCGTGAAGTGCTAGTCTGAGGAAGCAAATGAGCTCCTATGTGACTGCTTTGAAACAGTGGACTGGTCCATGTTCAAAGACTCAGCTGCAGCCTAGATGAGTATGCCACTACCATCACAGACTTTATCAGCAAGCGTGTAGAGGACTGTGTACCAAAGAGGACAATACGGGTATTCCCAAACTGGAAACCATGGATGAACCGGGAGATCCACTCCCTACGGAAGTCGAGGACTGCTGCACACAAATCTGGTGATCCTGATCTGTACAAGAAATCGAGATATGACCTTCGGAAAGCTATCAGGGATGCCAAGAGGCAATACCAACTCAAAATAGAGGCCCAGAACAGCCGTCAGTTATGGCAGGGCTTACATGCCATAACAGGCTACAAGACAAAGTCGGGCTGCATAGTTAACACGGTAGCATAGCGGTTAGTGCGACACTATTACAGTGCCAGCGATCGGGGTTCAATTCCCGTCGCTGTCTGTAAGGAGCTTGTACGTTCTCCCGTGTCTGCGTGGGCTTCCTCCGGGTGCTCCGGTTTCCTCCCACATTCCAAAGACGTACAGGTAGGTTAATTTGGGTTTAAAAAAAATGGGCGGTGTGGACTTGTTGGGCCGGAAGGGCCTGTTACCATGCTGTAAATAAATTTTAAAAAATAACAGCAGCGCATCCCTTCGTGACGAACTTAATGCATTCTATGCGTGTTTTGAACAGAAGGGAAATGGATTGTCACCACCCACCCTGACAGCCTCCAATGCAACTGAACCTACGGTCACCATAAGATCGGTCTTCCGGAGAGTGAACATGAGGAAAGCATCTGGCCCAGATGGTATCCCTGGCCGTGTGCTCAGATCTTGTGCTGATCAGCTGGCAGAAGTATTTGCAGACATATTTAACCTCTCCCTGCTTCAATCTCAGGTTCCCACCTGTTTTAAGAAGACCACTATCATCCCGGTACCGAAGAAAAGCAAGGTAACATGCCTCAATGACTACCAACCAGTGGCTCTGACATCCACCATCACAAAGTGCTTTGAGAGGTTGGTCATGGCTCGCATCAACTTCAGCCTACCAGACAATCTCAACCCACTGCAATTCGCCTATCGCTGAAACAGGTCTACAGCGGACGCCATCTCCCTGGCCCTACACTGAGCTCTGGAGCATCTGGACAGTAAAGACACCCATGTTAGACTATAGTTTATTGACTACAGCTCTGCCTTCAATACAATAATCCCAAGCAAACTTGTCACCAAACTTCGAGACCTAGGACTCAACACCTCCCTCTGTAATTGGATCCTTGACTTTCTAACCAACAGACCACAATCAGTGAGGATAGGCAGCAACACATCCAGCACGATTATTCTCAACACTGGTGCCCCACAAGGCTGAGTCCTCAGCCCTCTAACTCTACTCCCTCTAACCAACAGACCACAATCAGTGAGGATAGGCAGCAACACATCCAGCACGATTATTCTCAACACTGGTGCCCCACAAGGCTGAGTCCTCAGCCCTCTAACTCTACTCCCTATACAGTCATGACTGTGTGGCCAGATTCTGTTCTAACTCCATCTACAAGTTTGCAGATGATACCACTGTTGTAGGCTGTATCTCAAACAGCGATGAGTCAGAGTACAAGAAGGAGATAGAGAGATTAGTGGAATGGTGTCATGACAACAACTTTTCCCTCAATGTCAACAAAAGAGCTGGTCATTGACTTCAGGAAAGGGGGCGGTGTACATGCACCTGTCTACAGCAATGGTGCTGAGGTCGAGAGGGTCAAGAGCTTCAAGTTCCTGGGAGTGAACATCACCAACAGCCTGTCCTGGTCAAATCACGTAGATGCCACGGCCAAGAAAGCTCATCAGCGCCTCTACTTCCTCAGGAGGGTAAAGAAATTCGGTTTGTCCCCTTTGACACTCACCAACTTTTATCAATGCACCATAGAAAGCATCCTATCTGGATGCATCTCAGCTTAGTACGGCAACTGCTCTGCCCAGGACCGCAAGAAACTGCAGAGAGTTGTGGACACAGCCCAGCGCGTCACGGACACCAGCCTCCCCTCCTTGGTGTTTACCTCTCGCTGCCTTGGCGAAGCAGCCAGCATAATCAAAGACCCCACCCACCTGGGACATTCTTTCTTCTCTCCTCTTCCATCAGGTAGAAGATACAGGAGCCTGAGGGCACATACCACCAGATTTAAGAACAACTTCTACCCCACTGTGATAAGACAATTGAACAGTTCCCTTATACGATGAGATGGACTCTGACCTCACGATCTACCTTGTTGTGACCTTATTGCACTGCACTTTCTCTGTAGCTGTGACACTTTACTCTGTACTGTTATTGTTTTTACCTGTACTACATCAATGAACTCTGTACTAACTCAATGTAACTGCACTGTGTAATGAATTGACCTGTACGATCGGTATGCAAGACAAGTTTTTCATGTACCTCAGTACAAGTGACAATAATAAACCAATACCAATACAGAGTATGAACATAGCTCTTTGCAGGAATGGATCCAGGTGAAATGTAACTAGCAGAAGGAATCATTGTAGTGATTTTCCACTACTATATTCTCATAAACTGCAGTCAACACAATACATGGCTACATAATCCAGAGTATTTAGAAGAGAAATCAGAACACAATAAAGAGGTTACATAAAACCTTTGGTAAGGCTTTTCACCTTTGCCCTAATTCAGAAAGGATTGTGCAGGTGCAGAGAAGGGGTGAGAAGAATAACTTTCAGGATCATTGAACAATGAAGGTAGAGTTGAAGCCTTGAATTTATATTCACTGGAAATCTAGACTTAGAGGAGATCTGATTCAGCAGGCAACAAACAATCTGCTGGAGGAACTCAGAGGAGCAGCATCTGTGGGGGGAAAGGAATTGTTTTGGGTCAAAACCTTGCATCATGAGTCCTGATGCAGGGTTTCAACCAGAAACATTGACAGTTCTTTTCCCCCCACAGATGCTGCTCGACCCACTGAGTTCCTCCAGCAGATTGTTTGTTGCTCCAGGTTCCATAATCTGTGGTCCCTTGTGTCTGCAACTGATTCAACTACTTTGAAATGATACTACAGGAAGAGACTACCTACAAGCTGACAGTGTGTTCTATGAGATGAGCTTGAACAGATCCAAGGATCACCTTCATAAACTGAGAAAGCAGAGAGTGAGATAAGAGTCTGAGGCATTTACTTTTTGGAATTAGTGATCAAGATATGAATCAAACACCAGATAGAGTCATGAAGATCAATGTTTCACAGAAGGTTGGAATCTGATGTGACAGTGAGGAATGGAAGGTAAAACTATTTCAAAGAATAATTGAAGGGTTCAGGGTCATCTTCCCTCTGAGCAGTAGGTAAGGAATTGTCGGGAGCACTCCTGATTTAGCTAAAGGTCTTCTTGTGGCCCTGGAGCAGGGAGAGAGTGAGGAATGGTACTTAGGAATAAGATTTAAAAAAACTTAAGCAGTTAAATTAACTTATATTGGCCTAGGTCAGAGGATAACATTAGTTACTAAACTGGTGGCCAAAGGTCTGGAATATTGATCAGGAAAGATGAGTTTAAATTGCTCAAGGCATCTGGGGGATTTTAAATTCAACTAATTAAACACATCTGGAATAAGAGCCAGTGCCAATAGTGCTGACTCCTAATTGCCTCCTCAGTTCAGGGACAATTTGGGAGGAACAACAAATGTCAATCTTGCTCGTGACTTCCACATTGTGTGAAGGAATTAAAATAAAGTTTGGCCTTTTTTTCTTGAACCCAAAGGCAAGGCCAGTATATTTATCCAAATGCATTTTTCCAATAAGAGCAAGAATTCCATCTTAGTAGAACTACAAAGGAATGCATAAGTTAGCCTGAACACTTGAGAATGCTGAAGCCACAGTTCCCTTCTGAGTTAAGTAGTAATTTAACAATCATTCAACTACATACAGTAAGCACAGTACATTTAAGGGCAATTGGCCTTAAAGATGCTGTAGAAGAAGCAGAAAATATAGAGCACTTTTCCAGGAGAATAGAATTTTTTTAAATGGTCAAAAAATGATAGTTAAAAGAACCAAAAAATAATTTGGTTTCCTGCTGCTCCTGAAAATCTGGCCATTATGCTGCAGAAATCCTTGTTTTCCTACACAGGGTTTGATGGATGGACATGAAAGAGTGAGGAGACTTGGGGCAATTGTAATAATGCACCATGCTCACCTTGATGCCACTGTTTTGTTTTAAAGTCATGTTATTTGTTTGCACACAGGTTGCAGAAAAAAAATTCTAGGTCAACATTGCAATATTTGAAAAAGTTAAGAATGATAAGCATTTACCGTAAATGTTTTACAATTGCATTTTCATCAGTACACATTTTCTTTTACTTGTTCTAGTGGTTTGGCAATTTGGCCAGGCCTATTAATGCTTGCCTCTAATCGCCCTGAGAATGTGGTGATGATATTTCTCCTCCAGTATTGTTATATCTAGTCACCCATATCCTGCATTGCTTGAGCAGAAATTTCCTCCCAACTAATTTATTCAAATTATATTAGAACCAATCTTGATGTCGGTCCTAGTCATCACCTTCATCCCCCTCATCACTAACTCTCCACATATTCACAACCTTGATAACATACATCTGACCACATAGTCACACCATCAAATCTGCCTGATTGTCTTTGCCTCAAATTATCTGCAGTTCGATACCTTCATCCATGTCACTGTTCCCAGGAGAGTTGACACTCCCCTGGCTAGAGGGTGGTTGTTAAAGGGGAGTATTCGACCTGGAGGTCAGTGACGAGTGGTATTCCACAGGGATCTGTTTTGGGACCCCTACTCTTTGTGATTTTTATAAATGACTTGGATGAGGATGTAGAAGGGTGGGTTAGTAAGTTTGCAGATGACACGAAGGTTGGTGGCATAGTAGATAGTGCAGAAGGTTGTTGTAGGTTGCAATGGGATATTGACAGGATGCAGAGCTGGGCAGAGAAGTGGCAGATAGTGTTCAATCCGAAGAAATGTGAAGTGATACACTTTGGAAGATTTAACTTGAAGGCAGAGTACATAGTTAATGACAGGATTCTTAGCAGTGTGGAGGAACAGAAAGATCTTGGGGTTCTAGTACATTATCCCTCAAAGCTGCCATGCAAGTTGATAGGGTGTTTAAAAAGGCATATGGTGTGTTGGCCTTCACCGGCCAGGGGATTAAGTTCAAGAGCAGAGAGGTAATGTTGCCGGTCTATAAGACCCTAGTTAGACCAAATCTGGAATATTATGTTCAGTTCTGGTCACCACACTATAGGAAGGATGTGGAAGCTTTGGAGAGGGTGCAGAGGAGATTTACAAGGATGCTGCCTGGATTGGAGAACACATCTTATGAGGAGATGCTGAGCAAGTTAGGGCTTTTTTCCTTGAAGAGATGGAGGATGAGAGGAGATTTGATAGAGGTATATAAGATTATGAGAGGCATAGACAGAGTGGACAGCCAGCATCTTTTCCTCAGGGTGGTAATGGCCAATACAAGAGGCCACCTGTTTAAGGCGTGTGGAGGAAAGTTCAGGGGAGATGTCAGAGGTAGGTTTTTTTTTACACAGAGAGTGGTGGGTGCCTGGAATGCATTCCCAGGGGAGTGGGGGTGGTAGGGGCTGATATGATAGGGTAATTTAAGAGACTCTTAGATAGGCACATGGATGAAAGAAAAATAGAGGGTTATGGGAGGTGAAGTAGAGAGGGGGATAGATAGAATGTGAGTAAGGTTTATATAGGTCAGCACAACATTGTGGGCCAAAGGGCCAATACTGTGCTGTAGTGTTCTATGTTCTATTCTCCCAGCTGTACATATATCAATGCAAACATATGAATAAAGAGCACAAGTAGGCCACTCAGCCCTTCTAGCCTGTTCTGCCATTCGATAAGATCATGACCATTCTGGCTGTAACCTCAGCTTTATATTCCTGTCTACCCCATATAATCTTTTATCCTCTTGCTTATCAAGTATCTATTTTTCTAAGACTTATGATCCTCAAGAAAAAAAACACTCCATCTCTGTCTTAATTGATGATCCCTTAAACAGTGATCCTTAGTTCTAGATTCTCCAAGGGGAAACATTGTCTCCACATCCACACTGTGAAGACCCCTCAGAATCTCATATATTTCAATCAAATCACCTCTCACTCTTCTAGTGGACACAAGTTTACCCTGTCCAGCCTGCCTATTCCAGGAATCAGCTCAGTAAACCTCTGAACTGCTTCCAACACAAATACATCCTTTAAATGAGGAGACCATGACTATACACTGTACCCCAAATGTGGTCTCGTCCATGCGCTTTATAACTGAAGCATATGCTCCCCACATTGTATTCAATTCCCCTGGCGCTAAATGTTAACATCCTATCGGCTTTCTTAATTATTTGCTCTACCTGCACACGATCCTGTAAACTTGAAGTCATCCAAACCTCTGCTGCCCTGCTCCCAGCTCCCACTGAGTCCTGTTCCGCAGCACTCACTTAACCACTTTGCTACTATGTTTACCGTTTTAGGTACACGTGCTTCTGCCTGAAGTAACGAAATAGCAAAATCTGTTACATATATTCATAACCGTCGATCAATTATTAACACATCAAGCGCATATTTTAATCACCGTGTATATTACCTCACTGTCAATTTAGCTGTGCCAGTATTTATTTAGGAAGTTCTGACTTTCAACAGAAAGCAATCCATCCCATCCACAGCCGTTGATCATAATCCTAGAACATATAATTCAGTTTGATTGATTAAAACAATCACTTCTCTAAAACCTTTTCAACCAGTATTTGACCTGATTCTCTCGGAAGCCTGCTAACCAGTTATTTTTTATTCATTCATCACCGACAAGATCAGCTTTCAGAAGGTGTTGAATTCCGTTTGGAACAGTTCAGAAATTAAGCAGTCTGTGCAAGGAATGGACAAAAATCAGACCTGGCCAAGTAGCATTTGGCCACACAATAAAACATCTCCAATAGCAGAGAGAATAGTTACTTCTCCTTGACGTTCAATGGCATAATCATTGGCGAGTCATATTCCTCAATCACTACTGTCCATGTGGCAAAGCTGTTCCCACAGTGCTGTTGGATGGGTTGGGTCAGGGTTCTTCCTGCAATGCTGAAGGAAGAGTAAAGGTCTGGATTTTCCTAAGTAGGCTCTGCCATCCACACTCACCCCTCCCATTCCCCACAGTCCTGAACTAACTTCCTCTGGATCCCATAAGACCAATCCAGGAAGCCGAGATGGTCCTGAGTAGCGAGACCCAGAGCAGCAGCAGTGTCTCTAATGATGCAATCAGGTGACATGCATGGGCTGAACCAGCCCCACCCACAACACTTCTCCACCAATCGTTGACAGGCAGTAAAGCCCTGCCCCTCCAGTTTTGCTTTCTATCAAAGCTGTCAAGGCTTTATCATGTTTCTGAATGACCCTGATTTTCATAAACTTAAAATTCAATTACAAATAAAATATAAAACATATGATAAAATTATTTTTAAAATTACTTCACTAAAATAAACTGAAACATCATGCTAATTAAAAAATTAAAACAATCACATTTACAAAAATATATTTACCTTAATTTACCCTTCTCCCCAGGAATGCTACAATCATCTTTCAACAGCTTTTGAATCCTGTACCAAACCAGACCCTCCGGGTGCAGGATCTGAGAGCAAATTTCTGGCTTAGATCCTGGACAATTCCAGCAAACTCCTGCTCTACTGTTGGACTCTGTTGAATCTATTGGTGAGGTGGGCCAGGAAGCTGGGTATTTCTTCATTCATGCAAGGTAAATGTTAGCAGTTCTATACAGAAATCTTGGCATTTCCCATCAAAGGGCAGTTACCTGGATAGGAAAGGTTTAGAGGGATATGGGCCAAATGCGGGCAAATGGAACAAGCTCAGGTAGGCACCTTGGTCAGCATGGACAAGTCGGACTGTGCGCTCAATGATTCTATGACTAGTTCTGAGTTAGGATGCTGCATGACTAGGAGCAATCTGAAATGGTTCTCATTCTTCCCAAGTGTATTGCTCTTCTAGAATGTAGAGTTTCTGGGTTTTGGAAAGGTGTGTAGCCACGTGGCTAGTGGTTAAATCTCTACACGACATGATGGTAAAAGAGGCCACCTTTGAGTGTGCACCTGCTTACTGTGAAATCAGACAGCTGAATGTATTAAGGGTCATTTGACTTCCATAGTCATAAGGGTGGCTAAATTATGGAGAGGTAAGAGGACAATGGACCCAACCCTTGGACAATGATCTCAGACTTATGAAGACATACCGCTGCCAAGAACTTGCTTGTAAATGCTGAGGTTTCTGCATAGAACATTTAGGCACTTTGCATGAATGTGGAAATCCTGAATTTTCTTGATATGGGGAACTGTGCAATCTAGACCACATGATGTGTCTGCAGCCCGAGTTAATGGAAATCAGTCAGAAAGCAGTTAGGGGTCTATGGGCCAAATGCAGGCAGATGGGACTAGTTTGCTGGGCACCACAGTCGGCATGGACAAGTTGGGCAGAAGGGCCTGTTGCCGTGCTGTGTGACTCTAAATGACTCTATGTACTCAGTCAGGGTAGAGGTAGGGACTCCACCTGTCCGTCTGTGAGAAAAATGGTCTGGCAGCTTGGCAGAAAAAAAAATCCATGTGTGGAAATAGCTGTGTCTTTTCAGGAAGATCAGGTAAAACATGTCAAAGAACGATCATCAAGCACATGGCAGTGACAAGCCAGGAACAGCCATCACAGAAGGAAGGGCCTGAACTCAGAGAAGACTACAACCTATCAGAGTGGGATCATCTCACACGCGCAGTATCCAAGTGCAAGCTGTAATTTAATGCAATGAGCTAGAACAATGAGTTAAAATGAAGTTATTTTAAGTGATTGCAGTACTACTAAAGACAGAGTTCTACCAGACTTTAGCGTGAGTATTTTCTTTGTCCACCACATCATCCGACTGGGAAGAAGGTCAGCGGATGGCCCAGTGCTGCCTCACAGATCCAGTAACCCGGGTTCATTCCTGGTCTCAGTTGCTCTCTGTGAGTTTACACATTCTCGCTATGATTTGCATGGGTTTCGTCTGGGTGCTCCAGTTTCCTCCCACGGTCATGTGGATTGAAGGGTTAATTGCCCCTCGTGCCTAAGTGAGTGGTGGGAGCTGGGGGGAGGGGAGGGGGGAGTTAATGGGAACGTGGGGAGAGAGAAAACAATCTGATCTTTTATGAATAACATGCAAAATTGCAACTCCGCAAAACAAAACAAAACGCTGGAGGAATTCAGTGGGTCGGGCAGCATCTATGGAGGAGATGGGCAGTCGACGTTTACTGTAACCAGATGCGTCCAGATGAAGAGTCTCGACCCGAAACACCGACTGTCCACTTCCCTCCACAGATGCTGCCCGACCGCCAAGTCCCTCCAGCAGTTTGGTTCTTTTTGCTCCAGATTCCAGCATCTGCGGTCCCTTGAGTCTCCAGCCAGAATGTGCAATCACCTCCCACACCTCCTGAACCCGGAGACAGCAGATGTCCGTCTTTATTTCTCTGCGTCTTCGCCCCTGGTTACTAATAGTTTGTAAATGCTAGGTTTCGCGAATGGCAATTGCTTATGCGGATGATATTTAAAACTCAACAGAACGCAAGGAATTAATGCAACTAAATACCGTGGTGTGATCATCGCCTTCCTCCCAGTAATACACGATTACAAATGAAGACAAGTTTCATTGATCGACATTGCGTGTGCTCGTTACAGAGTCAGCCAGTGGCCCGGGGGAGGTCTTACTTAGCTCACCGACCAGCAAATAGATCTGGTGACATGTTGTACCAGTTTTCATTGAACTTCGGATCGGTTTCTGCGCCTGAAGTACTTCTGTTTTGCTCGACCCGCTCCAATTTCAGGAGCGCGGCTTCACCAAGTGTTAAACGCCACAATGAGGAGGATGGTGCTGGCGGTGACGGCTGCTGGGGTCGGGACAGTAGCTCGCCAGTGAGGTCTGGGACAGCACTGCTTGGGTTCGGGGATCCAACAACACTCCAGAGCACCGAGACGGCCAAAGCATTCACAGCCACGGTCAGCGTCACAAGAATCAGCCCAGGTAAGCACTGGCTATTCTAAAGCAGTAGCCACCAGGTTGCGCTTCGGTCGCAGGTTGGGACTACATTAATTATTAATTCAGGACTTTGATACGGAGGTTTCGACTCAATTTCGTTGGTAATGCGGAGGACTTTATTTAAAGCAACGTTGCTCTTGAAATCTCTCCATTGATTTAAAACGATAATTTTAAAACGCGCAGATTGTATATTCGGAATGCTATACAAGTGGGACGTTTCACTTTGTGGAGAGGCCATATTTCAGTTTGAGGCTGCTGTAGAAAGTCACAAAAGTGAAGGGTCCCACACGAGGATGTGCTAACTCCGAGCAGAGGAAGGTGTTTCCTTCTGCTCCCTCTTTCCCACTGGAGAGGGCAGCGCGCCCGAGGGCAACCAGACTGTGAGTACACGGGGCGGGGTGGAGGGAAGGAACCGTCGGAGAAAGTAACGCTTCACGGTCGCCAAAGGAGCCTTGGCGGGCAAAATGATGGAGTGAATCAGGATGCATTGGAATATTACGGCGCTGAGGCAGGAAATGATGTGAATGAGTCTAAATTAATAAAGAGAACCTTGTAACGCGAATCGCATTGTATAAATGACGAGCGATTCGGCGGCGTGAACACCGGGAGCAGTTTTGACCTCGAATGAACTACGTGAAGGACCGCTGATTGCAGATCCAGCCCTGATTACAAAGGAGGACAGAATCCCCATTTGAACAGAAAACATTCCAAGGGGCTCTGAGGAAAGAGCGGGGAGGGTATTAGCTGTTGGCAATGTGAATGGGACTGAGCTACAAAGAGGCAGCACAGGCACTGACGGGCCCAACGGCCTCATCTACGCGCTGATGGTTCTTTGGTGGTGAGAAATTCGTGTCCGAGAACGAGAGGTGACTGCAGTGGTTGACAGGTGCTGACAGAGGGGAAAGGGGCAGTTTATAATGTGGAGATCCCTGTCCGCATTTGTCTTTCAGGCACAATGACCTATTTGTTTCGTTTCAACCCTTGTGCGGATATCGCCCGGTTACCACAGAGAATCGCAGAATGGTTACAGCATGCTTCTCGACCGACTCTGTATCAGGGCGCACCGCCCCGTCCTCTCACTTCATCCCGGCAAACTCTCTCCGTTCAGATACCTCCCCGGCCACCCCTTTGCACATTCCCCTCGGCCGAGCATTCCAGACACCAACCACTCCCTATGTAATAAAACTCCTCGCGTCACTTTTGGTTCTTTTGCCAATCTTCTTTATTCTTCTCGTTCTTGACTCTCTGTCAGAGTTTCTCTCTGTCTATTCTGCCTTTCTTTCGTGACTTAAGACACTTCTGTCAGATCCACTCTTCTGTTTCAAGAACACTCCCAGATCCTCCAGCCCCCTCGTCCCTGGAATCGTTTTGGTGAGTCTCTCCGCACCCTCCTCAAAGCCGTCACATCTTCCCTGGATGGATGTGGCTTAGTGTCCGTGAACGTTCATCATAACACCCTTGCTCTTGTACTGAGCCTTTATTCATTATGGCCGCTCAATGTGCATTTTAACCAAATTCTCGACCCAACTTGCCATTTTCAATGAAGTTGAAAAGGCATCAAGTTAGATAAGTCGCCGGGACTGGATGAGATGTACCCCAGGTTGCTGTGGGAGGTGAGGGAGGAGATTGTGGAACCTCTGACAATGATCTTTGTGTCATCCATGGAGATGGGAGAGGTTCCAGAAGATTGGAGGGTTGCAGATGTTGTTCCCTTATTCAAGAAGGGGAATAGGGATAGCCCAGGAAATTATAGACCGGTGAGTCTTACCTCAGTGGTTGGTAAGCTGATGGAGAAGATCCTGAGAGGCAGGATTTATGAACATTTGGAGAGGTATAACATGATTAGGAATAGTCAGCATGTCTTTGTCAAGGGCAGGTCCTGCCTTACGAGCCTGATTGAATTTTTTGAGGATGTGACTAAGCACATCGATGAAGGGCAAGCAGTAGATGTAGTGTATATGGATTTCAGCAAGGCATTTAATAAGGTACCCCATGCAAGGCTTATGCAGAAGGTGAGGAGACATGGGATCCAAGGGGACATTGCAGTGTGGATCCAGAACTGGCTGGCCAACAGAAGGCAAAGAGTGGTTGTTGAGGGGTCATATTCTGAGCGGAGGTCGGTGACCAGTAGTGTACCTCAGGGATCTGTACTGGGACCCTTACTATTTGTGATTTTTATAAACGACCTGGATGAGGAAGTAGAGGGGTGGGTTAGTAAGTTTGCGGATGACACAAAGGTTGGGGGTGTTGTGGATCGTTTGGAGGGCTGTCAGAGGTTACAGAGGGATATAGATAGGATGCAGAGTTGGGCTGAGAAGTGGCAGATGCAGTTCAACCCAGATAAGTGTGAAGTGGTTCATTTTGGTAGGTCAAATATGTTTGCAGAATATAGTCTTAATGGTAGGACTCTTGGCAGTGTGGAGGATCAGAGGGATCTTGGGGTCCAAGTCCATAGGACGCTTAAAGTGGCTGTGCAGGTTGACTCTGTGGTTAAGAAGGCATATGGTGTATTGTCCTTCATCAATCGGGGAATTGAGTTTACGAGCCGTGCGGTATTGTTGCAGCTATATAGGTTCCTGGTCAGACCCCACTTGGAGTATTGTGCTCAGTTCTGGTCGCCTCACTACAGGAAAGATGTGGAAGCCATAGAGAGGGTGCAGAGGAGATTTACAAGGATGCTGCCTGGAATGCGGAGCATGCTTTATGAAAGTAGGTTGAGGGAACTCGGCCTTTTCTCCTTGGAGAGACGGAGGATGAGGGGGGACCTGATTGAGGTGTATAAGATGATGAGGGGTATTGATAGGGTAGATAGTCAGAGGCTTTTCCCCAGGGCTGAATTGGTGGCCACAAGAGGACATAGGTTTAAGGTGTTGGGGAGTAGATATAGAGGAGATGTCAGGGGTAAGTTTTTTACTCAGAGAGTGGTGAGTGTGTGGAATGGGCTGCCGGAAACGGTGGTGGAGTCTAATACTATAGGGTCTTTCAAGAGACTGTTAGATAGGTATATGGAGCTGAGTAAAATAGAGGGCTATGGGTAAGCCTAGTCATTTCTAGGGTAGGGACATGTTCGGCACAGCTTTGTGGGCTGAAGGGCCTGAATTATGCTGTAATTGTTCTATGTTCTATGTTCTAACTGTGCACATTCAACCGTAGATCTCGCTGTTGTACCCCTTTTTAGAATTGTCCCCTCTAGCTTATACCGCCTCTTCTCATTCTTCCTATATGGCTTGCGTTTCTCAATACTAAATTGCATTTGCCACCCCTCCGCCCCGTGCCACCAGCCTGTCTGTGCCTCCTCACAGTCCACTGCTATTCATTTCTGACTACATTACCACAAATTAAACCACACGTGGACAGGTACATGGATAGAAAAGGCTGAGAGGGATATGGGCTAAACGCGGCCAAATGGGACTAGCTCAGGTAGGCAACTTGGTCCGCATGGACGAGATGGGC
Organism: Pristis pectinata; assembly: GCF_009764475.1. Lineage (NCBI taxonomy): Eukaryota > Metazoa > Chordata > Chondrichthyes > Rhinopristiformes > Pristidae > Pristis > Pristis pectinata. Next base: position 26,246,716 of record NC_067421.1, on the reverse strand, counting down.
CGAAGGGCCTGTTTCCATGCTGTATAGCTCTATGACTCTACATCTCCAATTTCGTGTCATCCACAAATTAGGAAATGGTGCTCTGCGCTCCCAAGTACAAATCATTGATACATGTTAAGTGTTGGACCGTGCTCTGGAGAACTCCTCCGTACACTTCCCTCCCGATGGGAAAACAACACCTTTCGCTCTTATTTTCTGTTTTCACCGTCAATTCTGACTTGGATTTGAGTTCACACTCAATCTGCTGTTTCCCGAAGTTTGTAATATGGGGAAAGGTTGGTCATTTCCCACCAGGGTTGAAGCCAGATCTCGGTCTCCGTTCTAACTTCATTGTGTGCTGGTGTCTGGAGTGCCCAGCGCAGTTCTGACATCGAACCTAAGGAGAGTGTGGTATCCAGTGAATGGGGCCTCTTCACCTAGTTTCTGACCGTTACACGGAACTGTGCACTCTGTCGACAGCACTCTTTCCGCACACTGGATACATTTCACATATCGGTCCCTTTAATACGTGAAACACAATAATACAGAGCCCCGATGCGTGTTGAAATCTGAGACAAAAAAAAGGAAGCGATCAAGCTCATCCTTGGAGAGAACGGACAAGATAACGTCACAGCCCTTCTTCACACTGCAGTTTGAAGTTCCTGAAACCTTATCCAGTCCGCTGTCCGCACAGATGCTGCCGGACTCGCTCAGGCGCCCCACAACTTGTTCTTTTACTCGTTTCTAAGTAGGCGCAGCCACAACTTGCCTGGCTGCCACCGACCATTCCGTTTGTTTTAAAGAGGTAATATTGGGGGTCGTGCGCTCTCCCTCCCCCCCCCCCCCTCAGCCTTCATATCAATGGCAGTGTTGTATTTAAAGCAGGGGGTTCTGCGTTGAGATCTGTGAGGGCTGGCGGGGGTTGTTAGGGAAGGGAGGAGAGCCTTAGACTGATACTGTGGGGCTCACCCCGAAACTCGGCAGCACAGGATAGTTTATAGGGGAACGCTATTTAAAGTCTGCTCATCCAAGGACAGTAAGATCTGAAAACCACATAGTTTCCTCACAGCTTCAGAAATTCAACCTGTCTTCTCACGCCTCAAGCTTGCTTTCAATGATTACCGCGCTACATGTAGGTACTGGAATAGTTGCTGCTTCAGCAAGCACATGTGAACTGGGCTTTTCCCGCCTTAATTGGTGTTCTAGTTCCTGCCCCACAGCAAGACAATTCCATTTCCACGTTTTCCTGTTTATTTTTCCCCTCCTAGACTACTCATTCTTGTCTGGCTTTGCACTTCCTTTCAATTCCCCCTCCTCTGCCCTCTGCCTTCCCAATTCCCTGCTCTGGCTCTTGAGCGCAGTTGCCCTTCCTCCATTCCTGCCTTCCTCCCAGCCTTGATTCCCTCTTAGATAAGCTTACACCTTCCTTCTGAGCCTCTCCTGCCACCTTCCAGTCTGAAAGGCCCATTGAGGTGGCCATCACTACCTCCTTGTGAACAGAAATCTCAATGATCCTTTGAATGCTCACAGGGTGCCCATCTTGCTGATCTTATTCCTATCCTACTGACACCATCCAGTATTGGTTATGTGGACCAAGGCAGTAAATCAGCTAATGCCCTCTGCATCATCCTCCAGAATGTGCATTTGCTCGCCATGCATGAGTTTTTGTGGGTGATTACAACAATATCATGGCTTTCCCAAAACTCATTTGAGGGGTGTTGAAAACCTTTGTCAGAATGAAGCCTCTCTGGTTGGCTATACCTTTTACCACTTCACTGCCCTGTCAGGAGAGGTGTGACCATTGTCACCTAATCACGCAATGGGCTGTTCTCCTTTTCTGGCCAAGTTATCTTCACTGCTTTGTCTCTTTAGCCTCTCCATTGAGTGACTTCTCGCCCTTGGTCATTTCAGTCTCCACCTCATTCACCAAACGCTCTCTCAATCAGCTGTGCATAAACTGGCTGTGCAAACTCTGACATTACAGCAGTAACTACATTTTGTTCTAAATATATGGAAGTGTGTTGGGATCTCCTGTTGAAAATGATACCATATAAATGCAAGACCTTTCTCCTTTTTCTTTCTTCTGAGATCATTGCCCCCAACTCACATTAACAGCCTTCTCCTTGACCTTGCCATTTTACAGGATCTCACTGCTCTCACTGCTCAATCACAGATATGGATATCATTGGTCACTTCTTTGCAGTGGAGTCCAGCCACATCCTTCTTTCTGCCATGTTTGCCCAGATAAAACTTCACCCCGTTTGGAACTGCACATTCAAAACTCCTATAGTATGATCTGTGGCCTTCCATTCTATATGCCAATTTTCCAATCTAATCTGTTCAAACCTAACCCTCTCATGTGTATCTTCAGTGCCTTAGTCCCAATTGAAACCAATACTCCCTCTCATCCTGGCCATTTCTTCTTTCTACTTCTCTCACCTGTGCTCTATTGAGTCAAAAGGATGCAAAACTGAATGACTCTGGCAATTAACTGACAGAGCTATTTGTTGCTAGATCAGTCTGCACTACACAAGCCCTGTTTTTGTCTCCCAGAAGTATTCGTTATTCCAGGAAAAGTCTAAAATGCAAGAATAACCTTTCTCTGAAAACAATCTTCTTAATATCCTCTTCTCTGACTCCTCCATTCCCACCTCCAGCAAGTGCTATGAACTCATGGAGTTTTATCACTAAATTGAGATCAGCCAATCAGCTGTCTCTGCTGTTTCCCTCTTTTACCTGCTAGACTGGAGGACCAAACTTTCAAATTCTCCATATGGCCTACTCCAGAATTTGCGTCTCTCCTTGATTTCTCTCCTTTCTCCTTTCATGCTCTCTCCAAACTTCTCTTCCCTGATGGATCAGACCAATTCCTTGCCTCATACTTCAGCCTCCATCCTTCTTTACTTCCTCTCCTCTTTCTCTCATTGATCTCATCTTGTCATTGAGGTTCACCTCCTGCTCCCCTGACTCTTCCTCCCATAAGAAGCCAAATGCCCAGCTTCTCTTTCTGGCTCCATGTAAGGTGATGTTATCAATAGTATCTTCACCTCCAACACTCTCAATCCTTCAAATCTGTAGTCCCATTCTCCTCAAGAAACCCATCCTTGACCTAGTCTCTTCTTGCAAACAACCATCCTATTTCCAACCTGTCTTCCCTCTCCAAAGTTCCTGAAAGTGCTTTTGTTTCCTTAATCATGGTCATGTTTCCAAGAGTCCTTCCAATCAGGTTTCCACCACTATCATGGTAACAAAATGACTCTCACCAATGCCACAAATTACATCCCATGCAAATCATATGATAAAGGCAATCCATCTTTGTCATCCCTCTAGGGCTGACTGCAGACCCTTGATATGACTGACCACACAGCCCTCCAACTCCTCTTTAATGTCTGGGACTTTACCCAGCTGATTGCATTCTTAGCTATTCAGTCATAGTCAGAGAAAGGCTCAAGGGCAGCTTCTATCATGTTGTTACAAGACTATTGAATGGTCCCCTAGTGTGATAAGATGGACTCTTGGCCTCACAATCCACCTTGTTATGACTTTTCACCTTATTGTCTACCTGCACTGCACTTCCTCTGTAACTGTAACACGTTATTCTGCACTCTGTCATTGTTTTACATTGTACTACCTCAATGCACTGTTGTAATGAATTGATCTGTATGAACAGTATGCAAGACAAGTTTTTCACTGTATCTCAGTACATGTGACAATAGTAAACCAATTTACCAATTCACTTTCATCTCCCACAGTATTAGTTACCCCCATGGATCTACCCTTGCCATTCTCATATTTCACATCCCTTGTCAGTATCTAAAACAGAATCAATTTCCACATGAAATCTATTGACTTTTATCTCTCCCTCAACACCACCTCCCTCATCCCTGCCAAGGGTTGACAGAGGTGGCCTCAACGTTGAATGTTTGACTTCCAATAATGAATGAGCTGAAATTTCTTCCATCTAATTACTGGGAAATTCAAAGCTAATGTTGTCCCTTTCACAAACTCTGTTCCCTGGCCATCAGCTCCATACCTCTTCCTTGCAACTGCTTGAGACTGATCCCGACTGCTTGCTGTTGTTGTTTAACTCTAACAGGAGCTTAAGAACTCCACCACTGAGAGTCTGTTGGTGGCGCTCGATGGACTAAGTCATAACTTGGCTTTGGTCCAGGCACTTTTCAACCTACTATTTACCACTCTTTAGTAAGTCTTTTACAATACTAGCACAAGTCTAATCTTGATCTTTAACTGTTAAAATGACCACCAGATCGAAAGCCTCTGGTAATGGTAAAGGTATTGGAGACCAACCTACTTTGGAAGCTATTTCTAATCTAGATGGAAAGTTCAATCGGAGCTTTGCCGAATTGAAATCCATTTTAAAAGACTTTGAAGACAAACAAAATACTCTTATCCAGGAAAATAACAAACAAATGCAACTAATTGCTGAACTCGACCAAGCTGGTAAAGAGAGAGATGCCAAACTCCACTCACTTGAAAAAGCCTTAATTACGACCAAGCAAAACCTGGAAAAGCAACGACAGGATCATCGACCTGGAAGGACGCAGCAGGAGGAAAAATTTAAGAATCATCAATTTTCCAGAGAACACCAAGACTGGTAACCCTACAGAATTTTTTTCTAATCTTTTGGTCGATGTGTTTGGTTCTGAAATGTTCCCTGTTCAGCCCATTCTGGATAGGGCTCACAGAGCATTAAGATCTAAACCTGCTCCGGATCAAAAACCTCGGCCAGTAATACTGAGATTCCATTACGTCAGCGTCAAGGAGCTCCTGATTCATACCGCTCGTAGACGTGGAATGATTCAATTTAAACAATGGAAGTTTTGAATAGTTGAAGATTACACCCCAGAAGTTATGAAAGAAAGGCTGACCTACAAACCAATTATGGATCGTCTCTATCAAAGCAATTATCATCCTGCATTATTATTCCCAGCAAGGTTGAGACTTTCATTACGTGATAAATCTGGCAAATGGTTTAAATCCGTCCAGGAGGCCGAGGAATTTCTTTTTAATTATCTTTTAATTTTAGAAGCTAAGAAATGCAGAAGAGACACAGTGTTTTTCCTTTGATTTACTACCTACTTGCTTTATTATCCAATTAATTTTTAGATTTAAACCTTTTTTTCTTCTTTTAATATTTTTAATGTTTTGTTTTAATAATAATTAAGAATTTAACAAAATGACCGATCATTTGCTTTCTTTTCAAAATAATTATTAAACTGTATTTTTTAATTGTCGGCTGTTAACACCCTTTGGCTCTGTTTGAATCTCACAACTATGTTGTTAGTTCGATATCTCTGTTTGGATTATGTTGTTCATCTTTAGACAAAACATGGGTGGTTTATATACCTTTCAATTTGGACTACTGCCACCAATAGAACTGGGGTTAGTTCAATTAGAGGGTAGCTTTCTGGCTGCCTATTGGCCAGTTTTCGGGCTGTTGGGGGAGGGGGTGGAGTTGATTTTAGTTTTTTTTTCTGGGCTAAACTACAAATTTTTCTAAATTGTCATCACATTCATTTCCTCTTTGAATATTTTTTTTACTTCTTCCTGTTGGTAGACTCAGATATATTGATTAACCCTTTACATACCATATGTTTTTTAATCTGTTAAAATGGATAAGACTATTAATTTTATTTCATGGAATGTTAACGGTTTAAATAATCCGCGTAAGCGCAAGAAGATTTTTAAAGTTTTTCATAGATTAAATGCTCAGATTATTTTCATTCAGGAGACTCACATCAGGAAGAAGGATAATCGACGTTTTTTTTAGATCTTGGAGGGGTCAACAGTTCCATTCAAATTCACAAGCAAAGGTGAAAGGAGTCTCTATTTTTATAGACTCCTCAATTTCGTTTGTCCATCATGAGACAATATCAGACCCAAATGGTAGATTTTTATTAATTACTGGTCTGCTTCATAATAAAAAAGCTGTAATGGTTAATGTTTATGCACCCAATGTAGATCACCCTGAATTTTTTAAACATCTGTTTGCATTTTTTCCTAATTTAAATTAATACACTGTGATTATGGGTGGAGATTTTAACTGTTGTCTAAACCCTTCGATGGATAGATCTGTGTCAAATCCTGTACTTCCAAACAAATCCACTGTCTTTATTAATTCCTTTTTAGTTGAATCCAGAATTTTAGATGTTTGGAGATTTCTACACCCATATGATAAAGAATTTTCATTCTTTTCTCATGTCTACCATAATTACTCGAGGATTGATTATTTTTTTATTGATGGTAGATTAGCTCCACTTACTATGGACTGTAAATACGACACAATTGCCATCTCTGATCATGCACCATTGACTTTATCAATTAAATTATCAGATGTATCCTTTGATGTCAGACAATGGCGATTTAACCCTTCTCTATTACAAGACTCAGATTTCGTCCAATTTATTAAAGAACAGATTTCATTTTTCTTTTTAACTGATTTTACTGAAGAAATCTCCAGTGGGATAATATGGGATACTTTTAAAGCATATATCCGTGGTCAAATTATTTCATATTCTGCTGGATTGAAAAAACGAACTAATAATGAAATACATATATTAGCTGACAAGATTAAAGAAATCGATAAAAAATATCCTGATACTCCAAATCTGGAGTTTTTTAAAAAGAGAACAGAACTCCAATTACAACATAGTTTATTATTAACATCTTCAATTGAAAACCTACTACTTAAAAACAAAAGTCAATTTTATATACATGGTGACAAATCCGGTAAATTATTGGCCAACTAATTGAAAGCTACTTTATCTAAACGTCAGATTAATAAAATTGGTAAACCAGATGGTACCTACAAGATAGATCATGTTCAAATCAACAAATCCTTTCAAGAATTTTATTCTTTTTTATACCAATCAGAATCCCCTGAGGATTCTACATTAATGTATGAATTTTTAAGAGATCTGAAGATTCCCCAACTATCTTTAAATGAATGTTCTACATTAGATGCTCCCATTTCGGAGGAAGAAATAAAGAAAGTAATATTTTCAATGAACTCGGGTAAAGCACCCGGCCCTGACGGATATACAGCTGAATTTTTAAAATCCTTTTCTGATATTCTTGTTCCCTGGTTAGCCAAAATTTTTAAAGATGCCCTATCAGTGGGTAAACTACCACAATCTTTCTATGAAGCAACTATTTCTTTAATTCTTAAAAAGATAAAGATCTCACTGATTGTGCATCTTATAGACCTATTTCTTTATTAAATGTAGATTCAAAAATATTTTCCAAAATATTGGCCTTTAGACTGGAAAAGGTTCTCCCACAAATTATCTCTGAAGACCAGATAGGATTTATTCAGAATCGTTATTTACATTTTAATATCAGGAGATTAATGAATATTATATATACTTGTGGCGACTCACCGTCTAGTCGGGCGAACCGGCTCGGCAGTCGGGTCGCGCGGCGTCGGAGCGACGAGGCCCAAGATGGCGGCGGGCCTCGTCTTTCCGAGCGACGGGGAGAACCCGCGCGCGGGAAAGTCCTGATGACGTAGGACTTACGTCATTGCCGGTTTTTTTGGGCGGGAGTTTTTCTCCCTTAAAGGGCCCGCACAAGGCGGGAAAATAAACCAGTTCTGTTTGGCAATCCTCCGAGTAGAGTCTTGTTTTATTCCGCGGTAGCAACCGCTACATACTCCTTCATCCCAAATTCCAGAATGTGTTGTTTCACTAGATGCTGAAAAGGTGTTTGACAGAGTCGAATGGGAATATCTATTCACTACACTTCAAAAATTTAATTTTAGCCCTAAATTTATATCTGCGATTAAAATGATTTATTATACACCTATGGCTTCAATACTTACTAATAATCAAAGATCTCCTTTGTTTAGGCTTTTTCAAGGTACTAGACAAGGTTGTCTGTTAAGCCCTTTATTATTTGATATTGCTTTAGAACCCTTGGCTATTGCACTCCGGGACTCTTCAAATATATGTGGCATTACTCACAGACAGAAGATTCATAAGATATCTCTCTACGCAGATGACCTGTTACTTTATATTTCTAATCCGGACGAATCTATCCCCGCAGTACTATCACTACTAGATCAATTTAGTGTTTTTTCTGGCTATAGATTAAATCTTAATAAGAGCGACCTTTTTACATTGAATATTGCAAACCCTAATTTATAGGCAATTACTTTTTAGATTGGTAACTGATTATTTTACAGATTTAGGTGTTAAAATTACCAAGAACATAAGGACTTATTTAAAGCTAATCTATTGCCTTTAATTGACCATGTTAAACAATTATTTACTAAGTGGTCTCCGCTGTCTTTATCATTGGTAGGCTGAATTAATGCGATTAAGATGAATATTTTACCAACATTTTTATATATATTTCAAGCGATTCCAACTTTTGTCCCAAAATCTTTTTTTGACACTATTGATTCTAAAATTCTTTCATATATTTGGCAGAATAAAAACCCAAGGTTAAGTAAGAAATATTTACAAAAACTAAAAAAGGATGGTGGTATGGCCCTGCCTAACTTTAGATTATATTATTGGGCAATTACTATCAGATATTTAATTTTTTGTATACAAGATTTAGATGTAATTCAATGCCCCAAATGGGTACACCTTGAGCACCAATCAGTACTTGAATTTTCATTAGTTTCTATTTTAGGTGCTTCACTCCCTTTTACACTTACCAAATTAAGTAAACATATGACTAACCCAATTGTTAAACATACAATACGAATATGGTTTCAATTTTGTAAATTTTTTGGATTGAAGAAATTTAACTTGTCAAGTCCCATTCAATCTAATTTTTTCTTTCATCCATCCAGAGTTGACTCAGCTTTCTCCATATGGAAAAGGAAGGGAATAGTAAGTTTTCGGGATCTATTCATTGATAACTGTTTTTCATCATTTGAACAATTGTCTAACAAATACAATTTGCCTAGATCACACTTTTTTCAATATTTGCAGATTAGAAATTTTTTAAAAGCTACTATACCCTCTTTTCCGACACCTTACAAAACTGAAACTATGGAAAAAATTTTAGGTCTTAATCCTTATCGGAAGGGCTTGATAGCAATAATCTATGATTTAAAAATACGTCCAGGATCACTAGACAAAATTAAGAATGAATAGGAAAGCAAAATTCCAGACATCTATACCTACAGAGACTTGGAAGAAAATTCTTCATTTAGTTAATACATCTTCAATGTGTGCCAGACACTCGTTGATACAGTTTAAGGTAATTCACAGGACCCATATATCCAAAGATAAGCTAGCTTGTTTTTATAACCATATAAATCCTATATGTGATAGATGTAAATCGAACGTGGTTTCTTTGACACATATGTTTTGGTCTTGTCCTCTTTTGGAAAAATATTGGAAAGACATTTTTAACATTATTTCAATTATGTATTGGAGATTGATTCACGACCTCACCCTATCACTGAAATTTTTGTATTACCAAGGATAGAGTCTGGCCATTTACCTACTTCTGCTAACCGTATGATTACTTTTGTTACATTAATGGCCAAACGATCCATTTTGCTTAAATGGAAGGATCCAATACCCCCTACTACTTTTCAATGGTTCTCTCAAACTATATCATGTTTAAACTTGGAAAAAATTAGGAGCGGTACTGTCGATCCTTTGCTTAAATTTGAAGAAACTTGGAGTCCATTTATTCAATATTTTCACGTGGTAGATCCCCTTTCAATAACTTTCCAACTTCGAGGAATGGAGTTGACGACATAATATTGCTCTGTTTCTACTGAGAAATTTTAGTCCAGTCTTTTTCTTTTTTTTTGTTTGTTTTTTTTTAAATTTTTCTGTTTAGTTTAGTTTATATTGTTTATAATTTTTTCTTATTGATTTGGGTTTTTTTCTCTTTTCTTAATTTATATAATAAATCTTTTTCTTTCCTTTCTTTTATATTATATTCATTTACTAAGAGATCGTTGGATCTACAGATTTTTTTATATCTTATTGTTCTTTATGATTATCTATGCCATGATTGTTATCCAGATCTCTGTGTATTACATGTACAAACATTGATGCTATATATTAATCTGTAATAATTTGAAAACTAATAAAAAGATTGAAAAAGAAAGAAAGAACTCCACCACTGGCTCAGCTCATCTGATGCTGAAATCCTAATCCACAATTCCACAATTCTGCTACTTCTAGATTTAAGAATCCCAACGGATTCCCAGCTGGAAGGTTTTGTTCTAAAATCCACAGATTTCAGATCACCCAAAACCTTGCTGCCATGTCCTTACCCACACTATGTCCCGTTCACACCTTACCCCAATTTTTGCAGGTTTACTTTCGATCTTGATCATGCATGTTCCATTTTTATCTTGTCATCCTTGTTTTCAAATGCCTCTGTGGCCTCGGCTATCCCTATTCCTGCAATCTCCTCTCGCTCTACAAGATACTTGTGCTGCTCCACTTCTAACCTTGACAGTACCAATATTTCCATTGTTCCTCCATGGATGGCTCTGCATTCATAAGCTCTACAACTACTTTTGAAGTAATTTATTCTCAATTTAGACTGAAAGCTAGGCTCTAAACATTAAAATATATAAAACATAATTGAAGGCACAGTTAAAACCAAATATAATTTATTTTTATTTTACAAAACATTAACAAAATTTACAAAGGTTTAAATTTCCATGCCTCCTTCCCCCAGTCAATGTGCACCTTTTACTGGAGGAAGTCCAGAGGAAGTGCTAATAATTGTGGGGATAGATAGATGATTAAGGGATTGTAGTTCCATACGTAGTCGTTTCTGAACACAGAAGTTGGGGCTTTTATCTTTTCTGACATATGTTCTTGCCATGTTGAAATCTGCTTATGACTTCAGTATCTTGGTAACGTCTAGAGGTTGTTGTGTATAATCCAAATAGTTTCCATTTACGCAGCAGCTTCTATTATTGATAGTACTATTCCATCGAAGAATGCTAGTGTTACTTTCCCCTCTGCCCTTGCAATTAACTCTGTTTGTTCTCTATGACTAAGGTGGAATTTAACACCGGACCCCAGGAGGATATGTCTGCAAGTCATTGGATATCCATGCTGTGATCACTATTTAAGGTAGGAAAATCATTTCACTTTTTACTGCCACAAATCTGTAGTGCTTTTACTGCTTGGATCATAAAAATATAAAATCAGGAGTAGGAGGAGGTCGGTCACCCCCTCTGCCATTTAACAAGATCATGGCTGATTCAATCTTAGCCTCAGCAGCACCTTCCTGCTCTCTCCCTATAGCCCTTGGCTCCCTTGTAGTTTAAGTGTCTGTCAATCTCTGCCTTCAATGACTCCATCTCCATGACTCCCTGGGGTAGAGAATTCCAAAGATTCACAACTGTGTGAAAGAAGAAATCCCCCCCTCCTTTCTGACTGCGTTCAGCAACTACTAAGCTGGCGTCTATATTCATATTTACCAGGTAACCTAACAACAACCCTTTCTTCATTGAATCCCTCTAATTTAAACAAAAACAGAAAATGCTGGAAATACTCAGTAGATCAGGCTGCATCTGTGGGAAGAGAAACAGAGCTGATGTTTCAGGTTGGAGACCCTTCCACAGAACTGGGAAGGAGACAAAAGAAATTTGTTAAGCTGCAGGGGCGAGGACCTGACGGGGAAAACTCAGGTGACCATGGAGGTAAGGTGTAAACAAGATTGCCTGGCCGATGAGTGAATCATAGAACAGTACAGCACAATACAGGCCCTTCGGCCCACAATGTTGTGCCGACCTTCAAACCACACGTAAGACTATCTAACCCCTTCCTCCCACATATCCCTCTATTTTAAAATCCTCCATATGCTTATCTAGTAATCTCTTGAATTTGACCAATGTACCTGCCTCCACCACTGCCCCAGGCAGCGCATTCCATGCCCCAACCACTCTCTGAGTAAAAAACCTTCCTCTGGTATCTCCCTTGAACTTCCCACCCATTACTTTAAAGCCATGCCCTCTTGTATTGAGCATTGGTGCCCTGAGAAAGAGGCGCTGGCTGTCCATTCTATCTATTCCTTTTAATATTTTGTACACCTCTATCATGTCTCCCCTCATCCTCCTTCTCTCCAAAGAGTAAAGTCCTCGCTCCCTTAGTCTCTTCTCATAATGCATAGTCTCTAAACCAGGCAGCATCCTGGTAAATCCCCTCTGCACCCCTTCCAACGCCTCCACATCCTTCCTATAATGAGGGCAGTTAGAGGGTGAGAACATGGACAAAAGAACATGGAAAATGAATGTGGGAGTTGTAAAATGCAGAGCAGGAGGACAAGCCTGGGAGGTCAGGCTGGGCCCGTCCTTCACTCCCAAAAGTAAAAACCAACAAGTGGAGCCAATACCACACGTGGACGACAGATATAGACCGATAAATCAAATTACCTGAAATTGTAGAATTCACTATTGTGTTTAGAGGGCTGCAAAATGCATTCCGCCTCATTGTAATACTTAATTTAAATTGGACTTGGGCATTTGAATGCCTATCTCTTCTAAGCCATAAAACCCCTCACTAATTTCAAAATACTGAAGCAATTCAAATACAATACTGCATCTAAGAACATAGAAAAAAATGTCTCAAACAAGAGAAAAGAAGTGCAGTGATTTATATCCATAACAATTTTACACTGTGGTTGTTACAACAGCGGCGGGACAGCTGTCGTGTTTTTTACTCTGTTGTGATTTTTTGGATCTTAAAACACTGGCCACACTCCGTGGGTTTCAGCCAGAGCTGAATAAGTTACCATACTGATAAGTTATTTTAACAAACAACATTTGCTTTCCAGTTTTGTGAAAGGTCATCTACCTGAGGGGATAATTCTGTCCACCCCCCCAGCAGATGCTGCCAAACCTGTTGTGTATTTTCAGCATTTTCCCCCTTTAGCCTGCAGATTTCCAGATGTTTGGGCTGAGATTCCGGTCCACAGTTGACACGAATACCCTGACCAAATGACAAGTCATCTCCAGCCAGTTTGAAAGGGAGCAGGGCCACCACATCATGTGGTTCTGGGAGGGGCAGCCCACCCTGATATTTTTGGGTTTAAACCAGTTGATTGGAGGACTAAAAAAAAGGAGGAAATCTTTGTCTGGAGTACCATACTGGGAGCTGGGGAGGTGGAAAACCACAAGATGTAGGAGCAGAATGAGGCCATTCGGTCCATCGATTAAAAAACTGCAAACGCTATAATCCTGAAACAAAAACAGGAAACACTGAAAACACTCGTCAATCTGAACCGTTCTTGTTTGTCCTTCCAAAGACGCTGCCTGACCTGCTGAGTGTTTCCAGCCTTTTCTGTATTTCTTGCAGGATTATAACATTCGCAGTTTATGTTTAACTGGGAGAAGGAACTCATTCTTTGACCTGCCAATGCAAAACCTGCCAGTGCAGATCACTGGAGCGGAAAGGAAAGGGCGCCTGGGTTTGATTTACAGCCTCCAGGTACACCAGCTCCCTCCTTTCTCACTGGGGCACCTTGCGACTCGCTGGAAAAAACAATAACAAGCGGCCACCTGAGCGCACGCAGTCTCAGCGGGAGCTTTGCGCTGTCACTCACCGGCTCTGTGACGGTGCTCACTGTGGTGGCAGCGGGTTCTCTTTCCTTCAGAGAGGGCAGAGAGTGATGGGGCGCAGGCGGGCGAGCAGACGGGATGCACAGTCTCCCACCTCGCTGCTGCGGTTCAGCTGCATCGCGTCCAGGAAACTGACCCTTGGGCTGTGCTGTTTCCAACAGCTGGGTAAAGAACGGCTGCAAACCATGTTGAAGCAAGTGAAGCCATGGAAGTCGATGTGCAAGGGGCTCGTACTGGGGACGCTGCTCACTACCTGCATGATCCTACTGTATTCTTTTGCGGCGCCGCCTCACCAATTCAGCCTCCAGGAGTAAGTCTCTCTCTTCACATTTTCCTGAACTTGACTGTTGGGTTTTAGAAGTGTTGTGATGTGTAAAGTACAGCATTTTCAGGATATGTTCCTTTTGGAATGGGGATTCCAAAATAAACGTGGCGGGTTGTACATCGCAACCTGTGTTTATCCTGTGCGCTAATGTCGTCTGAATTCATCCCGACTTCCCAGCGACTGGTGCGCGTTTCACATTGACCTTGAAGACCACGCGGAGAGACCGACCTCTGCCGGCAGATAGCTCAAGTTTATTCGTTGCAAGAAATACAACTGAATGTGCTAGGGGCTGAAATGCGTCTGTTTCATTCTTCACTTCCAGGTGTTTCTTTCCGCTAATTTGGTAAAAAAAAACAAATGTTTTTCTTTATTAAAAATTTTAGGTAGTTGCACCAACTTTCATTTTCTGTAATAATTTATAACTAAGTTGGTAAGGACAATAAATCATACCCACGCATTCAAAGCCATTTTATTGCTGTCCTTTTTAACAGTTCCAGTCTTCTTTAACCCAAACTTCCCTGCTCAGGTTTTTGACAAGTATTTTCTATTACGTTTATGCACAGTATTTTAAAAACCACATTCTAAAACAAAGTGCATGGTTGCCGTCATATAAATGTACCACCAACACAAAGTTCAAGTTCTACTTTATTGTCATTCACCCATATGCTATAAAAACACATGGAGGAACGAAATGTCGTTTCCCCCAGACTCACACAACAGAGGACGTACATAGAACAGAGGATATACAATAAACGCAGACAAAAAAATTGTGCAAGTACAAATAGAGCAAAAAACGGTATATACAGAATACAAAATTAGTGCAGGGTTAGTGCAAAACCAAGTTGGACGAAGAAAATACAGAACTCAGTGTGTTGCACTAAATGTATAAACATGTTCAGCAGCAGCCGTTGTGCAAACTTGGGCTTTTGATGCGGCATTTGTCTGAAACTGCTTGCAGGGTATTCAGGAGCCTGACAGCCTGGGGGGGAAAACTGTTGTACAGTCTAGTAGTTCTGGCCTGGATGCTCCAGTACCAATTGCCAGACGGCAGTGGGACAAATAGGTCGTGGGAGGGATGAGAAGGGTCATCCCTATGATTCTGCAGACCTTGCGTGTGCATGGTGTGTTGTAGATATCCAGTATGGAGGGAGGAGGTACTCCAATGTGTGATCATTTTAAAAACATTTTTAAAACCGATGTTTATAAGAGGGCTTGGGGAGGAGGCTGGAGATATTATTACCAATAAAACCTGAAAACATATCAAGCCCTTAATGTACAGGGACTTTTTCTGCATTTTATGCTGTTGTCTTTGGTTAAAAATTCCAGCATAATTCGACCTAAATGATAAAATGCAAATTTGACACCTTGTTTGGTTAAGAAGAGCCTTCGAACAATTCAGCCAGCAAGTGAATCTAGTGGCATTGTACTGGGTTTGAAAATGGCATAGTGCCTTTTAAGGAGATATTGAGGTGGATGTCCAAGGAATAGGTTTTTAAAAAGTGTGGTAAAAGAAGAAAAGTTGGAGCTAGCAGCAATGTTAGGGATAGCATGTAAACCAGTGCAGCTCAGCAAACACAAGATAATTAGAATGAAATGATGATATGAATTACCCTCACTTGTGGAATGCAGGAGGGCGGCTGGAAGTGCATTGGAATCATCACGTCTGGTGGTACAAAGACTTGGACAGGAGGTTCAGAAGCAGTTAAGCTGAGGGAGATGGATGGTGCAGAGGTGCAGTTGGGTGGTTTTGATGGTGGAGTGGGTGCGTGGTTGGAAACGCCCTCGGAGTCGGATAACATACCATCGTCACCCCAGATAATGGAATAGAATCAGTGACTTGGAAACAAAGTTTGAGGTGAGAACTGAAGGCAATGGGATTCATTGCCCAGTATTCAGTGGGTCTTGGCCCAAAACGTCGACTGTTTATTTCCCTCCATGGATGCTGCCTGACCTGCTGAATTCCTCCAGCACTTTTTGTGTGTTGCTCCAGATTCCAGCATCTGCAGAATTTAATGTGTCTCCATTCTGCTCATCCATTACTGGGCCCCAGCCCATCAGAGGTCGTACTGAGATCAAGTTGGGTGCCATCAATGTATTTGTATAACCTGACATGTTTTCGGATGCTGTTACTGGAGGCCTGTATGTAGATGAGAAAAAGGAGAGGGCCAGAGATCATAGTGCAGGAATAGGAAGAGAAGTAAAAATCAGTAAACACTGGAAATCTGAAATAAAAATGAAAAATTCTGGGAACACTCAGCAGGTCAGCTCGCATCCGTGGGAAGAGAAACAGTTAACATTTTAGGTCTGGGACCTGAAGCACTATGGTTGGGTCTGGATCTGAAACAGAAACTCTTTCCTCTGATGCTGACTGATCTGTGGACTCTTTCCAGCATTTTCTGTTTTTGTTTCAGGAAGAGAAGTCAATGCAGGTGCGTCAGTGGCTGCAACTGGATAAATAAGAATGGAACAAGTCAAGAGAGTTGGAGAGGAGGATGTTGTGGTAACTGTGTCGAAGTTTGCAGGCAGCTTGAAGGATGAGATCAGGAGGATCTCAGGTTTTATCACAGGTTTGTGCTGAGATAACACCCTTAGCTGCGATGACAGGGAGTGCATTATCTGTGCTTTTGTTTCAGTTCATTGGTTCCCAGCTTCCTTAGAATGATGGAGGGGAAAACTAAGGTTGTATTTTCAGAGCTGTATCCAGTGATTTGCAGAATGTTTACCAAATTAAATGAAAACAGCATTGGGCTCAGCTTGATGCATCTTATGTCAGATAGCTCGCTGTCTGTTTACCAGGATCAGCTGTGCTCTTTACACCCCAGATCAGTGATAGTAGGTATTCCCTTGGACTGTTGCTTGAAATAACTGTGGAAAATCTTTTCATGACCTTGTTGCTGAGAGTAAACTGATGAGAAGGTTGGATTTGTCCTGATTTTTGTGGTCAGAACATACCTGAGCAATTATCTACTTTGTTGGTTAGCTGTGATGAAACAGCTTGGGCAGAGACACAACTAGTTCCAGATCTCAAGCCTTCTGCACTACAGCCTTGCTACTTATATATTCATATCTGCTTACAACAGTGAAGAAGGCCATTTGGCCCTTGAGTCTATGCTAGCTCTCGAAGCTATTCTATCCACCCATTTACTACCCTGTAACCTATTCTCTCACAAATGCCCATTAATGCCATCCTTATTGTCCTATCACCCATCTCCACTGGGGAAGTTTACAATCGCCAGTTAACCCAATAAACAGCCCACCTTTGGGATATGGGAGGAAACCAGAGCACCCAGATGAAACCCCCACAGTCACATGCAAACTCTGCACAGAGAGCACCAGAGGTCAAGATCAAATCCAGGTCACTGGTGCTGTGATATACTGCACTATCTGCAGCACCATACTGCCACCCTTTTGGCCTCCTTGCATCCAGTGCCATAGGGTCAGAGTATCAGATCCAGAGCCCACCATTTCCATGCCAACCATCAAGTATCTATCTACACTCATCTCATTAACCAGCACTTGGTCTGTAGCTGTCTGTCCCATGGCATTTCAAGTCCCTGTCTAGATATTTAAATGTTGCAAGAGCCTCTGCCTCCACTATCCCCTCAGGCAGTGCATTACAGATTCTAACTGCTCTCTGAGTGAAAAGAATCCTCCTCAGATCCCCTCTAAGCCTCTTACCCCTTATCCTAAACCTATGTGCTCTAGGTTTAGACACTGCTGCTATGGGGAAGTGTTTCCTTCCATCTATGCCCCTCATAATTTTGTTTACCACGATCAAGTTCCCCCCTCAGTCGCCTCTGCTGCAGGGAAAACTAACTCCGCCTGTCAGATTTCTGCTCATTCCTGAAACGCTCCATTCCAGGCCACATTCTGGTGAATGTCCTCTGCACACTCTTCAGTGCATGTTCTTCCTATAGTGTGCCGGCCAGAACTGTTCCCAGTACTCCAGCTGTGGCCTAACCAACATTTTATGAAGTTATATCATAACCCCTCTTGCTCCTGTATAACCTAGTTAATAAAAGCAACTTGTACACCTTCTTCACCACCTTGTCTACCCCTGCTGCTGCCTTTAAGGACCCTTGGACTTATTCCTCTGTTCCTCAATACCTTCTTGGGCCTTAGGGTTACAGGGAACTGGCACAGAAGAGGAGTTGAGGCCAGCATAGATTGGTCATGATCATGTAGAATGGTGGACAGGCTTGAGGGACCTGGTGTCTTACTCCTGCTCCTATTTTCTTGTGTTCTTGTGCCACTCTTTGTCTATGTCCTACCCTGATTAGTCTTCCCAAAGAGCATCAGCTTGTACTTATCAGGATTAAATCCCAACTGCCATTGCTCTGCCTGTCTTACAAACTGACCAGTATCTACCTAATACCTCACACTACTCACTATCAACTACATCACCAATTTTCACATCATCTACAAACTTTCTCATCATACCTCCTACATTTGTATCCACATTATTAAGGTACATGTCACAGCACAGATGCCTGCGGTACACCACTGATCATAGAATTCCAGTCACAAAAACAGCTTTCACCATCACTCTCCCAAAAATCAAGACAATTTTGGATCCAATTTGCTAACTTGCCTTGAATCCCATGGATTCTAACTTTTTGGACCAGTCTCCCATGTGGCACTTTGTCAAAGGTCTTACTGAAGTCATGTCCACTGGCTCAATTCCACTACCCCATCAACATTTTGTCACCCCTTTGAAAAATTCAGTCAAATTGGCAAGACAGGATCACCTCCTAACAAAGCCATGCTGTTTATCTTTGATTAATCTCTGCCTTTCCAAATTCTATATTATTGTAGATTATTAGTCCTGTTCCTCAGAAGTTGTTCCAATAACTTCACCAGCACTGACCTTAGACACATAGCCTGTAATTCCCTGGCTTACCTCAGCCCATGTTGAATAAAGGCACCACACTTGCTGCCCACCTATCATCTGGCACCTCACATCTGGCTGGCGAAGATTTAAAAATCTCCTCCTTTGCTTCCCATCACAGCCTGGGATATATCTCAGCAGGCCATGGAGATTTATCTACCTTTAAGCCCACCAAAACATCCAATACCTCTTCCTATTTAATGATTGGTATTGGTTCATTATTGTCACTTGTACTGAGGTACAGTGAAAAGCTGGTCTTACAAACCGATCGTACAGGTCAATTCATTACACAGTGCAGTTACATTGAGTTAGTACAGAGTGCATTGATGTAGTACAGGTAAGAACAATAACAGTACAGAGTAAAGTGTCACAGCTACAGAGAAAGTGCAGTGCAATAAGGTGCAAGGTCACAACAAGGTAGATCGTGAGGTCATAGTCCATCTCATTGTATAAGGGAGCTGTTCAATAGTCTTATCACAGTGGGGTAGAAGCTGTCCTTAAGTCTGGTGGTACGTGCCGTCAGGCTCCTGTATCTTCTACCCGAGGGAAGAGGAGAGAAGAAAGAATGTCCCAGGTGATAACACATTTTCTAGAATTTCACCATTCTTCCCCGTGAATTCTCTATCTGCAATGTCCTTCTTAGTGATTACAAGTGAAAAGTATTTATTTAAGACCTCACCTATATCCTCTGGCTCCATGCACAGTTTGCCACTTAAGTGCCTAAAGCACCCAACTTCTTGCCTTTGAAATCATCTGGAGTTAATTGAATTGGTTGAAGGCTGGTTTCTGTGATTGAGGGGACATCAAAGTGGAAGTTGAGATAGATCATTCACTCCCAGTTTTACTCTCACCTACCTGGGTTCAATCTTGATCTGATGCAGGGTTTCGACCCAAAACATCGACAATTCTTTTCCTCCCACAGATGCTGCTCGACCCACTGAGTTCCTCCAGTAGATTGTTTGTTGCTCCAGATTCCTGCATCTGCTGTCTCTTGTGTCTCAGTCCTGACCTCTTGCAAACACTCCAGCTTTGTGTCTTGCTGGATTTTATCATCATTGAGGATGGGAGTTTCTCGGAGGCTTTCTGTCCTGTTAGCTGTTGTGTTGCTCATCACCATTCACAACTGGAGATGGTAGGACTCCAGAGCCTTGATTCAATTCATTGATTGTGGAATGACTTCGCTCTATCTTTGCATTCTGCTTAGTATACATGTAGAGTATAGCTCCATCAAGTTTACACCTCATTTTCATAAAGATCTTGTGAAGCTCTTAGCGTGCTTTAATGGTGCAGCTAGTAGAGCAGTCTTCAACAGAAAGGATTACTGACTCATTAGCTGAGGGAGGAGACACGTGGTAATCAACAAGAGGCGTCCTTGCCTCTGTTTGACCTGATGAAATGAAATTTCAATTATAAGGATGATAATTGAGGTGTCTGGGACATTAGCTAAGAGGTATCATTCTGAGACTATCACAGTATCTGGTTGTTGATTCAGTAATCTGTAGGTCCACTATGTCTT
Source organism: Pristis pectinata (assembly GCF_009764475.1). Lineage (NCBI taxonomy): Eukaryota > Metazoa > Chordata > Chondrichthyes > Rhinopristiformes > Pristidae > Pristis > Pristis pectinata. Next base: position 26,226,432 of record NC_067421.1, on the reverse strand, counting down.
ACACTCTGCCATTTCATGCATGTCCCCAGGTGTTCATGTGGAGGACCTGGTGGTGTCCACCATCTTCCTGGGAACTTGCAGTAACATATAGGTCAGCTGGGTAAGGTTGGCAGACTTCCAGATCTTTCCTAATGGACTGAGGAGAACCAGATGAAATTTTATGGCAGTCCATACATTAATGGTCACCATTACTGATATTACCTTTTTATTCCAAATTGTTTAATTAATTTTTAGCTGTTCTGGCAGATTTGAACTCGCCTCTCAATTATTAATCCAAGCCTTTGGATTACCAGTCCAGTAACATCACCAATAACTACCCTTTCCTATTTTCTTGTACATACATACCTTTACAGTGCAGTTGAAGAAAATTTGAGTTAACATTTTTATTAAAAAATTGTATAAAAAGAAAATTGGTTTGCCTAATCTAAAGCTGTTGTATATTTTATCTTGAGATAATAGAACAAAACATCACAGGGCCAAAATTCCATTTCCCATTTTTTCCCACTGCTTCTCACTCGTATTCCACTTTTCTAAATTAAAATTACGAAATTTTTCCATGTAACTGAAATCCCAGATCATTGGTTCCATTCTAGTAAATTCCCTTTGTACCCATGCTAAAAGCCTTGATGTATTTCCCAAAGTATGTGCCTGGGACAAGACACTTGTTATTGTACGCACACAAATAATACCACAGCTGGGGCCTTTACGCTGATTTCCCGCTTCTGTACTTGGTGTCTATTTATAAAACCAAAGATCCCATGTGCTTCTCAACCTGTCCAAGGATCGCCAGAGATTAGCTCACATATGCGCTGGGACTCTCACTTCATAAAAAATTGTTCCATTTTGTCTATATTACCTCTCCTCAGTCTTCCTATCAAAATGCATTACATGGCGCTTTGCTGTGTGTTCAACATGTATCTGCAATGATAAATGTATGGCATTGTTGCAGTTTCCATCTAACAAGGACTTAAGGAGATCCGTTGAAGTGAAAGGAACCAAATTTGTAGAAGCAAAACAATATGCAGTAACCACTTGGTGCCAGTGACTGGAACAATTTCTCCTCAATAAATTTATGAGCTTTTCATTTTCACCTTTTATTTAATTTGTTTCGTTAACCATTGCCTAGATCAGCAGAAGAAAAAAAAAACTCTATTTGTGAAACTCAATTGATTCTGGAAACGGAAGCATAGTTGCATAGACTTGTGACATAAGTGTTTAAGTATGGATGGGGTGTGTATGTGTGGAGCATTGATCGTAAACGGCTTTTTGTCTGCTCCTATCTTATGTACAGTGTCAGTTGGTGTCTGGGCTGCAACATGCAGAGTTAGTCTGGCAGACTCATTGGAATGAATAGTTATGTTTGTTGGTGCTCCTGAGTCATGGTGATTTCACTGAACACTTCCATACCATGGTCATTCAGAGAAACCGGATGCTGTACCTCAGTGGCCACAAGGATGGAAGTTCATGGAAACTCAAAATGGAGGAAATGAGACAGAGTGAAAGAAAGCACAAGTCGAGGGACAGACCTCAGCATTACTGGGGAATTGTAAATGGAAACTGACCTTGGGGAAAATGGTAGACCGAGATATTCTGGAACTTTAGGTAGTTGTGACAAAACACAAGATGTGTTTAGTACATATTTGGAATGAATGGAGATATTTCTCCATGCAAGTAATTTCATAAAGTTAGCAGGAGCAAATGACTCCAGCAAAACAAAGTGATTTGTAAGAGGAAGAAAGGCACATTTCATTGGCATTGCAATAGAAATGTTGTTGAAGAATGTGCGGAAGTTATGTTAATCGAGGGATGCAGATGTGCAGTGTGTACGTTGACGGGTGCAACAACAATGGCGATTTCTCATTTGATCCCAAGTCACATGAAGGGCAGGAAACCCTGTTATCATTGTCAGGGCAACCATTCAACTCAGTTCTCTCCGTATGAGGCAGCTCACAGTTCCCAGTATAACAAAGTGGGACACATAGTACAAGTTTACAAAGGGAGACAAAACACATATCCCCTGATGAGGGTGGAGTGGGTGGAGGGTAAAAATGAATCTGATGTCTGTAGAAAGGTCAGACATCATGAATTCCCAACAAATCAAGGGTGTGTTAAGAGGGTTCAGGTTTATGCAGCGCAGAACTGCAGCCTTCTAACTGCAATACAGGACAACAGCCCACTTCACTACTGGATACAACCCAACAGAGATGTTGATGGATCTTTGGCTCAGAACAGGGTGCAACCAAACCTGGAGCAGAGAGTGGAGTAGAGAAAGTGGAACTAAAGGAGATTCCCAGTCAGTATAGAAAGAGAAAACACTTCTAGTGAATGACAGCATGTGAACACTTAGACCTCCTGGCCTGTGCTGGAAGACAATGTAGACACGAGGAAGCTACAGACAAAGGAGCTCAAGAGAACTCCTGGTGAATCCTGAAGCCAGAGGGAGCACTGGGGAGACATGGGGCACACCGGAAATGCTGATAGGGGCCAAGAGAGTGAGAGGACCAAAGGGGTGGCTGAAGTTTTAAATCTATAAGTGTATACTTGCTGATATGTTTACTGTTCTTTTATTTAAGTTCAGGGAAGCAGTATAGTATTTTTATTCTTGATTGTAAAAGGGAAATAGTTTGTTGGAGGTCTTGATGAGTTGTTCAATACTTCACATTGTGAACCCAAGTTCCATAGGATGTTTAAAAGTTATTAACACTGTATGGTGGAAACCACACTATTACATTGTATATTTTTCAATGATATATCCTTTCATAGAACAAATGGATACTTTCCTTAAGAAGGATTTAATATTGAAGAATCTTGAATAATATTGAAATTTGTAATGTCTTTTCTTAATAATATATTTTGTCTGTTAACAGAGCTCCTGTTCCTTATTCTTGCTCTTATAAACCTACGCATGCCAGGAACGTACCCCAGATAAATAACTCCCATTCCAACCCAGAACTGAGCAAAACCTGTATTCCCAAGGAAGATATCATGTTCATGAAGACACATAAAACCGCCAGTAGCACTATCCTCAATATCCTCTTCCGTTTTGGTCAGAAGCACCGGCTGAAATTTGCCTTTCCCAATGGCAGGAATGATTTCTACTACCCATCCTACTTTGACAGGAGCCAGGTGAAGGATTACAGGCCGGGCATTTGCTTCAATATCATCTGTAATCACATGAGGTTTAACAGTGAAGAAATCCACAAGCTGCTCGCCGAAGACACTGTTTATTTCACCATCCTCAGGAACCCTGCTTTTTTATTTGAATCATCATTTCATTATTTTGGTCGTGTGATCCCTTTCACCTGGAAAATAAGTGGGGAGGACAAACTGGCCGAATTCCTCAGGGAACCCAACCGATACTATGATCCAAATGGCTTTAACTCCCATTACTTGAAGAATTTGTTATTTTTTGACTTTGGTTATGACAATAACTTGGATTTTGATGACCCCAGAGTAGAAAAGCATATTAAAGCTATTGATGAAAGATTCGAGCTGGTAATGCTTCTTGAATACTTTGATGAATCCCTCATTCTTCTGAAGGATGTAATGTGTTGGGATATGGATGATATTCTGTATTTTAAGTTAAACGTAAGGAAAGATTCCACTGTATCAAGAATGAGCGGAGAATTATATGAAAAGGCAACAAGGTGGAACCAAATTGACTCCATGTTATACAGATACTTCAATGCTACGTTCTGGAGAAAGGTCAGACAGTATGGCTTTGAACGCATGGAGCGTGATGTGGAAGAACTGCGCAAGCGCAATGACCACATGCAATCCATTTGCATCGATGGTGGCCGGCCAGTGGATGCAAATGCCATTCAGGAGGCATCCTTGCAGCCATGGCAACCTCTAGGGGAGCGCTCCATCATGGGCTACAACCTCAAAAAGAACATTAGCAGAAAACACAGAAAACTTTGCAGGAAAATGCTCACCCCTGAGCTGCAATATTTGACTGAATTAGGAGTTAATCTGTGGATAACAAAGTTATGGTCCTACATAAGGGATCTGTTAAAATGGTAGCTGGTCAGCTTTAAAACTGGGCTTCCTATTCACGTGCTCTCGGTATGACAGCCACAAGGAATAGCAGAAGTTGATTATTGCCACAGACCAGGAGGAAATCCATGGGCATTACATTGATGCCATTGCAGATTGCCTGCGATTGAAAGGCAATCATTAAAAATGTAATATATCAAACACAACTGGATTACAGTCAGTGTTTTGCTTTATTTTCCCTTAATTTCTATTAGTAAAATAGTCATTAATTTGGAATCAAAGGTTCCACCATACTATGCTCTGTAAAATATCTGCCTCTATTTACAGCCCCAACTCTACTTTGTGAATGATCACAAATTAAATAACTGTGAATTAATAATATAATCAGAAAAATCAGAACTTCAAACTATAAGATAAGAGTGCTTAAAGATCTATGGCTGATGCCTCCATGTAGACTCATGAAAGGCAGCAATAAGCCTTCAGATTGATGCTTATCAAATAACATAAGACTTATATAATGATTAAGTACACATTTGTAAGGAATTTTATACTGGCCCTTGAAATCCAGATTGCATATGTAATCCCAAATAAGGCAGACATGGTTCGAAAAGACTGAATTCAAAACTGCTTTTTCACATCTTATTAACAGAACCACCCAATTTTGAAGGCTTTATGTTGTCTCTATGCATGATCATATCAAAGGTAATTCTATGTCACATGATCACATCAATGGCAAGGCATTACAGGCTAACAACTCAGTGCATTCTTACAGTAATATAACTTTCAGTTGGTATGAAGTTATCATAAATTAGCTGAACAGATCAACCTGATCTCTTTGTAAGAGGTCTCTTTTTAAAATTTATATATATATCCCAGACAAATGTACAACTCTTAGTTACAACATTATCTGCAAATTAATTTTACAGGTTCAGTTTGGCTCAGTGGAAACATTTGGGATAAAATGCAACTCATCATAATATGAAATGTATATTTCTCATTTTTCAAAGCTTTGGATTATCTGAGTGGCTGGTGACTGAATTGGCTTAATACCCAAGATAAATCGTTCATTTGATCCTGTAGACAGTGATTCTTATTAACATAATGCAGATACAAATATTACTTGCAGCCTGATTACATACAAATAGTTAGCAACAAGACAGGATTTATTTTCATTCATTCTTTCTCCTTTATGACATCAATCAACAAAAACAACTTGCATTTATGTAGTGCATTTGACGCAGCAAGCTCTTAACAGGAACATAATCAAAATTAAGACATTATTATCTGAAGTTAGCACTAAAGTGAACTTTCCAGTCAGCAGAAAAGAAATCAGCAGGGCATTCACCATAAAACCAATTAAACAATCCCCTTACAGCAGCAATGGTGCGAGACATAGGATCATCTATGCTCACGGTCATCTATGTGACCTTTCGGGTGGAGACCAAGATGTATAACCCAAAAGAGGAAAGTTGACTTTAAAGCATTAATTTGCCTGTATACTTGGAATGTGTTTGTATTTCAAATCAAGTAGCTTACAACAGTGTTATTTTTTTTGTATCAAGCACTCAGTATTTTGTGTTTCTTTCAAAGATCCAGGCATTGACTATTTGTATAAAATAATTTTGGTGGAAAAGAGAACAGAATTTTTAAATCAATATCATTAGATTTGAAGGTAGTATAGATCAATCAGTAGCACTCCTGCCTCTGAATCAGGTGGCTGTAGGTTCAAGAACTACTCCAGATACTTGAGTATGAAAATCTAGTCTGATCCTCCAATGCTTTACTAAAGAAATGCTGCTCTTTTGGATGAATCATTAAACCAAATCCCTGTGTGCTCCCACTGGTGGGCATAAAAGACCCAATGGGACAGAATTGAAAGAGCAGTGGAACTATCCCTGGGTCTAGGCAAGATTTATTTATCAATCAACACCCAAAAAAAAAAGATGGTCAGGTCACTGCTGTTTGTGGAACCTTGCTGGGTGCAAAAAAAGCTGCCACATTTCCTAAAGCACAACAGAGGCTATACTTTGAATGTACTTCAGTAGAGGTAAAACACTTTGGGATGTAAGAGATGGAAGTTTAACAGAAATGCAAGTTCTTTCTTTGCTTCTTGTATTTTAAAAGGCTCACAAACAATCAGTGGACCAGATATACGCTTGAACCTCACCCAAATCTTACAATTTTACTTTCTATATGTAGAAAACATATAAAAGTCTCAGGTTCAGTTGTGGTTTCTGGGCTGTGGAGTTTGTTATTGTCTGGAAGAAGTGGATGGTGGATAGAGAACACATTTATCTTGTGTTCTGTGTTGCCAGTTCTGGGTTTCTGGTTAGAATTTGTTAGTGCTTTTACAAAAGAGATGTTCCTTATTTGATTTGAATGGGTACCATTGAAATACAATGGATTTGAAATGTTAAAGCAGTTGAAACTTGGCAGGATGAGGTCAAGATCATTTATAATGCAAATCTTAAACATTTCACAGTAAGAAAGTCAGCCATATGGACTTTTTTAAATGGTTTTATACTGCAAAGTTACAGAAGCCATATATCTGCAATACACTTAAATAATCTTATTGTTCATCAAAATAGTACAATTTCTTTGAAATAGTATAAACAAATGGTGCTAATCTATCTCAAATTACAAACTTCAGAATTTAGATTATGTATAGAGAAGTAAAGGACTACAGATGCTGGAATCTAGATGAAAAAACAACGAGATGCTGGAGGAACTCAGCAGGCCAGGCAGCATCTGTGGAGAAAAACAGATGGTCAACGTTTCGGGTCAGGACCCTTCCTCAGGACTGAAGATAGGGAAAGGGGAAGCCCAATGTATAGAGGGGAAAAACAGAGCAGTGATAAGTGGACAAAAGAGGGGAGGTGGGGTGGGCACAGGGTGGTGATAGGCAGATGCAGGTAAGAGACAGTGATAGGCAGGTGTGGGAGAGGAGGGGAGAGCAGATCCACTGGGGGATGGGTCAGAGGTATGGAGGTGGTCGGTATGGGGGGAGGGGAGGAGAGGAAAAGGAGAGAGAAAACAGTGGCGAGGAGAAAAAAGAGAGATAGGCTAGGAAAGGGAAGAAAAGAGGCAAGGTGGTGGGGGGGGTTGGTTTACTTAAAGTGGGAGAATTCGATGTTCATGCCTTTTCTCTCTCCTTTTCCTCCCCCCCCCCCCCAGCCACCTGCCTCCCCACCTCTGACCCATCCCCGGTGGATCTGCTCTCCCACCTATTTTTGTCTCTTTTGTCCACCTATCGCTGCTCCGTTTCCCCCTCTGTACACTGGGCTTCCCCTTTCCCTGTCTTCAGTCCTGAGGAAGGGTCCCAACCCGAAACGTTGACCGTCTGCTTTTCTCCACGGGTGCTGCCTGGCCTGCTGAGTTCCTCCAGCATCTTTTTTTAGATTATGTATATACAGTACACCAAAATCCTCTTAAATAAATACACTGAAAAAATATATACTGCTGTAGTCATGATTACAGCACACTTAAAAATAATGGCAATACTGTGTGGATGGTGATCAGTTAATTAACAATGTGTCAGAGAGGAATATTGTCCTTTTATATGCTAACAGTTGAGCAAAAAATATATTAATTGCCTTTAAGTACATTGCCCATGCGTAATATTTACTCAGACGTTATAAATACCTATTGTCAAATTGCATTGCAAAGGAATTTAACCAAAGGGTGCTTACTAAAATTGATAAAAAATGGTGCAAGACCTGACTTCCATGCCCACACTCCCAATATCTCCTCTTCCCATGTGAAGCTCCACATGGGAAATGCCAAACTGTGGCAGTTAGTCCATTGTATCAATCTCTTGAGCGTTCCCAACTGCTTTGTAAGTATAGCCTTTGTTTTCTATTGAGAGGAATGATAAACAGAAATATTCAGAAAATACTCTTACTCAGAACCACAGCATGATATGAGCCATTCAGCCCACTTTACCCGCTCTGACTACTTTGAATGACTGAGGACCACAGGCAACCATGAAGCGTGTAGCCCAGACAATTCAGTTCTACTTTGAGCTTTCCTCTCTCACTCGCTGGTTTGTACTGTTTCAATCCTTTAGGAACTTACAGGTTCTTACTGTTCTTAGCATTTTGCCTCATTCTGTCACTGAGATATGTATAGATTAGGGATTAGCTACTGAATGTTCACACGTAGTTCACACTGTAACAGTGACAAACACAGATGATCAGTAAAGCATTTTGCTGTTACTGCAGTGATTTTAGTCCCCATAAAAACCTACTAATGGGTTCTGTGGTACGTAAAATAGCTTGTCATAGACTGCCTCTATATATTTGCCAGTGTAGTGCACATTCTAATACAACAAATCTTTTCCACAAATGACTCATTTTAATGATTTTACGTTGTCTCAGTTCATCTGAAATCTGTATGATAGTAAAATCAGTGTGAATGTTAATAAGATTGCTCAAGGTTTAATCAGAAGCTGTATTGACAAGATCATTTCAACAGTTAACAACAATTACAGTCATAAATGTAGAACTGACATGTAAAAAGATTAATAGCCATTTGTGTTGGGATCAATGGTTTGTGTTTGTCAATGATTCAATGAAATGCTAAATACACTTGTAAAATTAATGTGTAGAAACTATATTGCATTTCACCTTAGTTGTACGTTTCACGATTAGATGACTGACATTATACGTAAGTGTGGGCATCCTCTATATAATTTCTTTGCACTGAAATGAATTATCATTGCATTACTTTACAATAGGGGGAGGTGATTTGTGGTTTTGAGATATTACTTCTCCTCACAGGTTGCACTACTCTTTCATGCATTGGTTCTAAACCAACATTCATCATTGTAATGCTACCAATTCTATTTGTCTTAAACATTTCTGTAAATTTTACTTTATACATATGACAGTACAACCAGCTATGTAATAAACATTAATTATGGTGACATAAATTCTAACATCAGGCAGCAACGTAATAATATTATTTAATAAAGGATAACTATTATATGTTATTTATGATCAGACTTTTTATTGACACAAACAACTGATTTTGGATTATGATCTTGTTACTGTTTCTTTGCTTTTAAAATTGTTCAATTTATATTTAGCAGGTATGTTTACTAATGAATAAGCAAAAATAAATACTCTGACTGTTCCTGGTCAGTGCCCAGCACTTTCATAAAGTGATTTATGATAATAATATGGGGATTGTAAGGAGACTTGTAAACAGTATTAATGTTTGTGAGCATTTGCTGTTTAAGCACTTTGTGTTTGCTTGTATATTTGCAATGTAATTTATTCAATAAATTGATATTTTGCAATAACAAGTACCTAGAGAATTATTTTGAAAGTGGAATTGTATATTCCTATACTATCAAGACATTTGAATTTTTTCTTAAGTAGTTTCCTTCACATGTCTCACCAAAATATGTTCTCCTGATGATTATTTGATAGAGGATATAAGATAAGATAAGATCTTTATTAGTCACATGTTGTAGTATGAAAGGCCAGGGATCAGATGACCGTGACAACACTACTGACCCCCATGGTCGGATGATAGCATTGCCTATCAGGTCAGAAGCTGTACCACTGTCAATCAGGGGTCCGGCTCTGCCCCACCCATTAAAGAGCACACCTGAGGACTGGCTCATAACCCACCTTTGTTCTTGACCCTGAATCATTGGCTCATTTCACCTGAGCGGCTCCACCCCGCTACAGCCCTATAAAAGATGGTACATGTGGGCTCTCTTTCTCTTTTCCGATTGCTGCTGGGGTTGAGACCACAGGTGAGAGGGTGCACTTCCACAGGGGTCTAGGAGCGTCCTGAGTAGATTCCCAGTAGCGTAGAGCCGTTGTTTGCCCCAATTCAGGGGGTCCAGACAACATATTTGTTCGTTCCCTGATAGTTTGTACTAGTTCGTTGCGTGTGTGTGTGAGAGTGTGTGCACTTCACCCCTGTTGCGACTTCCCCCCCCCGTTTCACGGTCACCCTAGTGCGAGTGTGCGAGGGTGCATTTGTTCCTTCACATTCTGCTCCTGTGTCAGTCTTTGTGAATAAAATCCTCCTTTTAAAGCACAAAGACTGTGTGTCCAGATACCTTTCATCTTTAAGATACCAAAAGAACCTTTCTCATAACACATGTACATCGAAACACACAGTGAAATACATCCTTTTTGCGTAGTGATTTTTGGGGGGCAGCCTGCAAGTGTTGCCACGCTTCCGGCGCCAACATAGCATGCCCATAACTTCCTAACCTGTACGTCTTTGGAATGTGGGAGGAAACCGGAGCACCCGGAGGAAACCCACACAGACACGGGGAGAACATACAAACTCCTTACAGACAGTGGACAGATTTGAACCCGGGTCTCTGGCGCTGTAAAGCATTATGCTAACCACTATGCTCCCATGCCTGCCACACAGCACACAGATAACAATCAAAATCTATACTGAGTTAACTAAAGCTAGTGGAGGCAAGTTATTTTAATTAAGGTATCAAACTATAGGACACAATCAAGATTTAAAAGAAAGATGATTTCAAGTTGAGAGTAAGGTCCAATTTGATGTATAGAAGTGGATCTGGGAGACAAATTTGACACATGGCTGTCAATTTTGTATCTAGGGAAGTTGATGAGATTGTGAGGAGAGTAATAAATGGGATTAATATCTAAATGGGTGGTTGATGGTTGGCCTGGAGCTGGTGGGCTGAAGGGCCTGATTCTGTGCTGTATCTCTCTGTTACTCTATGACTATGTCTTTGACTCTTCAGTCAAAACATATGCACACTCTGCCTAACTGTACCAGACAACACTAAAAGCATATTGCAAGAGACACTGGTTGAAAATAATATTATAGCAACTGAACCAAGACTGTCATCTGCTTGAATAACGTCAGGCTTGGATGTTAAAGAACCTGATGACTGTAGAAGAAGACCTACAGTATTGTATAGTATTCAGGACTGGGGACGAATGATCAAGTAAGAGATTTTACAACAAATCTCAATCACAGTCATGGAGCTACAAGTGACTCAGAGGTCCTAAGAGAGTCAGTGAAAGAGAATTCATAAGAGGGCAGCCTCTTGGCCTCTTGAGTGCTATCCATTGTCACTCAATGCCCTCCTCCCACACCAGCAAGAACATCTGTAGACAGGTTCAGGCTAACCAGAGGAGGTCCCCATGTACCAACCATTTCCTTCTAGTCATGGCTAGCTGAACAGGGATAACCACTGGGCATTAAGGCAGTAGGGTGTTAGGATCCAAGCAGGACCTCTGAGGTCACTTGTAGCTCCATGATTGGAATTGAGATTCGTTGTAAAATCTCTTACTTGATCATCCTTTCCCAGTCCTGAATACTATAGAATCCTGTGCTTCAGTCCTCAGTTATGGCCAGCACCATCTTCACCATGGGGATAGAAGATGCCAGCTCACCACTTTTTCTCAGTTAATTCCTGCCCCCTTATCCAGCAAGAGAGAGGGAAGCGTGTCAATGAATGTCCAATGTGTTTGAGTGATGTGGCTGTCATGGTTGAACAGCTGGTAGCATGTGTGTGCCAGAAGCTGTGGGTTTGAACCTTATAGCAATGCTGATATATTGGTGTACAGACACATTAGATCGAATTTTGGGATTGAAATTGTTGGGTGGATGAAGGATGAACAGGCAGGAGTTTGTGGGGTTTCATAAGCTGCCTGCAGCTGAGGTTACCACTGGCCAAATTTGGCATTTGAGGAAGCATTCACTGACCTTGACAGCCCATAGAGATCTTCCATCACTACATTCAGATCATTGGGATATCCTCTTAGCACTGACCTCTGTTCTCACTGCCTTCCAATTACATGCCTGGAGAGCCGTAATATCCTGAGGATACAGGTCATCCCCTCTTCCTTTCTATCCAGCAAGAGTGCCTGCCCTCACCCACAGTCATTCCTCAGTGCTTCCCAAGTCAAAGTCACAACTCTTAGAACCTGCTCCAGCCACAACCTCACACCACTTTGGCAGCAACTTTTGGTCGTGTGAAATAGTGGTAAGTTTGTAGGTTTTCTTCATCCTCAGGTCGTGGGGCATCATCGTCAAGGCCAGTGTTTATTGTCCATCCGATCTGTCCTTGCAAAGTCGCTGAGCCTTTCTCACAACTGGCTGGCCTCACTAGGCCACTTCAGAGGGCAATTAAGAGTCAAGCACTTTGCCACTTATCATGCATGTCTGCAGAGTAGTGCTACTAAATGCAATAGGCCAGATCTTTAGGGATTCCAATGGGGGAAGGGGGGTGGGGGGGGGGGGTGAAAACATCTCCAGCTCAGTCTCAAGCAGCAGGCTTCATGCACCTACATATTGGGTTCAGACTGCTAGCAGTTGAAGGTCCCAGTAAACATATCACAGATGGAAACATAAACTGGAGGCTAAGTTATTGTAGTTCTATCATGTTGATTTCAGAACTATGCTAAAGCAGCTGCCTTAAACCAGATTTTAAGTGTTAATTAGCTGTTCAGTAGAGGGTTGGGGGTGGGTATGTCGAATTCGGTCGGAGAGAAGACTCAAAAGACCACTGTTCTCGTTCAATCTCTTTATTACTTGATCCGAGGAGAGAGCACCAAGCCAGGCACCTACGTCCCGGACTGGTGGTCTCTGAGATACATTGATCTACATACATTCTTATACTTTTTCAGAGGTGCAAACAATTACCATACAAGGAATGATCATGCATTAGTCAGGCAGCATGGCACTTATTTTCTACATCGTGATTGGTTACAAAGGAATTTACTTAAAAAAGTTACTATTTCTACAAAAGCTATAGTTACTTAATCTTTTCAGACCATCTTGTTCCACCAATTATCTTTGTATACATAAGGTTTCTCATGGTGGGCTCAGGGTCAGTTTAGTGGAGCAAGAGTCAAGTCTGCAGACTTGCTGAGACAAGAACTGATTTTACTGTAGAATCATATCTCAAGGCTGAAGAAAACTAGCTGAAGCAAGCAAAATCTCTGAAGCAAGGCACTACAAAGCGAAGCACAGCTATTTCAAGCAGTCTATTACAGCCATAGTGATGTACCCTTAAATTCTCTTTTCAGGGCTCACAATCTTTTACTCTCCTAACCTTTCATTATACCTTATACACATTCTCAGGTAGGCTGGGGGAACAAGTTGTATAATCTCAGGTGCAGTGTTGGTAGGATGAAGTGCCTCGCTCTCAATCTCATTGATTTAAGGTAACAGTGAACCGGGCGGTGGTAACACTCAAATCAAAGCCTGGACACCATCAGCATTTTCTGCTTGGATCCACAGTCAGACTGCAGACTAATCAGCATCTGTGAGCTACCTGCACTAGCCTCAGGGTCCAGAGCCAACCGTAGGAAGAGTGAGGCCGTGTTCCTTGGCAAGTGGCCTGACTGATCCTCTCTGTTCCCTTCACCTTCACGTCTGGCTACCTGAAGGTACTGGGGATCTGGTTCAGAGGATCCAGGATGTGCAGCAAGAATTGGGAGGTGCAGGTAGACAAAGTAAAACAAAAAATTGGGACTGTGGGAGTGGTGCACCCTTCTGCTAGTGGTCAAGAACCTGGCCCTCAGGTGCAGGGTGCTTGCGATGCGTGGTGCGGGTGTGGTCCTTACCCCTCTCTGTGCCGTGGCAGTCACACAAATCATCTTCCATTTCATCCGGAGATTCAGGATGGAGCGTGTCCAATGCGTCACAATGCACAAGTCCCCAGAGAAAGGGGGAAAGTGTACCCAACATTGCCCCGATCCCAATGGTCATCTTTGTGTGTGGCTGCACCAAGCTGTGAGTAGAACTGAAGTATGCAAACACCAAATGTTATGATGTGCTGAAGTTCTACTTGTCCCCAGTGTTGTGAAGGATGGGCCTGGCCTTGTTGCCACACAATGTTCCATTCAGTCAGACTTTGCCGCACAACCTGTCCCTTGTCGAAACACCTTTGACCACAAGTCCATCAAGCGGTGCTCAGCATGGACCTACCTGCAGACACTGTGGGAGAAGGACACAATGGATCTGGTGGGATAGTTTTCAGATCAGACTGTCAAAGCCAGTTAGCTGGATGCCTCATCACCAGAACTCACCAACAACCACCAAGACCTGGCCTGTGGCAGTGAGTGGACCCCTCCCTGTCAGATCCTTACTGCATGGCCGAGAAGGTCTGGAAAAAGATGCAAGGTCCTTGTTGTGGTTCCTTCCGAGCAGCTGCTTAACACTCCGGTCTATGGGCTGTTCCCAGGCATGCATACTGAGGCAATCATCAGCTCAGTGAAGGATGCACCTCTTGGTCTTCCAGCGCAACAAGATGTCCAGAAGTGAATGCTGCTGCTTGGCACATTCTAGGATGCAGGAGATACTAAGGGAAGCACTGAAGCTTGGTGTGGCCACTGCAAAGACTTTGTGGGGAAGAACAGCAATCAAAGGTCTCACTGCCACTGGACACTGAAGGGCTGGATGCTGTGTAACAGCCTCTCAAACGTGTAATGGGTATATTGTTCAAAGAGCCCACATGAATGGCAATGGTGCTTTGTGAAAAGAATGTATCGACTGAGATAACAGTGAATGTATTGATTCAGTGATGCAATGAATATAAAGAAAGACGTACTGATTGTATTGTATTTCTTCTATGTGTCTTAATATGAATAAAGTTTATTTTTGAAAAATAATCTCTTGTTTATAACAGACACCTAATGTGAGAGCGAGTCTGAACCAAGAAGAAGTTATTGTGCAAAACGTCAATAAACGATGCTAATTTCCATCAGGGATGTTGAATGGAGTTTTCTGTTTGTGTGGAATTCCTGATACATAATCCCATCAGATCAGGTTTCCCTGTGTGAGAAAATGATTCGTAAAATTGACCCTCAAAGTTCAATCTCAATCTTATTTACATGGGTCCTTTTGCTCTGTGATCACAGTTTAAGATGAATAGTAACAATAGCTCCATTAAATCTGCCAGACAGAGTTAAGTAACCAGTTTAAATTTATATTCTTGATGTCAGAGAGTATAGTAGGCTTCACTTTGCTTGGATGAGCTTACTGCTGGATCACAGGGTGTCCACCAATGAATTTAAGCTTCTTCTTAAGTTGTCACTTGCAGTTGAGGATGAATTGCTTCATGTTCTAAGGTGGTGGGCTGAAAGTGGGAATCAGAACTTTTTCCACAACAGGGCAGGAGATGCTGGTGTGGCAAGTGGGTGGGTAGTTTGTGAGGTGCTCCACGCCCTCTGCCACTTACACAGGATTTCTGTGTGCTCCCACTGCAGAGACTCAAGGTTCTCAATACCATCCTGAATGCTCCTTCGCCACTTGTTGTGGTTATGGGCCAGGCATCCCCAACAGTCAGTGCGGGAGGTTGCATATCTTCAAGGAAGCTTTGAACACTTTTGGATCTTTTCCTCTGTCCACCTGCCTGATAACCTCTTCTGGTTACAGAGCTCAACATATAGTGTCTAGTGTCAGGTATGAAAATGATACGGGTGTGCCCAGTGGAGCTAATAGAGGGTAACTAGGGCCTCAGTCCTGGTGACTTTGGCCTGGGAGAGGACATTGACATTGCTTCACTTGTCTGTCCAATGAATTTGGAGGACTTTGCCAAGACATTTTTCGTTGCATTTTTCCAGGAGCTTGAGGTGCCTGCTGAAGGTGGTCCAGGTCTCAAAAGTACATAGGAGGGTGGGGATCACTGCTGACCATAAACCATGAGTTTAGTGTCAGGTCCAAGGTCTAGATCTTCAAACAACCTTTTCCTCAATCAACCAAATGCTGGCACATTGAAGATGATGGTGATTTTCATCAAAGTCTGTGTTCGCTGTGCAGTAGCTCCCAAGATCTAAGAATTGGTCCATGTTTTCCATGCTCCCACTTATAGTCAAAGGGCTGTATTGTACAGTAGGACAGGTTGGGAAAGGACCTTTGTCTTGCAGATGTTTGTTGAGTGTCAGGCCCATCCTTGATGGCTTGGAGCTCAGTTTTCCAGTGCATACAAATGCACACCGTGGCTTAACAACTGATACCCTGAAGATCTTGGTCCTGGAGTGCAGTCATCACAGGGTGAACAGTTTCCTATTGGTTCTGAAGATTCGTTCCACTCCTTTGGGAAGTTTGTTGGAGGTAAGCATTGCAGCAAGAAAGAGCGAAGAAAAGTGTCAGGGTAATGAGGCTGCCTTGTTTGACACCAGCCTTTACTGAGATTCGCTCTGTTGGTTAGGGTTATGCCTTGCAGGCCATCATGAAGCAAGCATAAGATGGAGGACGCTGAATTGAGGACAGTGTACTGTAAGCTCTTCCAACTTGATGGAGTCAAAGGCTTTCATGAGATCAAAAACAATGTCATGTATAGTGATTGGTGCTGCTCCCTGCATTTCTCGTGGAGTTGTTGTGCATTGAAATCATGTCCACAGCGCTTCTAGATGTACAGAATCTGCACTGCAATTCGGGGAGCAGCTCCTTGGGCACTGGGTGGATGCAGCTGAAGAGGGCCTGGTAATGACTTTCTTTGTGGCAGGGTGACCACTCAGTATCTACCGGTCAGACTTGCTCATTTTCCTGAAGACTCTGAGATCCCTGGTACACTCTCCTCTTCCCAGGTGTGGACAATGAGGTTGCACGTTTGTGACTAAAGTGTTTCACCACCAGGTTTTGGAACCATTCTACTGATGACACCACTGGCTACATTCATTCTAATTGATTGGCATAAATAATATTATGATTTAATATATTTAAGTTTTAAGCATTTTATTAGTATTTAACCTGTTCCACTTGTAGAATGCATTTACCAGTACTGCCAGTTACACCCTATTGGCCTATTCATTTTCTTAACGAATTCTTTCAGGATCTGGGCATCTCTGGCAAGGTTGGCATTTATTGTCCATCCCTAATTGCCCCTGAGAAGGTGTGGGTGAGCTTCTTTCTCGAACAATTTCAGTCCTTCTGATGAAGGCTCTCCCACTCTGGTATTGAGGAGGGAGTTCCAGGATTTAGAGCAGTGACAATGAAGAAATAGTAAGGTATTTCTAAGTAACAATGGTGTACAACTTTGATGGGAACACCATGGTGATGGCTCCATGTTCCTGAAGCCCTTGCCCTTTGTGGTAGAAGCTGTGGGTTTGGGAAGGTACTGTCAGAGTAGCGTGGGTGATAACTGCAGTACATTCTATAAATGGTACACAATGTAGCCACTGTGCGTTAGTGGTAAAGAGAATAAATAAGCATTTATTCAATTCAAGCTTAGGTGGTTTAAAACTTATGCACAAAGAAAACTACGTGTAATTTTTAAAGATATACCCTCCTGAAACCTCTTTCCCTCATCAAAAGCATTTTTAATTTGGTATGAATTGCATTGGCATATTTTAATGTGTTAAATACAGTCACTATTATTTTCCTTTAAACTCTCTTCAGTTAACCAAACAATTAATCAACACAAATCTGCAAGAAGAAGCAGTCCCTAAACTAACACTAATTGGAATAAAACTAACAGCCCTGTGTATCATTAATGAGAAATGAAAAACCATTGTAATACAACCAGCTGAGCTATGAGGTTGAAGACACAACATTGGAACACAATATCTAATAATAACACTGGGTGACGAGAATGGAAAAAACATTCCACCTCTCAGCACAGAGATCTACCCCAACCTGAAGATTAAATCATTCAAAAAAGAATAAAATGAATTCAGAGGACGGCAGAGATCCTTTTGGGTGTGTTCATGCTCCCAGCTCCGCCACCTGTAGCACTTGAGGTTGTTTTATGTCCTAAGTTCAGACTGCTTGTGCCAAACTTGCATTTCTAGAAAATACACAAGATTTTGCTTCTGCTTTCATTAACCTATGTCTATTATCTCATATTAGCTAAAAGAGAGGAAAAGCTATGGCATTGGCCTCCTGTAACTGATCATAGGTTCCGGAATAACACCTGACAGATGCTAAATGGTAAACAATCTGAAACATGATGTAAATTATACATGGAGTAAGATTAGAGTGAGAGGAATATTGTGCCCTTGCTGGTTCTTTGAAAGAGTTTTCCAATTGGTCCCTCCCTGTAGAATTTTTTCCCTTTTCAAGTATATATGAAACTTCTTTTTGAAAGCTGCTATCTTATCACCTTTTCTGTGAGTGCATTCCAATCTATAAATACACGTTGCATTAAAAAGTATTTCCTCCTAGCCCTTCTGGTATGTTTAATTATTAATTTAAATTTGTCTCCACTAGTTACATACCCTCCTGCCAGTGAAATAGTTTCTTCTTATTAATGGAACAATTCATTACTTGGATCAAAAGATTTCACAAATCTCATTGTTTCAAACAATGTTTGCCTTGATCTGAATGAAAAAAGGTGAAGAGTATACAATATGCTGTATAAGGGAGAACACTGATAAGGATCTAGGAACACACATTGCATAAAAAAGTTTTTAATTTCATGTTGCTCTTAATTCTTTTCACTTTTATTTTCTACTTGTTCCCTCTAGTCTTTGATCCCTCCACCATAGGGAATAGCCTCCATTGTCCACTTTGCCCAGATTATCAAATCTCCCCTCATCTTTTCTCTAATGAAAATAGTCCCAGCCTCTTTAATCTATCCTTGTAACTAAATCCTTTCTTCCGGGAGCCATTCTCATAAATCCTTCCTGAACCTTCTCGAATAACTTCACATCCTTCCGATAAAGTGAGGCCAGAAATGAACACAATACTCTAGTTGAAGTGTGTTATAAAGGTTCAGCATAACTTTGCTGCTTTTATACTCTGTGGCTTTGTTGATGCAGCCCAGAATTTTATATGCCCTACTAACCACGTTTTCACTCTATCTGCCATTTTCAATTATTATGCAGACATTGCCCAGATCCCTCTGCTCCTACACCCCTTTTAGAACTGTATCCTTTATTCTACAGTGCCTCTCCTTAGTCATCCTACCAAAATGCATCACCTCACATCTTTCCACTTTAAATTTCATCTGCTATGTGTCTGCCCATTGCACCAGCCTCTTTATCTTGCTGCAGTTTCTCACAGTTCACAACATTGCCAAGTTTTGTGTTGTCCAAATTGTAGAATTTACAGCTTGTCCCCTCAAGTCTTGGTCATGTAGATCAATAAAAAGCAATGGCCATTACACCAGTCCCTGGGAAACACCACCATTTATCTTCCCCCAGTCAGAAAAATAACCATTAAACACAACTCTTTGTTATCTGTTACTTAACCAACTTCGTATCCATGTTATCAATGTGTTTTTATACATATGCTTCAGTTTTGCTTGATACACCTGCTATGTGGCATCTTATCAACAGCCTCATTAGCTTCATCAATTCTAACTGTTACTTCACAAAAAATATCAACTAAGTTGTTTAACTATGATTTTCTCTTAACAAATTTGTACTGGCTTGCCTTAATTAATCCATTTTCCTTCAGCTAACTGTTAATTGTGTCCTGGATCAATGTTTCTAAAAGGTTTCCAACCACCAAGGTTAAACTGACTGGCCTGTAGTGCTGGGCATATCCTTATTCACTCTTTTGAACAAGGGAGTAACATTTGATACTCTCCAGTCCTCTGGCACCACTCCTGTATCCAGAGTATTGGAAGTGTATGATCCATGCCCCTGCAAATTCCTCCTCAATTTCCCTTAAAATCCTATAATGTATCACATCTGGTCCTGGTGACATACTTAAATTCAGCCAATTTTTTAATACCTCCATGCTATCAACTTTTAATGTATCCAGTATTTCATCTACATCCAACATCTTTGGAAGTACTCTTCTCCCTATTGAAAACCGATGCAAGATATTTATTTAGTACATTAACACTGCCCTCAACACCATGTGTACATTCCCATTCTTTTCCTTCATGGGCCCCACTCTTTCATGCACTATCCTTTTTAATAATTATATCCCTGTGGAACACTTCTAAATTCCCATTTACATTGGCAGCTAATATGCTCTCTTTGCTTCCCTTATTTTAATTTTTACTTCCCCTCTGATTATTGTGTTATCAACTTGATTCTCACTAGCATTTATAACTCAGCATTTGTCACATGCAGACTTTTTTTTGCTTTATTTTCATCTGTATCTCTTCCATTTTTCGGGGAGCTCTGGATTTGTTTGTTATTCCATTGCCCTTTATGGGACTGTGCTTCAAACCATATCAAAACTATCTCATCCTTAAAGATTTACCTGTCCACCTTGGCCAGTCCCACTCTCATCATGTTGAAATTAAACAGCATCCACTTAATTATCTTTTATTTCAGATTGCACCTTCTCCTTTTCTATAGCACCTTATGGCGCTGTGATCACTATTCCCTAAATGTTCCCCAATTGAAACTTGGTGCACTCGACCCTCTTCATTTCTCATAAAGAGATCCAGCAATGTCTCCTTCCCTGGTGGACTAGAAAATTGTCCTGGATGCACTCTAGAAACTGGTCACCACTCTGACCTCAATACTGCTACTAACCCTGTTTGCATTGGGCTCATTGATATCCCCCATAATCCCCCACCTGAGAGTTTTTGCATGTCTTTGTAATTTGCCTGCAATATTTGCTTCTCTATATCTCTCCCATTTGTTGGTGACCTATAGAATTTATGCAGTAGTGTAATGTTCCCTCTAATGTTAGTTCTAAACAAATAGATTCTGTCTTTGACCCCTCTCTGACAACCTCTCCCCAGCACTGTAATCTCCTCTTAATTAATACTACTACCCCTCTCTTTCCTTCCTCAACACTTTGTACCCAGGAATATTTAATGCCTAGTTCTGTCCCTTTGGGAGCTAAGTTTCTATTACCACAACCACATCATATTCCAAGAGACCATCCATGCTTGTAGTTCATTAGTCATGTTTACCACACTCTGTATATTCGTATACATACATAGAAAATCAAATTTTGTGGTTATTACATTTCCATTTTCACTGATCCCAGCAAAACCCTTACACTGACCCAATCTAGTGTGAGCTGTCTCCCTCATTTCTGTTTACTATTTTGTCTTTAATTTCATTTTATCATTTTTCCTTTCTCTATTTGTTGGTGCACTCTTATCCTTGCACTCTTGTTGCCTTCCCAGTCCACTCTGATTATCATTACCCTGGTCATTGCTTTTCACCATTGCTTTTTCCTTTTTTGTTCCCTTCCGAAATATCACTGCACCTGAACCTCTGCCTTCTATTTCCAGCTTAGCATTTGTCCCTTCTGATTCCCCCCTCAGGTTCACATTCCATCCCCACCTTCTACCCACCAAACTAGTTTAACCCCTCTCCAACAGCACCAAAAGGTTGGGGCCCGTGGGATCTGGGGCAAGTTGGTAAATTAGGTCCAAAATTTGTTTAGCAATAGGAGACAGAGGGTGAAGGTAGAAGGTTGTTTTTGTGAATGGAGGCCTGTGACTAGTGGTGTAGCACAGGGATCGGTGCTGAGACCCTTGCTGTTTGCAATGTATGCGAATGATTTGGATGTGGATGTAGGAGACATGATCAGTACGTCTGCAGATGACACAAAGATTAGTGGAGTTGTTGATAACGCAGATGGTAGTCTTAGGCTTCAGGGGGTTATCAATGTGTTGGTGAAATAGGCTGAGAAATGGCAGATGGAGTTCAATCCAGGCAAATGTGAGGTGATGCATTTTGGGAGTACTAATGAGGCAAGGACATACACTATGAATGTAGAATCCTGGGGAGTATTGAGGAACAGAAGGACCTTGGTGTACAAGGTCCTTGAAGGTGTCAGTGCATGTAGATCACGTGGTTAAGAAGACATATGGGATGCTGGCCTTCATCAGTCAGGGCATTGAATACAAGAGCAGGGAGGTTGTGCTCTGACTTTATAAAACATTGGTCAGACCTCTGCTGGAGCACTGCATGCAGTTCTGGTCACCACACAATGGGTAGGATGTGATAGCACTGGAGAGGGTTCAGAGGAGATTCACCAGGATGTCGCCTGGGATGGAGCGTTTCAGTTATGAGGAGAGACTGGAGAGGCTGGGTCTGTTCTCCCTGAAGTGGAGAAGGTTGAGAGAGGACATGAGTGAGGTATATAAAATTACGAGGGGTATAGATAGCGTAGACTACAGGAAACTTTTCCCCTTATCAGAGGTGAATAAAACTAGAGGACATAGATTTAAGGTAAAGAGTCAGAGATATTGAAGGGGTCTGGGGGGGTGGGCCTTTTTCACCCAGAGAGGGGCAAGTACCTGGAATACACTGTCTGAGAGAGTGGTGGAAACAGAGTTGCTGACAACATTTAAGAAGTGTCTAGATGAGAACTTGAATTACCTGGGCATAGTAGGCTATGGGGCAAGTGCTGGAAGATAGGATTAGTACAACGGGTGCCCACTGGTCAACATGGATGTGGTGGGCTGAATGGCCTGTTTTCATGCTGTCCAACTCTCTGGACCGTGACCTCTGACTCTTTACCATCCCCCTTCAACAATTCAGTAACATCCTTGAGCCTGGCACTATGGAGGCAACAAACCACTCCGGTGCTGGAGTCATGGTAACGGCACAGAAAGGCCTGTAACATAATACACTGACAGACACATTGACCCACAATCATCCAGGTTATCACTATACCAGGCTGGGCCAATGTACGTGGAAGTGCAATCAATGAGATCAAACTTTCTCATAAACAACAGTGCTAAATGGTACAGCCTGACAGTGTTCCCATACCCTATGCCAAAGTAAAGAAACATTGTGAGAAGATTGGCTGCCCATTCTTTCATCGAGTAACACCGCACACAGGCTAAAACTGGGAATGAAGTAACGCATGAAAAAAAATTAGAAATCTTAGGAGGAATATTTATCTTAGGAGATACATAACTACCCCCTTTTAATTAAAGTACATAAATCTTTCGTAAACAACAGGATGTTAATTACTGCATTTACTATCGCGTTGACCTCGCACACTCTTGGCAGTGTAACAATACTAAAGCAATGATAGGTCGTTGGCCTGAAACTTTAACTCTTTCTCTTCCCACCAATGCTGTCTCGCCTTCTGACTACTTCCAGCGTTTCGTTTTGTTTTCATTTTAGATCTCTGGTATGTTGCTTTTATATTGGCTGTGTAATATCTGCTGCAGGAGGCAACAATAAGCAAAATCCCGTGTAGTGAGAAAGGGACAGACTGTCATCAGCGGCCTCTCAAGGGACCTTGGTGCGAGTTGTCACATTATGTACGGTAATGAATGAACTGAGGGCGAATCCCCACGTGTCTCTCCTTCCATCCCTGTCCCTCAATGTTTTGATTCTGATTCTCTTTGATTGGATTAGTGGCGGTCTGGCT
This sequence comes from Pristis pectinata, assembly GCF_009764475.1. Taxonomy (NCBI): domain Eukaryota; kingdom Metazoa; phylum Chordata; class Chondrichthyes; order Rhinopristiformes; family Pristidae; genus Pristis; species Pristis pectinata. The sequence continues at coordinate 26,203,224 of NC_067421.1, read as the reverse complement.
CGGGAATTTTAATGAGCAAGACCGATGAGCTTGTTATAAACGCCTGGCGCCTTCCTGTAGCCAGTAGGCTACTCTTCTGTGGAGATGGTTTCGGTGGCGGGTTTAGCGGTGCTCTTGGTGGCCGCTGTGATGGGACAGGACGGGACAGGTTGATTGGTTTCCCGTGCTCTCTCGCTTCCCGCTGCTGTGTGCTCGCTTCTACAGCCTTGCCTTCCTTTTTGTTTCAGATCTTCCACCGGGTATCACCTACTCCTGCGGGAATTCCACCCTGACGGTGTTTGTAGAGATAGATGTGTTAGCTGGCGCTCCCGCCCCGGCGCTGCGGCTGGGAACCTGCCCCCCTTCGGGCTTCAGCTCCCCACGGGTTGTCGTCTTCCAGTATGGACTGCAGGAGTGCCGGGCCGGCCGACTGGTGGGTGTAACCCTTCCCGCGTTCGTCAAACTCCCGCTTGTGCGCCCTTTCCTGACTACTCCCCGTTTTTTTTCCCCCCCTATCAGATGACTGGTAAGGAGCTGATTTTCTGGAACTACCTGAGGTTTGAGGGTAGCCCAGCCCCTGGGATGAAACGGCCACAACTCAACATTCGCTTGGAATGTCGCTACCCAGTGTAAGGATCTAAATGCTGGCGGTGAACGTCCAATCGCTTGTCTGTTTCTCAGTCGAGTAGCCAACGTGCAGATAGGGTTTTTATTTTGGCTATTTGAATATCAGTGGCTGATTAACTCAATGTGATTGAACATGTGGTGAGCCAATTCTGTTCCAAAATAAGCATTCCTATCCCTGTTTTAACCAGATGCTTTGTGCTTCTGACCATTGCACTTCATTAAGTTTGAAAATGACAATGTTTAGTGTCTAAGTTTGTGCCACTGAGACATCTTGCTGCATGAGTTGATGACTCCTCTCTCTCCCCAGCACTGAAGTACCAACGACCCTGACAACGGTTTCAGTAACTGGTGTACTATCTGGAGATGGCCACCTGATCTTTTCCATGAAGATAATGACTGGTGAGGATTGGTTTTAGAATGAATGAATATTACTGAGGTTAATGTGAGGGCCTTGTGTGCCTTGAAGTGGTGAGACTCTTTAATTCTACCCGTTCACTTCACCACCCTCCTCCCCCTGCACTGAATACATGGCCTGTTGGTCTTGTATAGTATCATCCATCCTTCTGATGTTTGTATCAGTTTTGTGTATTGGTCAAATGACTTTTGAATGACCAATTAATGTCTCTTCCAAATCATGACTGAATTAATTTTTTTTCTGGAGATGGCTGTGGTTGGGTGGTGCTTAATATTTGGCCTGACTTCTAATCTGTGTAGATCCTGTCCAAAGGATAACTGCCTAAAATGTCTGTCCTAACTACTGAGATTGCAATTAGTCTATGGTTGCAAAACTGTCAGCAGCAGTTCTGCACTAAGCCACAGGTGTGTGTGGTAACACTTAAACCCCATGAAATTTGAGCTGGTTCAAATTCTGACAATGGGGGGTGGAGGGAGGAGGAGGAGGGAGATCTATGATAACTAACACTGGGTAAAAGACCATTTCCTAGAACTGAAGGAAAACTAATTTTCTAGTGCAGAAGATAAATATGGATTGGACAAAGAATCTGAGGGTGAAGCCATAGGTCTGCTGTAGTTGAGTAGTGCCCCTCTCTATGGTATCTTTGCAGTAAAGAGATCATGTCTGCATTTTTACCCTGGTTTGGCCACTTTCCCCTCCTAGTTGTACTATTTGTTCTTGTTCCTGCAACCACAAACTTCAAATATGAACATTTGAGGGGAATGCTAATCTAAACAGTTGGGTCTGGCTTGGCTTCTTACTAGTGGAGATGTTTGCCTTGAGTCTAATTTGATGTATTCTAATCTGCAGTAACTGGTTTGTCTGCTTGCACCTAAACTTCAGTATGATTCTTGACTAATTTTTTTACCCCAGTGTGGGGATGACTTGCCCTTAACCTTTAGCAAGTTCCAAATAATGCATCTTCTGCTGTAGATGACTGGACTGTTGAACGGCCAGATTCTCTGTTCTTTCTGGGAGCTTCCATTAACCTAGAAGCCTCTGTCCTTGCTACATATCACCAGGCCCTTCGTCTCTACATAGAGGAATGTATTGCCACACCAACAAGCTCATTGGCAAAGTCTCCAGAGAACTACACCATCATAAACAATTATGGGTAAGGCTGAAATGATAGTGTTAATTAATTAGTTGTTAACTTGACTGTAGACTACACCATCTTCCTGTTCTGTAGATGTCTAATTGATGGGAAAACTGGAAACTCCAAGTACTTGCCCAGAAGTGATGGATCACTCCTTCGATTTGTTGTGCAGGCATTTAAATTCCTTGATCTGGAGGATGCTGATGTGAGTTGGGAAAACTTTTTTTAATTGTTTACAAGTCTCAAGGGTGACAACTCTTTATTGGTCCAAATAACAGTTAACAGTCATTGAGTTTGTTTTGGCCTTGCACCAAAAGGCATCTACCTTGATTAAACTAGTTTTGACTATTTTTAATTTGAGCAAGTGTAGTACTTAAACCATGATGAATGTTAGAGCAATTATACATGGTGCAGGAGTTGATGTGGACAGCATTGCACTTTTATTTTCCAGATCTTTATACACTGCAAAGTCTTGGTATGGGACCCTAGTTGGGATGATCTCTTGCATAAAGCATGCTCTTTTGACCAGCAAACAAAAAAGTGAGCAAGTTTTTCCACTTCAATATTAAAATCTTAAGTCTGAAAGCCTTGGTACTATGCTTTAAAGTAAATTATTTCCTCACTACAACCCCAGAGTTGCCAGACAAGTCTCCCCTAAATTCTAATCATTAACATTTAATTCATGCTGGACTAACTATTTTTAACTTTTAGTTGGCAGCTCTTGGATGCCCCATTACAAAGTTCCTTGTGTGACTGCTGTAATGCAATCTGCCAGCCCATCCAATCTCGCCATAAACGAGCCAAAGGTAATATTTCCCACTTCTGACTGTTTGGGTAATGGCTTTCATTGATGCTACAACTGCTTCCCTTTTCTTTTAGAAGCAGAAACCAGTGTTGGTCATGTAATCAAAGTGGGTCCCTTAAGAGTCCTCAGTAAGCAACCTGGATCCAAAACTTTGGGTAAGAAATAAGATTTAAATGTTGTCATGGCTTGTTTAACATATTAAGCTGTTTGTCTAGTTTAATTCTATCAAATACCTGGGTTATTGGATCAATAAAACAGTTTTTTAAACTAAAGATCAAACCTTCCATTTTCTTAAGCAGATCCATTAAACAATTCTTGACTGAATTTTTCTCTTTTGCAGAAAATCAAAGGGTTATGCTCTTGGCTATGCCACTGATAGCTTGTGTTTTGGGAATTGTGCTCCTATCCCTTTACAAATGGAAGATCAGGCATGTACAACATAGCTGTTGAAGTAGCAAAGGCTGAATTGCAGTCCAACTCAATCCTAACTGTACTTAATGTTGGTTCTTGACTTGAATAAAGCCACATTTTGCAGACTTGTGCATAGTTTCCAGTTTTGGTTGTGTTTAATCATATCTTGCACTTTAAGATTAATCTACTTTTGGAGCAATGAACTTTACACTATTTGAATAGAGGCTTTGAGCTAGAGGTCAAAGTACTGAACAGTTTAAGTCTTGCAACTAAATAATTTGATATTGGATTCATTCCTTTTAAATAGTTATCTTGACTAGTTGTAAATATTTGCTTTAAGGCCTAGTTGGAACAGCTATTGACTATTTGCTCATGCCTACCCCTGGACCACAACACCATCAGTCCACTGTCTCCTAGATTGTCATATCTTGCACCTTGGGAGATCTGCTCTCCATAGTCCCCAACCCTGCACTTCCTGATTCTCTCTTGGATCCACAAACAGAATTGTCCTTATAGGCCCATTGTTTCTGCCTACTCCTGCCCCACTGAACCTGTCTCCCCTTCCCACCTAGATCAAGGACACCTTGCATGCCCTCAGCAATGTTGACTATTTCTGATTCCCTAGCCCCCACAGCCTCTTCACTAGATGTCCAGTCTGTCTCCCCAAGAACTTAAAGCTTTCTGCAATAGAGATCCAACCAGTACCCCACCACTAACTGGCATAACTTGTTCCTGGCCTAAACAACTTTTGATTCCTTTCCTACAAATCAAAGGTATCACCATGAGCCCCAGCTACCCCTGTCTTTTAGCTACTTGCAACAGTCCTTGGTCTAAACATTCTCTAATACCACTGCAACTGTTGCATTGACAACTGCATTGGTGCTACTTATAAGTAGTACTTACTACTAAGGCCTTGCATTCCAGGACATCTGAAGTGTAATTTTTCTAGAAATGTGGTCTTGGATCTACTGAATCTTCCCTCATTTCCTCAATATCCCAGATTTCTCACCCCATCTCTCCAAGGAACAGGTCCCTTGGTCCTTGCCTTTCACCCTACTAGCCTCCACATCCAGCACACCTTACTTTTGCCAGCTGCAACAGGATCCAACCACTAGACAAGATTTGTGTACCTAAATGACTAGTTTGCAGAGCACCTGCACTGTCTGTAATGGTTATCCCCAAGCTGCTGGTAGCATGCTGATTCCACTCCATTCCCACTGACCTCTGTCCTTGGCTTTCCCCACTGCCAGGGTGAGACCCAATGCAAGCTACAGCAGCATCTTGTAGACCATCTAAGCAGAACACAACCCAACAGCATGAACATTGAATTTTTCAATTTTAGGTAACTTTCCCTTTTACCCTCAAATTTTCCCCCAAGCTGGGTGTTTGAGACCAAATCTTTCATACTGTCTTTGGCATCAGAACTGAACAGTTATAATACAAGACTACTATTTCTAGTAGGCTTGTTTTCCTAATCTAACCATGTTATCTCTTGTTCAATTTTCTGAGTAGAGTACAGACCAATTGAGGCTTGGACAGCCAGAAGCCTGTTCAAATACAGGTGGGATTCTTTAGAAGCAATTGCTTAAAATTCAAAAGGGACGACAAAGCAATTGATCCAATTTGTTTTATTTTAAATCTTGACTTTCAATCTTCTAGCTACTTGTTAGATCTAGTAAGGATGAGCTTTGTATTTACAAACATTGTTCAGTGGTCAACTAAACAGCTTCCCCTCTATCCCATGCAATCCTTAAACATGTTCTTTGGTAATAGATTCTTTCTCACAAGTCTTAACCACTATACATCCTTAAATTTTGGACAAAGTATTGGGAGATATCTTGCACTCAAGCTGCTCTACAAAGATTATAATAATAGTCCCTGATTTCTCCATCTTCAGAGAATAAGGTTAGCTATTTGCTTTCACAAGACTTGACCCTAAATAGACTTGCCATTCCACAATTATTGCCAACTCTGATGTCAGCATTTAAGATGTTTGAAGGGGAGGGGTGGGAATGGTCTAGCCATGCCAATTGTGTACAAGTGTATGCCAGTGAAATGGAGGGAATTACCAAAGACTCAATTTGAGAAATTGCAGCAGGAAAAGTTCTCATTTCAATTTCTTTAAATGACTCTAACCACTTAACACTAAGCCTACACCCTCCTCTCCAAGATAGAAGAGGCAGGTACTGCAAGCAGCTCCACTCTATTGTACCATTTCCTGATCAATCCCTCCTGCTCTGAATCACTTCATGGGGTTGGTGTTGCCAATTCAAATTGAACATGAGGCTTGAACAGAAGCTTAAAAACTGATTGATGCACTCTGGTCAGTTGGAAACAGTTAAAGTTCAGATTGGAGCCCCTTCTACAACCTGAATCATTTAACTGTTTCTCTTTCCATAGATGCTGCCTGACCTGACTGCATCCAACAGCAATAGTTTTTGATTCTTGAACTCGACAGCCTTATTTTACATAAACAGTACCATTTCAGCTGATGTTCTTTATGGTTTTCCCTTTTCCATCTCTCACTCCCCAATAAAAGAAAACTTTTTGGGCTGCTTTGTCAGGTCCAGGGTTAAGTCTATTATTGCCCCCGACCAAGCTTGAACATCCCAGTAGGTAGAACACACAGGATCAATGACCAAGGACTCTTAAAGAAACCAAACAGCTGTACTAAATGCTACCTGGAAAAAGTTGAAGCTAGCAGTAAAATGACTCACTTCATGAAGCAGCTTGGGGGCCACCAAACTTTCCACAGCAGCTTTCTTTCCAACAGTTTCCAGTTTTTGGTCCCCAAACGTAAGCAGAAAGTCTTGGGAAACAATCCTTAAAAGTGTGGTGGCATTAAATAAACATGGTCCAAAGACCAATCTTACATAAGATTTGACCTAGCTTACTCAGGTGAACAACTTTCTTTTATTTCGGCCACTTTGAAGCAAGTCATTTTCCATTAACTTTAAATGTCTACATATACAGATCAATTAAATATAATTTCTCCAGAATATAAGAATACTGACTTTTTTCTTGAACTTGAACATGAAGAATATTCAGTTTAGCTGTTGGGTAGTTTCATTCAGTCACTTCATCTGTCTGATTTCCTGCCTCATCTACCCTTGGCTTCTACCTTGGTGTCATCTACCAAGGGTCACATACAACTTCCTAGTTCCTCAATGCAAATCAACATAGTGAAAAGCCAAAGCCCCAGTAAAGATTGATGTAAAACACTTGGCATACCCACAAAACACAAATTTCCTTTTTTCTGAAGGGTCTCTGACCTGAAATGTTAACTGTTTCTCATTCCATAGATGCTGCCTGACCTGTTGAGTGTTTCCAGTATTTGCTGCCTTTATTTCAGATTTCCAGCATTTTTTTTAAAGTTTTGTTTAAAAATCCTTTGCTTCTTACAACTTGTGTTACTAGATTTCCTTCATGTTTTGAATTTTCCAGGAATGAGATTTATTTCTTGAGTATTGTTTTGATAATGAATCTTGGAGCAACAGGAGTTTGTAGTTGGGGCATTCTGCACATGACAGTGGACTTGATGTTTCAGAGAAAACAATCCCAGGTTGTCCTACCTTCTTATAGCTAATACCCTCTAACCCAAGTTGACTAGACTTCAAGATGTCAAATGACAGCATAAGAGCAGCCTGGGATAATATTCACCCAGTTGTTGGTGTAAACCTCCCATCAAAACAGTTGCATGTCAATATGTTCCAATTCTGTTAGTATCAATACTCTGAGCATTTGCTTTCTTTCTCTCTGTGCATGGTGTCACTTCCAATGCAACACTTGTAATTGACAGAATCCAAGAGTAGGCCAGCCAATATCATCAGAATTTTAACCCCCACCCACTTTGCATGATATCTGGTGGTCTGCTACCAGTTATTGAGTCTGAAAGCAAATAGACAACTGTGGTAGTGCAGCAGTTAATGTAATGCTATTACAGCACCAGTGACTCAGGTTCAATTCCAGTTGCTGTCTGTAAGGAGTTTGTATGTTCTCCCCGTGTCTGCATGGGTTTCCTCTGGATGCTCCAGTTTCCTCCCACATTCCAAATTCCTATGGATTAGGAAGTTGTGGGCATGCTATGTTGGTGCCAGAAGTGTGCCAACGCTTGCAGGCTGCCCCCCAGAACACTATGCAAAAAGATGCATTTCACTGTGTGTTTTGATGTACATGTGACTAATAAAGATATCTTAAAAACAGAACAATGCTGGAAATACTCAAGCAGTCAGGCAGCTTTTGTGAAAGAAGAAATCAGTTAACTTTTAGACTGATGACCTTTCATCAGATGTCATTGACCAGAAAAACAGTGCCTTTTTCTACATGTGTTTCTAGCATTCTCTTTTCAGATTTTCCACTACCTGCAGTATTTGAATTGTACTGATTGCTGCAAACTCACTTTAAGCACAACTGAAAATGTAGAACAGTGTTTCTTGTCATGGTTCAAACAGTTTCAAGTTAACTCATTGGGTTCATGGAGTGGCTGTGTTTTACTGACGCTGGAACTGAAATTGTGGGCATGTCTTCATTAAATTCTCCATGATCGAGATGGTTTTTCCAAATTAGGTTGTACTATTACACTGCATCCTGAATAGGGTAACTGCTGCTCAAGCAATTGACTTTCCTGTTAACCATTAAGATTCCTTTTGTCAAATCTCACTGCACTGGACAGGAAGGAACAGTTGGTTTTGTGTGTGCTGTGCTGCTGTATCAATTAGTTATTTCCTAGTTTTCCAATTTTCCACCTCCATCCTTTTTCTTCCACATCATAGAAAAATCATTTTACAGGTTGCTATTCTATTATACTGTATATCCCTGTTTGTAGGTCTCCATTTGGATATTCATTTCTCAGGATCTGGTTAACAGTGGTAGTGCTGACACCTATTGCCCACCCCTAATTATCCTTAAAGGTAGTAATGAACAGCTTTTTGTGAAAGTACTTCACAATCCATGTGGATAGGAGTTTTCTCTATTTGAACATTGCATTAATGGCTCAATTGAGGAGATTATTTGGACCATTTTAGAAATCACCAGCATGGGATGGATTTGGAGTGAAATATGGATCAGATTGGGCAGAGAGCAGATTCCCTCCCCTAGTATAGCAGATGGGATAGTTTTTGGTAGTTTTGCGGTCAGAAGCACTAAGACCAGGTGTTGTTGTTTTCTACATTCCAGATTACTAATTTAAATTCCACAATGCCTTAGTTGAATTTGTCTTGGGTCTCTGGATTACTGAACTGGTCATCTAACCACTGTGCCACCACCTACCCTCTTAAAGCTCTACATAACCCTATTTTACTGCTCTCCATTCTCCCCCACACACAATAATTCTTCATTTCATTTGTAAATCAGCTTTTTATTGTGATCAATTTTATTAAGCACTGATGCTTATTGCAGAGGTGAATACACTTGCATTGTCATGTTATTTTAAACAGGCAGTAGTTTGCAATTTCAGGGACTCAATGTAGTACAATCATAACAGCTATTGGTGGTCAAGATTTTAATATCATTGCTGTTGTGAGAAGAATTGTGTATAAAAAGTTTAGGTACAGATACAAACTCCCATTTCAATGACTTAGACAGAAAATAAGTTAGTTATACTTTACAGGCAATGGGCAGTCACAGATAAAGACAAGTACTGAATGTTTTGAGTTCAACAGCTGACTTTTTCACTTGCAGCACATTTATTACGTGATGAACCAATGCATATTCATTTCAAGCCTGATGTAAAAGGAGTCCCGACTGAATCTTTAACAAAACATAGCTATCTAGAAAAGTAACTTAATACACAACCAGAAACTCAGGACTTCAGATCTGTTCTGAAACAGGTCATGCTGTCTTCTGCTGTCTCTAATTTTATTAGGTCAATACACTTCTGAGCCTAACAGGCTTTTCAAGGAATTATTGCAAAGAAGGAAGATTTCTTCTTAGGGTAATGGTTCATTGTATTAAGTCTAACAAAAAAAAATCATCATTCTCTTTGGCACTACCTTAAGTCTCTGGCCACATCCAAAACCATAACATTTCAAACCAAGAGAATAAAGCTCTTCCAATGAAATACACTTAAAACCTTAACATTGCCATCTTGCTGGTAAGTGCCATTAAGATGATTCATGCATCAGAACCATCTCTATTTCTCAAATGACATCAGACAGGGATATTGATTTGTGTAAGAGGCTAATGTACATTTAGATTAAGACAAAATCCTAAACTCTACCAAGAGGAGTTGATGTATCTAACAAAATACCCTTGGTGGGGAAGTAAAATTTCCTCAACTAAATAGGACAGATATTGTCATCTCTTGAAAGTCTGAATCAATCCTCAGCTACTAATATGTTGGATAACTTTTTTATTCCAACTGCTTAGAAGCACTTTGTGCCTTCTTGCTTATGCAGGCAGGCTGATACTACAGAGCAGACCTTTCCAATCATCTCCATGAACTCCAAGACTTGTGTTTCTTACAATTTTATTGTGGTGTAAAGGCCAAGATTCCTCATGACCAGTGCATACTGTAGAGGACAAAGTGGGATTATAAACAGTTCAGTTTTACAATACAATTGTATTGTACTGATGTGTATATTTCCCTTTAAATTGCGCATTTTTAAGTGGTAATCTATTATTAGTACAGTTGGAAGCTTACTTTTGAGCATAGCTTGTCAAAGTTAAAATATCATTAACAGAAGTCACTGAGTCCATGATTTACTTAAAGGAATAGAGTACTTAATATGAGGATTGTACAAAAATACTGATTATCTTATGTGAAAGCTCATAGTGTTTCCTCCAATTAATGAGAAAAGGTTTTTTAATTTTTATGAACTAAATATGTTTTGAAAGCACAATGTAGATACAATTGTTTCAGCAAGTAGGTTTGCATAGTGTTCTACTGCATTTGCAGGATCAAAGCAAACACCTGTAACTGCTTCCATTTTTTCATGTTGGAGTATTGATCCACACCCACCACATATGACTAGCAGCCCAGGTAGGGCTGTGCCTGAAGTGTCAGGCGAGATTGCATAAAACTTTGAAATGGATATGTGGCTAATGAAACAAAATTCTGGCAGTTGTGTGTTTAAATAGAAAAAGTAACCAAATCTATACATGTTATTTTGATTGAGATACAAACATAGTACCTTTTAAATAGAAGATGTTCTTCTGTTCACTAATCTATCCATTGACATAATCATTTTCTCACATGCATATAGAAAGGCACACATCTCTATACTTTGGTAAAAGACTTCAATTATATAAACAAGCACCTGGCTGTTGATTATAAAATCACCTCATCCACTGTTTGGGGAAAAATAGAAGTCTCCAGAGTTGAAGAAGAGGGATCATTGCCTTGCAATGTTATTTAAAGCTACAGTGTATCAATCTTGCTGTTAAAACTCCCCTTTTGCAAAAGTTCCAATTGCTTTTTGTTATGGCTTGTGTTGTTCTGTTCCATACAATTTTCGTAATGTAGAATCCAAAAGAAAATCCACAGACCTGGAAGAAGTAATAGGAATATATTAAAAAAAACTGGAGAGGCCTTGCTGTAAACAGAAGCACTTTGGAACAAGGTAGTATAATCATCTGGAGCATTGCTTTCTTACAAGGCAATAACTGTTACTGGAATGACACAGATCAATAGATTCCCCTGACCACCACCTCTGAAAAACAGACACTGATTTAACCTTTTGAGTTCCTATCCTTCTCAATGGCTGTTTACTTGTTTTTATCTGGGGAAAAATTGAAGACAAAAACTTAAATGCATTCAGGTTCCTAGTGATATAACAGCATTCCAATTTTCATTTTTTCAGGCAACTTTTGCTTTAAAGGAGACAATTCTAACTATACTTTCACATTGTCTTACAACATAGAAGGTGGCCAATTGGCCCATCAAGTCTATGCCAACTCAGATCAATCCCCTTCTCCCACCAATTTCTTTGTAAACTATTCTCTTTCACATGTTCATCAACTTCACCCTGATTCTTCTGTCACCCATTTACAACAGAGTAGCCAATTAACCCTCAGCACATCTTTGGGAGGAACTGTCAGATGAAGTGGTTGAGGAAGGTACAATAACAACATTTAAAAGACACTCAGACAGGTAAAGTTTAGAGGGATAAGGGCCAAATGGGACTAGCTTAGATAGGCATCTTGGTCGGGGTGGATAGGTTGGGCTGAGGGGCCCGTTTCAGTGCTGTACATCTCTATGACTCTTTGCAGAACCTGAGGGAAAACCATATGGTTACAGGGAGAATGTGCAAATTCCACACAGACAGCACCAGAGGTCAGGACTGAACTTGGGTTACTGGAGCTACGCACGCAGCAGTGCTAGCTGTTTTGCCACTGCTGTGCTGTTAAGTAGATCCTATGCAGGCTTTGAAAAGCAAAATTATCAACTGAGTGGGAGGATGGTTTATATATAGTGCTAATTAGAATTCTAGTGTAGTTGTGAATACAGATTTACAAGTGGATCAATGAAAGCTCATATTTTCTTTCAAGAAAGACAAAATAGGACAATTCTATGTAAATTGTGGTGTTCCATTCACCCACACCCACCTATTGTGAAGGCCAAGGCTCCCTTTAAGCTTTGGGTCTTTTTCATGAACCTGAACAGAAATTTATAACCTTGTCCCAGGTGGCCACTGTAGAAGGTTAATGATCCTATCAGCAGCTCTCACTATTGTTATATTAGCTCAATGATTAATTCCACTGAGACTACCTGTTTAGTGACTCTGTAGCAACCGGACAGTAAAATGGTCTACTTACTTATAAACACACAGAAAATAGCACCCAACGTGTCCTGTTCAACCTAATTCTATGATCAATTCATTAGAAGTTTTCAAAACTCTATTTTGGAGGTTAAAAATGAATAATGCAAACCAGCTCCCAAGAGAAATGTGGGGAAAAAAATTACTCTGGCATCGGTAGGGGTTGGAAATGGTCCACAAGACTGAACGTGTAACAATGTTAAAACCGTAGCAGGGATTCTCTACGTGTCAAGCACATACTTTGGTCCCTCCAATTTTTTGCCCATCTCCAGAGTTTAGGTTCTGCATGATGCAACCTCCACCGAAAAGCTCAGCTTTGCAGTGGGCTTTTGATTCACGAACAACTGTATTGTCCAAGACAAGGTCTTACCTATCAATGGGAGTTATAATGACCGGAATGGCGGACAAGCCGATAGCAGTGGTTGTCCACTTTCTCATAGGCAGTGGCCACCTTGTAGTTTTCCCCAGGAGGAAAAGGGAAGCTGCACACAATCGATTGATGGTGAATCCTGGAATTGCAACTGATGCCAAAGCCTGCCAGATAAAAGTATCCACCACTGCTGCACCAACCTTCAAAGTTTTTCCAGGTCCGTCTCCATGAGTCTAGGGAGTAGAATGAGGATGATTAAGATCAGAAACACTATCAAAAATATTAAACCTTAAATTAGTATTTTTGGTAGCAATACAGTGTGTTTTTTGTGACAGACCTCCTTTGATAACCGAGACTGTGTTACATCGTATTTGATTGCACTGCCCAAGTTAACAGTGAGCTTTAAGTTTCCATTACTGTTGAATGGTTTCTATCCTTACTTTCTTCCACTGTAGTGCTTACTCACCAATTGTCTCCTTCCTCTTTTTAACGATGGCTTTTTCCAGGATTACCTATCTCCATCTAGTGTTGAGAGGTTGTGTGTGGCAATGACTACTTAAGTCATTCAGTTCCTTTATGTACTTTTTGGATTCTAATCACCTCCTCTAAGTTAGACAGCTGTTTTAACAAATCCCCTATAGAACTTCTGTGACTTAGTGCTTTGTGAGCATTATATACAAATTAATGTAATCCCCATTACAATTAACTCTTTACTAGGTGCTGCATAGTATTTTACAGAATCTCCTGCATTATTATTGTGTCAGTTAAGGACATTCTGTGGGGTGGATAGTTCAAAGTCAAAGTCAAGTTTATTGTCATATGCACAAGTACATGCACACAGGTGCAATGAAAAATTGTGTTCTTTCTTGTAAAAATTGTTTTTAATTGATGTTTTTCTTGTGAATGCTGCTATATGCCTGTGATGCTCAGTGTGACAGTCCCTGTATCCTGGCCTTCTCTACTCTTATTTCCTCTGATTTTAGGAATTTTCCTACATAATCAAATTCTGACTACAACCCATTGTAGTGAAAGATTGGAAATATTCCAGTTTATGATTAATGCATAAAGTTGCATAGTTCATAACTCTGCTTATCTAGATCAAGTAGAATCATTAGCTCAAGCACAAACCATACTTGCTACTTTCAGAATGTTTAAATAAAAATATTTTAATGCTTTTATTAAAATCTGTATTTAGGACCATTGAGAAATCCATTATAAGATAATCTTGGAGAAACAACTAGTTTTTCCTAGGGGGCAGTGTGGAGCAGAGCTGGGAAGAGCAGAAATCGTTGACAGGTTGGTCCTCCTACATTGAAAACCTGTCCTTGTTAGTGACAAGCACAAACATATCCTTCACTGTTCCCTGGGTTCCCAGTCATCAGCTTGCTCACTATAACAAACAATAGGATGGACTTTACAGTTAACACCTTCAAAATGAAGATCCTCAGCCAACCTGCCAGAGCAGGTGGTGGAGGCAGATACAATTAATGCATTTAAAAGATATTTGGACAGGTACGTGGATAGGATATGGGTCTAACGTAGGCAAACGGGATTAGAGTTGATTGGCATCATGGCTGGCATGAACAAGCTAGGCCAAAGGGCCCATTTCTGTGCTGTACAAGTCTGTGACTATGTAACTGAAGAAGGAAGCCAAAGTTGAGAAGGATGCTCCACAGTCCATCTCAACTGATGGAGTCTTAACCTGTTCTTGATCAATGTATAGTAATTGATGCTACTCCTGCATTGCTATTGGGGTTGATTCATGACAAAGCTCATGTCCGGTTTACCTCTAAATCAATGGAATCCACACTGACTGGGATGGGCAGGCAGCTCTTCAGACAGTGGGTGAAGTGTGGCAGACAGCAGGATCCGAGGATGGCTACAATTACAGTCTCCAAGACCTGGCATGTCCTCCTCTTCCCAGACGTGGGAGAGGAGGTTGTAAATTTGAGACTAGAGTTTCTCTTCGCCAAGTTTTAGAACTTCAGCAGGGATGCCATCTACTCCCAAGCTCTTGGTTACACTTCATGTACGGTTTTTCGACGACTTGTCGGGTACGGGTGACAATGAGGCTGGACCACATAGTTTGCTGTGGGATGGAGTCAGGGATACATGCCAAGGACAATAATGGTTGAGGATTTCTTCATCTTCCAGCTGACACTGACTGTGTTTGTATTTGATAAGTTCACTTCCATTCTCGGTATTTGGATCAGAGACGGCCTTAAGGAATGCATGCGTATCATGGACAAACTGATGCAGAATTGATGTGGACCTGATCCTGCTGGGCTACTTCAATGCCAGGCTCAAAAATGATGCAAACCACCAGGAAGGTTGATTGGCAAGGAGGAAGTAGGGAAAGTTAGCCTGCATTGGAAACTCCAACAGAAAATCTGTGACCTACAGAACAAATGGTAGATGGAAAGAGAGCAGGAGACCAAGCAACTTAGCAAGTAAGCCTACTATCGAAACAGATTCGATCTACTGTGATGCAGTTCGGGGACAGGTTGCAAAGTGTGAAGCAGCAGCTCGCTCACTATACCCACCAGCAGCGTACCTTGTTGTGCCTCAATCTTAGACACCCAAGTAGCACTGAAACAGAAAATGCTGAAATATGTTTGTGGTCAACCTAATTTAAAATATCCTGCTGATAGGAATATAATAAGCAGAGCAGTATTATTCAACATCGTTAGAATTTGCACAAAGCCAGTACTCACAGCAGCCGCTTTCCTTCCCTTGTCTACTGCATCAGCTGTCACATATGCAGTTGATATTCCATAACTGGCCCAGACCAGACCAACGGGTACTAGCGCCCGGAATGCTTCACCAACTTCATTAGCATATCCTTAATCAATCAAAGAAAACAGTAAGATTTTTGCTGCAATGAACTGTTCCATGTATCTAACTAAATACATTTTGCGTTTATGGAGTCAGAGAATTGCCAACCATCATGCCTATCAAACTAATCCCATTGCCTGCATTAACTCCATATCCCTCTAAGCCTTGCTCATTCAATTATCTGTCAAGACCCCTCTTAAATGTGTTTACTATTCCTGCCTTCACCACCTCCTCCAGCAGCTCATTCCCTCATTCCAGATACTAACAACTCTATTTGAAAGATTTGCCCCTCAGATGCCCCTTAAACCTCCTCCCTCTCACAAATACAGGCTCTCTAGTTTTAGGCACCTCTACCATAGGAAACTCTAGTTATCTACTCTACCTTTGCCTCTCATAATTTTATATAGTTCCATCGTGTCACCTCTCAGCCTCCTTTGCTCCAGGGAAAATAGGACCAGTCTATACAATCCCTCCTTATAACTCCCTTTGTTTAAATGTGATTAACAGACAACCTCTCTGTATGGTGGCTCCTACCACCCAACTCAAGACAGGTACTATGACCAAGGTGTTGAGTTTACTGTCATGTAATACATGCTGTCATGGGATAGGGACAGGTTGCATTTCTGGATTAACATGATCATCTGCAAAGATATCAGTGACACTTCTTACCCATTGGAAAAAGCGTCTGAATAAAAGAGATGCATAGAACTGGAAAATGATTTTCAGCAATTTCTTGCAAAATTGGATTGAAATGAGCTGTTCTGGAGAAGTAGAGCAAAGTGACACAAGCTGTCCTGGGGAAAGGAAAGCAAAGTGGTACAAGCCACTTTGAATCCTTTCCATGTTTAGAAATACAATTTATGTTTAGAAAAATATTTTTGCATGAAATTTTGTGCTTCAGCAGTTCTTTGGGCTTCTCTCCTCCAGATAATTTGATCAGCCAAGTGCACATGGTGCATTAGTACCACTGACTCCCAGGAGCACAAGTTGCTCTACAGTGCAAAATACTGTTTTTTTTTAAAGGGGGGGGGGGGGTTGCTATTCAAGTAGAACCAGTATTTCATACTAAACTTAGCCATACAAAGTTCAGTCTTTCAATCAAAAACTATAATTAATGTAAATGATAAAGAAAATAATTACAGACGCTGGTATTCTAAAATAAAAGCAAAAAATGCTTGAAATATTCACAGCCTTATATAGCACAGGCAAATTAATGACTTTTCAGTTGGGTTAACTTGCCTAGTTCCAGGACATGCTTTAACACTCCATTCTGTTGTTTATAAGGCACTAAATCTTAAACAGATCAAGATACTTCTGCAATGTAAACTGCTGATTTGAAGTAACTGGTCGAGAATAGGAGGGGAAATATGAACCATTTTTAAAATCTGCTATGACTCATCACAAGGGTAATGTAATCTGATTCAATAGAAATTTTCAAAAGACAAATTGGACATGTAGTTAAAAATTATCAAATTATAGAAATAAGGGAAAAGGGATGTAAATTGTATTGTCCTTCCAAACAGAGTCAACATGACAACCCAAATGGTCTCATTCACTGCCAAAAGATTCAAACTTACTGAATGACCAATAACTGATCATCTGCACATAATCATACATTGATATCGGTTAGCGTAATGCTTTACAGCGTCAGGGACCCAGGATCAATTCCGGCCACTGTCTAAGGAGTTTGTAAGTTCTCCCTGTATCCGCGTGGGTTTCCTCCAGGTGCTCCAGTTTCCTCCCACATTCCAAAGACATACGGGTTAGGAAGTTGTGGGCATGCTATGTTGGCGCTGGAAGCGTGGCGACACTTGCAGGCTGCACCCAGAACACTCTATGCAAAAGGTGCATTTCATTGTGTGCTTCGATGTACATGTGACTAATAAAAATCTTATCTTATCAACTTAGTATCTGGGTATTTTTAGTTATTTTATTATTCACCACATTGGATGCAGTGAATGGTCACAAGATAATTACCCTAAAAATGTCCTCACTGTGCAACTAAGTTTACTTTATGTAAAGAACCTCCAAAAATGAATGTAAAATTTGCTTTTTATTAGGATAAACTTATGAAGTCACTTGGTAATTTTCCAGATGTCTTTTTGTCTTGTTATTCTATTATACGTACACTTCTAAAGTTTGTTTCTTATACATTTCCCTTAATTTTTTTTATAATTATTGGGATGTGGCTTCCACTGGCGAACTCAGCATTTATTGTCCATCCTCAATTGCCATTGAGAAAATGGTAAACTTTCTTGAACCTATGAAGTGCAAAAGAAAAAGACTTGGACAAAATGTACAAGTGGCTTTTCTGTTAAAAAAACCTCATGTTCTTTCGATGAAGATTCTCCATCAGTGGGAATTCCAGTACTTAGAACAGCTGTAACAAAGGAATGATAATATATTTCCAAATCAGGATAATGTGTGACCTGGAGGGGGACTTGCAAATAGTATTGCCCCCATGTTGTCCTTGTCCATGCAAGTGGTGGAGGTCATTAGATTAATGTGTGGCTGATTTTAGTGCACTTGTGAAATCTTATACTTACAATACAAAATAATTATACTGTCAGCAGAACTGTAAGGTGTTCTCCAAATATGGGGTCACAGATAAAATCTCTGAAATAGATTAGAAATTAGTAAACAGGAAATAACCAATGTGTTAGCATCATTATGTTGGTGGGAGAGATAATGAGTAGGTTGTACCAGGGATTAATCTTGGGACCACAAGCAGGCTAATTTTGAAAACAATACCAGCCTGAGAGTAAAAGAATCAGAAGTGCACAAAACAAAGTTGAAGGAAGTGTACAAGTGGAGGGGTTCTGTTAAACAACCACAGAAAAATTGCTACAGTGCTCTTTGTAAATGCTCCACACTGCAGCTGAAGTTAACTGTGCATGCAGAAAGTGAATGTGTGGTGGATCAGCTGCTTTTTCCTGTAATTTCTGACATTAGGAATTACCTTCATGATTCTTCCATGCATTGCATCCAGGACCTAGAAAACTCCCTGGTTTCTCAGTGACTACAAACAGGCCCAATCAAAACTAATATTCTGGCTATTATATTTAGCACTGCTGACAAATGTTATTGATTAACTGGACATACCAAACATAAACTATTGCAACTCTTGAGGTCTTTCACGTTCATCCTTCCCTACAATGTACAGATGATGCATTCCACCTGTTTCTCTGAGCTACCCACAGAGTACATTTTGTCTGCTGTTTTCTTGAACACTCAAATTTTGCCTATCCTTTACCTTTTGCGTACTTCACATTTGACTATCTTCCTAGTTTGGTATTTTAGGAAATTGAATGAGGTTGCATTGATTAGTGCTTTCAAGAAGTCTTGTTTTGCTGGTCCCACACTTAAGCAATTTACTTCAAAAAACATTTTAGACATCTGAATGTATTAAAAATAGATAAATTTTTAAAAGTTTTATCTATAGATCAACACATTAGTATGAAGTGATATAGCTTTGTACCAATGATACTATAAACATGCATTTAAATCCAGAGTCCAAGTTTACCCCACCAAAGGTCAATGGCCTGAAACATTAACTGTTTCTCTCCACAGATGCTGCCTGACCTTTTAAATATTTCCAGCATATTCTGTTTTTTTATTTCAGATTTTTCCAGCCTTTGCTGAATAACGAGAAAAAGTCGTGAGCATTTTGGTTCTGCAGATAAACAGAGAGGAGGGAGAAGACAGTTGTGGTTCTGGGTAGTACAGCAGACATGTCTGGTGAGTCCTGAGCCTCTCAGTATCATACACCACAGAAACTTAACCTAACAAAACAAAAATAAAGGGAAAAAAACTGGGACTTCAGAGAAACTATTGCAAAGAGCAAGTTAACTCTGAGAAACAAAGGACTGCGGATGCTGGAATCTAGGTAAAAAACACGATGATGCTGGAGGAACTCAGCAGGCCAGGCAGCATCCGTGGAGAAAAGCAGGCGGTCAATGTTTCGGGTCAGGACCCTTCTTGGATTATGTTTTATTAAACCATGTTTGTTGAATGAACCCCCTGTGTTTGGCTGGGACTCAGAACAGTAGTGTGTCCGGGTTTTGCGTGTACACTACTGGTAATCTTTACACGTAAATTTGGTGGATGCTGGAGTTTAGGATGAGCGAGATGAATCATGGTATGAAATGTGAACAGGGGCCGCCCTAGGGTGCGGTGTTACACGAACTTTACTCAAGGTCATTTACTGCACAAACGGTTAAAGGCTTGGATCATGAATTATAATTAGAGGGGCGTCCCTTTGGGGGTGGGGGGGGGGATTGGTGTTCAGAGGGCCCGGATTAACCCAGCACAGGCCGGGTTCCAGTCTCTACCCTTCCCCGGACCTTTCCGCCCCGGCGTTTCCTTACCAAGAAACCGCACCCACGTGTCCCGGTAGATGTCAACCTTCCGCACGCCAGCCGCAGATCCTGGGCCGTCCATCCCGGTCCCGGCACTGGATCCCTTCCCCTTCGCCCCCCGCCCACGGCGAGCGCCGGCGGAGGAACGGGGCGGCGACTGGGGGAACTGCAGGAAGACTCCGGCTCCGACCCGGGACTGTGGTTAGTTCCTCCCCAGAAGCTCACGTCAGACCATCTCCGCTCCAGAGTGCTGACGCCTTGCCGGGGCGTTTCCAGCTCTCGCTGAGTCACGGTGCCTGTAACCCGATGCTGCTGCTGGATCAGGACAGCGCGGTCTATTTCCAGTTGTAACGTGTCCGCGCACATTTAATCCAAGTGACCTTGATTAAATCGTACGTGCTGTTTACACAGAGCAACTGACAGCCCTCTCAGCATCCTACTGCAGGAAACTGAATGGACCCTCCTTTATTCCGACTTCCTTTCAATAGTGCAGTGTTTGCAAAACCAGTGGAAGGTAACATCTCAACAGGTACCTCTGAAGCTGGTCCATCCGTGCTTCCTATGTTTGCTTGTTTTTCCTGGTGAGGTGACCCCTTCACCATGGTTGGCGGAGCCGTTCCATTCATTGCCCATGGGTTGGTTCTCACCGCGTCCCAGCCCAACAGCAGAGTTCATGTCCTCACTCTCACCCCAGTAACCTCCACATTTAACCTCTGCCATTCCCGCCGCGTTGCCATCTCGGAACATATCATCACCTTGCTGCATCATTCCCATGGCAACCAATCTAATTAACACAGGAAGTGCAACACCTGGCCTTTGCTCTCTTCCCAAACACACTTTCCAGCTAAATCGATGGATGTTTCAATTCAGTTCACCGCGTCACATCGAGGAAGTAGAAGACAAAGTCCACAGACGTGACGCTGAGCTGTTACCAGTGACTGTAATTCTCCACGCACCCCTCTGATCTCTCTGCCTTCGACCTCCTGCACTACAATGTTGTCATGAAGATCAACCTAATTTCTAGGAACAGTACCTCAGTTTTTGACTCGACATTTTGCAGCTTTTTTGGGCAATAATGAGTTCAAGACTTTCGTATACAACATTTTTTTCCCAGATACAACTGCTAGTATTTCCATTTTTCACCTTCTCCAGACCTTTACTTGGTTCTTTCCCAGTCTCCCTACTACCCTTTGATCATCAGGGGTTCTGGTGGATAAGGTGAAAAACCGTGGCAGACATTTTCTTTTACTGCCACCGAAGTTGAAATCCAAATATAAGTACACAGTGGTTCAGGCAGCATATACAGATAGTGAAGTAAACTCTTTTTTTTAGGTTGATAGACTTACATCAGAATTAGGAAAAGTTAGAAATGCAAGAGATTAAAAGTAAGTTCAGAGGATGTGCATGTCTGTTTTGTTTTGGGGTGGAGGTGGCTGTACCTTTTATACCATGCACTGCTCATTGTTCTTTCCTTCCCTAACCTTCTCCCTCACTCTGAACTTACTTTTAACCCATTGTCACGAACCAGCAACAAAAGAAACACACTGAGCATGATTTAGTGTTAAAAACTATTTTATTAATCACTACTTATGATAATACGTAAAATAAAAGTAAAAATGTTAGTATGTTAGAATTCAAGAATGTTAAACCTCGAACGTTAACCCCAAAACTAAACTCGTCGTGTGTGTGTATGACAAAGTCCAAAACTCCCAGTTCCTGAATGGTTCTTAAAGTTCAGTTCCGCAAGCCATAAGGTGAAACATGAGCAAGGGCTTCTTCAACAACCACCGTTGTCTGAAGATAAGATGTAGATGTAGAAAAACATAGAGAGAGTACATACGAAATCCAAATGTTCCTCGATGGAACCCAAACGACACTTCAGTGTTTACTCGGTAGTGACTTCCTCACCCCGAAAGCATCCGAACCGTGGTCGTCCACACACAAATACCCGTTTCCTTCTACAGGTCAGCAACAAAGTGAACTCCACCGGATTACTTCCAACTTCCATACATGGATTTCAGTGGCAAACACAGTTATTGTTTCTCATCCATCGATAGAGAAAACAAGCAGGCTGGTGTCTCTCTCCCTTCTCTCTCTCTCTCCTTCTTCTTCTTCAACAACATCATTACGTCCTTTATCTTCTATTGACGTAAGCACGCCCCACACACACACACTCTCTATCTTAAAGAGACATTCATTGAGTCCGTAACACCATCATATTTCTAACTTTTCCTAATTCTGATGAAAGACCATCAACCTGAATACATTCATTTCCTCCTTTCTTCCTCCTGTGACGATGTGGGAATGTTTTGACAGGAAACACCTCAGATAATACATCACAAATTCAGCCTTGTGCTTTACCAATTGGTTTCCTCTTCCTTGCCCAGTCTTCCAGCTGTTCCCAAAGATGCTGCACTTGGGCAATCACTGGCAGTCCACTGCCAGGTCTTAGTTAAAGGCGATTGAATATCTGGGAGGCAGAGGTAGCACAGTCCAACTTGTTATTTGAAATATAATTAGTAAAAACATTATCAAAAACTGACAAAGAAAATACCAGCTCAGCATGAGGTACATAGATTATTTAATTGTTTTCCACAAAACACACACTTGATTTTGCAATGACATCTTTTTCAAAGGAAGCTATTTGAAAAATGAATTTTGTTGTTGCATTGATTTTGAACAGAGGTGATTTTGTGATGCTGTGTTCCCCAGCAAGGAGCTACGAGTTGCTATTATAGCCGTGACTCTCCAACCTGTGATGTTTGCTTCCTTAGCTCCCCATTCTGGGTGGTGATCACATAATCCTTGATACAATACATATTTCAGAGGTTAGCTAGTACACTATCCACCAAAAATGCAGAACATTTAATAATTCCAATGATAAGATGGAACTATATAAAATTAACATGATTTTTATAGCACTTCAAGTATGTTGTATAGTGCATTAAAATAATCAGAAAGAAAAAAAGTTTAATACAATCCAGATTATAAATTTATTGACCTTACCAAAACATTATTGGGCACTTTTTATGTAGAAGAATTACTGCTGGAATGCAGCTGGATCTATGGAAACAAAAACTTCTTTGTTTTTTCCATCATGATGCACAACGGCTCAATTGGTTTCTGGAAAAATGCAGATTTACATCCCAGCTAATCATTTTGGGAATTGTGCAAGGCACTGTGTCATTTATGTGATTGCATGTATCTCCTGAATAATGTGTTGCATGTGGTAACCCCTTGTGCTGACTCTCAATAAGACGTGACCATTCCATTAAAGAAGGAACTAAATTAATTTCAGTTCTAACTGGATGCTCCAAAATAAAAACTTACCTAATGTCCAAAAACCACTGTGCAGGAGGAGAACCAATATCATACAATATCAGCCTTGGGTGTTAAATCTAAAGTTCACAGGATGAATAAAAGATGTGGGGCTTTTTTTCTGGGGGGGGGGGGGGGGGGGTTTCAAAGATTCCAGGTTCTAGCCTTGCTGAATTGTGAGAAGAGTTGAAATTATGGTGATCATACTAAAATGTGAAATGTTCAAAATAATCCTAAAATACAGTAAATTTGTATGGTAAATGTAAACAGATGCAAGGATTTATAGGAAAAATCAGAGGACATGGCTAAATGAATGGAGAAAAGCCATAAACCAAAATCAGCATAAGAGATAACACCCCTGCATTTAGAATAGTCTTATTTTGACCAAATACCATCTATAGGAAATATTTCTTTTCAGATTTTTATTTACATGGCAGAAGATTTGGTCCTGAGGGCAAGGATATTGGAGACAGTTTGATCAACTGAATAGCTTTTTTCTACTTCCACATTCTTGTTTTGGTAATCAAACCAGATATATGATTTACTCAGATCAATTGCACATTATTTCTCTGTAAACAGCAGCACAGATATCACAGACTTAAAACTCTTCTGTGACTGTAAATACACTCAATAATTCAGAAATTGGGTATTTTAGATAAAATCAACTTTTGGTGGCTAATTTTGTATTAATTAACTGACAACCAATACAAAATGAGTCCAGCAAATATTTAAGAGTACATCATCATTCAACTTTAAGACACAAGACCACAATACAATGATTAAGATAACAATTACAGATAATAGTATTCAACCACATTTAAGGAAATGGAGGGAACAAGCTCAGATATTTGGAACTCTAATAAATTATTCTTGCTATCTGTGATTTTGTAAGAACCAAGGTTAGATGACTACTTAAAATTACCTGATGTTCATTAATCCATTCATATCGTCAAGTAAGAAAGTAGACCTGGAGAAGTTCGGAAGTCTAATTTTTAAAAAATTTCTTCATTACAAATTACTCATTCATCTTTATATTAAATTACAAAGTATCAGTTTAGACATAAATATCAGGTACTTATTCTGTAGTAGATTTTGCAATAAATAAACTCCAAAATTAATAGCACTTCAAGTAGCAGAGGTACTGGAATGAAAACAGTTATGAATAACGCGACCATCAAGTAATGTGCAACGCATGTCTGCAACTTTAAATCAATACACTGATGCAGAACCAACTGTTGTGAATCTGCTGCACTCATTCACCTGAAGCAACATTTTGGTTAATTTGGAATGTAATTGCCAATTAAAGAAGATACTGCCATAAATAATATAAATGTTGTCCTCACAGAGAGAACTTGCCATTGAAAATGAATGGTTAGAAAAATGTTAACCCAAGTTAGTGCTTCTGGCAGGTGAAGGAAGAGCTGGAAATTATTAATATTTTGTATCTTTAAAGACAATGGTGACTGGTATGAAACTTTCATATGCTGAGCAAAGGTGTTAGTTTTTGATGTCCCTACTGTTCATTTTTTTTTTCCATTTCTTGATGTGTATGCATGTTGAATACAGTACCATGGATGTCAATTCTCCAGTGCCTTATCCCAATGGGTCATTCAATCATGAGCCTAGATAAGGTTAGCAGGAAAAACAAATGGAAGAGCAATGAGGCCAAAGCAAAACAACTGGTACCCTCTTCTGGTATGAGATCAGCCAACTCAGTATGTTTGGGAGAATACTTGAAAACTCCTCAAAGAAAGACCTGAACCATTGAGAATGTAAAAAAAAAGAAATAAACTCACAATTTGGCCCTGACATGCAGCACCAGCAAATTAAATGAGCTTTTTCTTGGAGAGGTACAGGTCATTGTTGCTAATTTATATCAAACAGCAGTTACATGGTTGTGATGATTAATCACAGTGATAAACAAAAGTGGTGTGGCTGCAGTTTTAAAGACTGAGTACTTGAGTTATCGATGGCAGTCCACTGTTATTTCACTTGAGTAAACTTCAATCTTAGCCAGCCTATTCATTGCAGATCAGCACTAAGCTAGATATTCTTCTAGTGCAAAGCAAAACCTGGCTTTCTTTGGAGTCTCAATCAAGCTTCAGTCTTTGCAAGTTATCAATGCAAAGCAAAACCTGGCTTTCTTTGGAGTCTCAATCAAGCTTCAGTCTTTGGAAGTTATCAATGGCATTTGTGCTGATCTACACACCCTCAACTATCATTTCTTACTGGATGGAGGAAAAGGAAGCTCAGTAAGTACATGTGTCAAGGAAGCAAACTGAAAGGAAAAATAAATCATCCTTACATTTTCTTAAAAGGATGGTTCGGAAGGCTTTAAATGACTACTGAACTAGAGTCCTCCATTTGGAATAATCCCTAGCTAGAGATAAAATGCAATCTTGTTATGGAGTTAATTCAATACATATAGTGATTTAATTCTTGAATACATAGTCAAGAATTTCTCACACTGCAAGCTGTGGGTACCACAACAGATTCAAAACATTTCAAAGTTTTCACTGGTGGGAAAGTCGCAAACGAGGGGACATAGTTTCGAGGTAAGGGGTTGGTCATATAAGACCAAGGTACGTAGACATTCCTTCTCACAGAGGGTAGTGAATCTCTGGAATTCTCTACCCAAGGGAATTCTTGTGGAGGCTAGCTCATTATAAGTATTGAAAATGGAGGTTGTTTTTTTTTTAAATCAGGGGACCTGGCACAGAGGAGGTGGTGTGGCCTGGGGTAGATCAGACATGACTTATTGAATGGTGGAACAGGCCTAAGGGGCTAGGTGGCCTACTCCAGCTCCTATTTTTTTGTGTGACATTGCAGCAACAATTATTCATGATCTGGATATTGACAGCGATAAGGGATATTAAAAGGCATTAAAATGAGACAGTGAATAGGAGTGTTTGCTATCAATCCAGAATTAGAAGTGGAAAGATATGTTTACTGTAAAAGTAATTAGAAATCTATAAACTACATTTTGAAACAACTAATTGTGGTAACACCTTTTGTTAAAAGTTAGTACCACAAGACTCTCTAATAACTGCCCATTTAGTTTGACACAGTAAAATACATCACTCAGTAACAATCTTTGCAAGTCTCTCTATGTTGGAATATATGTACCATAGGTATGACCTCCAAGGGAAATGAGAGGGGGAAATGGGATTGATGCAGATCGGTGCTTGGTAATCAATGGATGGAAGAGCCTATTTCAATCCTGTATGATTCTATGACTATGGCACTAAACAGTACAGAAGCCAAATATTAGAATATATCCATAACCCCAGACTAATTTGGCCATTTATGTATAAATAATAGACTCAATGCTGAATCTTTTTCAAAAAAGTTGGGTATATCCCAATGACCCTACTGATGGTAAAAGTAGCATGTGTGGCGACTCACCGTTTAGTCGGTTGAACCGGCTCGGCAGTCGGGTCGAACGGCGTCGGAGTGACGAGGCCCAAGATGGCGGCGGGCCTCGTCTTTCCCGAGCGACGGGGAGAACCCGCGCGCGGGAAAGTCTTGATGACGTAGTACTTACGTCATTGCCGGTTGGATTGGGCGGGAACAGTTTCCCTTAAAGGGCCCGCGCAAGGCGGGAAAATAAACCAGTTCTTGTTCAACAATCCTCCGACTAGCGTCTTGTTTTATTTCGCGGTAGCAACCACTACACATGCATAATTAGCTATTTATTTATTCCAATTTTGGCTGGATCATGATAATCCATAGATTATTCAACAGCATTTCATTTAGGACAAAATGTACACACTATGATAGTTTGTCAAGAATAGCCAATCATTAAAACATGCCATTGCATTCACTGTCTACACAGCACAAAAAATAAAATCAATTCATTGTAAAACAGCCTTACAGACTCCTTTAATCATGATGTTCCTATTTATCATTGACATCCATTTCTTTTATCTTCTTCCCAAGATCATCCATCTGTGCTTCTGACCCCTTATCTGGCAGTAGCACTTCCACTGAGTAGCTAACCTTCTTGGAATGAATGATGCTGTATGTATTGTCAAATCTTAAAACATCTAGGGAAAATAAAATCAAAAATGACAATAAGATATATGTTCCAATTTATCACCTGTGCAGTCATCCAAGTAAATCAATCAAATTCTGCACAGTTTTTTAATCAGGACAATCAGGAGTACAATTATTAATTAAAAAAAGAAAATGATACAGTTGATAAATTGTGACTCTTCAATAACTTGTGGGTAGTGTACTTACGTTGATGACTAACATCAATAGTCGTGCTGTTTGTGTTGGAGAGAGTGGGTGTTAGAACATACATGTAAGATTTAGTTAATCCTCTTTGCCAAGCCCCTGCTCATTTCCTTCAATATTTACAGTTATGATGGAGGTATACCTGTAGTATATCTGCCTGTCTGCAATGAATCAGAGCTCCATGCTAAAGCCAATGATCAATAAACAAAGCACTAGAAATCAGGATGAAAATTTGTTGTGGTGTTAAAATCCAATTGGACATTTTCCAGACGTGGACATCAGATGCCAAGTTTGTGTTTGCAGGCAAGAGGGGTTTAAGTGGAGAGGTAACTGGAACAAAAAAAAATGTTCTTTAAAAAAGGGACAACGTTGTGCTGGTTTAATTATATTATTAATTAAAGATCATCCCTCAATGTTCTCTGAGAAACTGCAAGATGAAATTTACATCTGTAAGCAGTCCCTTAAACAAGTGTACCTGTGAAGTTCAATGTTAATCAAACCTAAACCTAGTGATCATCAAAGAAGCACATTTGAGAAACAGTGCATGATCCAAAAATAATGATGTGCCATCATTCATCATGATCTGCAGCACGTGGTGTAAAGTTTGGTCCCTATACACGAATTCACAGGAAAATGAAAAATAAAGGATCTCGAATTTGTAAAGAAATGGATGAATGGTGTGCTTAGAGACAGTATGTACTGAATCTTTTGGTTAGTGTTGGCTCAAATTTCCCCAATTGAGAAGGCTATGTTATTTAAGTTCTACAGGCGTACTGAAAACAGAATGTACAATCACAAGGTCACATCACAACTTAAAGAGACAAAAGGCTTTTCAGCCAATTATAATTAATTCAACTAGCATCTTCTGATTTCAGAGGTAGGTAGAATAAAGCATCAAGCAATACTATGCAGGTGAAATAGGTGGTCTCGGTGACAGCATTGATTTGAGATCCGAAACTCAGGATACCAAAGTTGTGAATAAACAAGAATTGCTTTTGGCCTCCCATTGTGCCTCTGTCATGTATTGTTCATCTCTGGACTTGAACCTACGGGCAGTCACCCTCTTTCTGTGCTCCATTAACTGGAGGCCGTGCAAAAGACTGTAGCCCCCATCCTAACTTGCACCATCTCATCACGCACATTGACCTATACTGCTTCATGTGATGCCTTGATTTAAAATTCTCATCCTTATTTGTGAATGTCTTTTAGGCTTGAGCCAACTTCTTCTTCTGCTCTATAACTCTTCAAGATAACTTCACCTCTCCAATTCTGGCTTCATGAGCATCCCTGAAGTACTCTACCACTGCAGGCCATGCCTTCATTCGCTATTTTTTGAAATGCTATAAGATCACTTTTCAGGTGACGTTTGTAGGCTGAAAAGTCCTCGTCTTTCCAACCTTTCCTCACAATTCAGAGCCCTGACAATAGGAATTAATCCCATGGCTTTCCTCTGCTTTGCCTCTAGGGCTTGATATCGCCATTTTTTATCCACTAGAGCTTTACATCATACTCAAATCACTGTAAAGCTTGATTTTCTGAGTGTATCCAACAGTATTATCATTAAAGTAAAGCTTAACAGAGATTTCTTAACCCACTGGGATGTTAGAGCATCAAATCCTTTGCTACAGGAATGGCTGTTGCATCTTTTAGTTGAAATTGGATAAACATTTTGAAGAGGAGAAAGATAATTGGAAGAAATTGGGTAATAGAATTCACCTTGTATATTGCCAAACTTGTTCTGTGTGTCCACTTCTGAGGGATTTATTTTCTTTATATCCACATTCTTCACTTCAGTTATAAACATGGAATAGAACTTCTTGGTTTATAAATGTGTGGCCTTTGAACTTTACCATACCTGCCCCTTATAGGACCTGTACCCCAATTTGAAAACCTAGGCCACAGAAAAGGTAGACAAGGACCGATGGTCTTTTGGGCTGCTGATTTCTCCAGATCCAATGTCACTGTAGCTTGTTAGATGGTTCATCAACAATGGGGATGAACTGTTTCTACACCAGTTCTGAGGGTTCTGATTAGAACAATGTGGAATCCACAGACCCTGTCATGGGTAGGGAAGGTGGTGCTTGACAGGGGAGATTGGTTGGTAATTTGGGATGTGGGTATGTTCCCAATGCACAGACTCAAGGTTCTAAAATTGCAGAGACAGAATTGATGGCGTCTTTTCTGCAATTTGAGGTGCCAACTATAGGTATCCCATGTCTCAGAAGCATTCTGAAGGGAGGGATACTATGCCAAATCAATCATGAGCTTTGTGCTGGATTTGAGATTTTGATCATGTTTCCTCAAACATCCAAACTGTGCTGTTGCACTGAAGACAATGGTGAATTTTGTCATACATTTCTGCTGAATACGTTCAAGACATATGGGAAATGATTTACATTCCTGTTCTGGCTACTCGTTCAACTGGTTTCTCAGCCTCTGCTATCACCTGGTTTCTGCCTAGAGCTTCAGATTCCATCCAAAGTATGTTTCTTCCTCCACATCTGGATCTTGAAATCACCTCCACTTCCACCAGTGTTTCCCCCTGTTATGCACATCTCATGGATCTGTATTCCTGTGGAAATGTGCCTCTGAAACTCTTACTGAAGCTGCTGGTCTTCACATGCCCACCACACTTGTCTCCAAGATTGGACATTAATGCATTATGCTCCAAGGTAACTTTGCCATGCCCTCACTAATTCTATTCCACCACGGAGCCTCTGACTTTTACACTGGACTTCCTCCCATTCTCTCCACTCACCACCATGATGCAAGTACTGTATTAATTTCTGTAACAAGATATTTGGATACACAAGGATGAGGATATACAAGAGACAGCCGATGCTGGAATCTGGAGCAACAAACAATCTGCTGGAGGAACTCAGCAGGTTGAGAAGCATCTGGATGGGGTGGGATGGGGGCTGGGGGGGGGAAGGAATTATCGATGTTTTGGGCTCAATTTTCCAATTTCAGGTAACGTTCCAGTATGGTTTCCCCTCTCCCTCTCTCTCCTTCCGATCCCCCTCTAGTCCCAGTATCTTTGTCCCCTTTCTCACACCCCACCTCCAGCCCATCACCCATTTATGCCCCCCTCCCAGTTCCATCTACTCATGTCCCACATATTTCACACATTGGCTCTTCCCCCCACTCCAACCTGTTTCTGGTTCCATCTGCCTTTCACCTCTCCTCTTATGATTCCCATTATTATCTTTCTTAGCCTCTCTCTTCTTTATAATGGCCTTCTCCCTTCTCCACTCTTACTCAGGGTTTTGGCCCAGAATATTCCCATTTCCCCCACAGATGCTGCTCAACCTGCTGAGTTCCTTCAGCAGATTGTCTGTTGCTTTGTAACTTGACCTTTCCCTCTTTACCTGTGCCTACTCATATGCACGTTTTGGCTGTCACTCCAGACCATTGCTCAGGACTTATGTTTCTACTTTTTATCTCCCTTTCTTGTCTACTCATTTTGCTTCCTTGCATTTGTCCTTCTCGGTCCTCCCAAATTCTTTCTGCCATCATTCACCACTCCTTCCCATTCTCCTGCACCTGTCTCAGGCTTGATAACCTCTTAGTAAAGACTATAGCTTCCCTCTGTGCCTGAACTGGCATCTTTTGAAAGGTCCACTGGATCAGGTTGCCAACTTCTTCTGTGCAACAGTCCCTCCTGCCCTCTTCAACCCTATGGTTGACTTTGCTACATTAGGTGCCTGCTGGTGGTTAATCTCATCAATCTGTCTGCTGTCCAACTCAACCTCCAGTGATGACCCTGTGGACTACCGCTCTGCTTCTTCTTCCAGAATGTCTGTTTGCTTTTTAACATAGTAGTTGCTGTTCATAACCTTACTGAGGATGGTTGCATCCATATCACAGCCTTTGCAAAGATCTGGATGAGTGCTGATGCCACCCTCCCCTTAAAACTTCCACACATGCCCCACCCAGATCATTGTGGTAGTGGTACAACTCACTAATGTATTTTGCACAGTCCATGCTCCTCTGATACTTCCCCTTACTTTAAGCTTTGACCATTTGTCTCTTATCTGAAATCTACATTCCCCACCACACACTCAAAACTAAATTTCTTTGCACTGATATTTTAATTGCTTTCGTCCCTCAGCCTCTGCAGTGAGCAACTTCTTTGGTGATTCAAACTCTTATTCAATACATCATGCTCCTCGCTGGGTTCACGGTCCTCCTATTCTCCCCGCATCATTTCTCCTTCCATATAAATTCCCAATTATAAACCCTTGTAAACTTCCCACCTTCATGTGTCCTGTTATATTCACCATGTCAGATAAGCCCAATCACAACTTCCCAGTAACACCCTCTGCCCCTATCTCTCTCCTAGTTCACTTACAACTCTTTCAAAGTCACTACGGTCTAGCCCATTATTTACTATTACATTTTGATAACAACAATTCAGTTTGAACATGCCCTCACCTCCATCACTGATGGCTTCATCTCCATAAAACCATCTTTCTCACCCTGACTATGACCTCTGTTACCACCCTCCTCTCCACTTTCTCAAGGACAATAACTTGAACACAAGCAGTGGACATATAGTTCTCCATTCATCGCCAGAATCAGCTAGTTGACACCATGCAACATTGCGTCTGAGTCTCATCTGCCAAACGGTTTCAGGAACATACTGAAATGCATAACCCATTGTCCCCTTCCAGATCACTTTTTCTGGAAAATGTCCAAAGCTAAAGTTGGAAACAGAGAGATATAAAGAGATACATCATGGAAACAGGCCCTTCAGCCCACCGGGTCCATGCTTCCCATCGACTATCCATTTATATTCATCTTTCGTTATGAGATCATGGTGTGGGATTTGGCTTTTGCCACCTTTGTAACATTATACAAATCTGCCCTCTTCCTCACCTATTGAACATCTATGCCTCATTTAGACTTGACTATTCCAATGTAGCCCCGGCTGGCTTCCTACTTTCTAACACCTTAAATTGAGGTCAAGTAACAACTCTTGTCCATGTCTTAAGTCAGAACAACTTTCATTCATTTATCTCTTCTGTGCTTAATGCCTTGACCTTAAAATTCTTATCCTTGTTTTCAAATCCCTCCAAGGCCATATAAATCTCTAACCCTAACCTTTGCCAACCCTACCAGCATCAAAGAACTTTTAAACAGTTAAACTTTTAAAGAAACAGTAATAAATTCAAAAGTATACAAAGAAGACACAAGAGACTGCAGAAGCTGGAATCTAGAGCCAAAAAAAAACCAAACTGCTATAGGAACTCAGTAAGTCAGGCAGCATCTGTGAAGGGAAATGGACAGTCAAATGTTTCGGGTCAAGACCCTACATCTAGAAAGAAACAGAGCGCCCAAAGGCCTTCCTGATGGTGGATGGAAGTACATAGGGACCACCAGCTCTAGGTCCCACTGCTCTTCCCCTGCTACTAATCACGCCACAACCCCCCGCCCACCCGATTTCATACCCAACCCCTGATCTCATAGCCCACCCCTAATCCCTTTCCCTCCAGTCTCTCCAAGCCCCCCTGCCCCTGCCTCACCCCCCCATCCACTGTCCTCTTCTGATCCTGCCGCTGACCCCAGCTCCAACCCCTGCTGTGTCTTTACTATCCCCTCTGACCTCCACCTCTCTGATGTAGAGTGGTCTGTCCTCACCAGAGGCCTTACCCTTGTACCCCTGCGCCTGCACCTCAATGAGTTCTGAGTTGTTTCCATGCCGATTTCTTTGGTAAGGAGTTCTTAACCCTCACTGATGACCCTTTCTCCTTTCTCCAACACTCCTCTTCCTCTTGGACACCTCCGTCTGGTCTTTTACCCTCTCTCAACCTTTTTATTTTCAACTGCCAACGTGACATTAACTATCCTGACTTCTCCACTCCCCTCGCCCCCTCCGAACTTTAAAGCTTTAGGGCTCTCCATTCTTTCTTGAACATTTTGTTTTTTTCCCCCGGTCCAGATGAAGGGTCTGTTCACCGATGCTGCCCTACCCATTTTCCTCCAGCAGTTTGTTTTTTGCTCAAAAGTATGCAAATTTCTCATTATTTGCATCCACGTATTTGTTTCTAGCCATTCAAATGAATAGAATTACTTTTCCATTTTCAAGGTAAATGCCCCAGCAGATTCTCCAGTCTAAATGCTGGGCAATTACTGCAATTTGGCGTTTTGCTTCTGAAGCCCAAGAGGAATCCTATTTTAGTGTATAGTCAAGAACTTACTGGTGAAGAGCAACAAAGTAGTTTGGGATTTCTATGTTCCAATCGGATTTCAAGGATGCCATTTAAAACTAAATTCTCAATTGCTGGAACTTTCTTGCAGTTCTAATATTCTACTACTAGCATTAAACAGTACAAGGGATTTTATTGATATCTTCTGTGGTTCACTTAACCTTAATCCGTGTAGTTAAAAATCATTAAAATTACTACCAGCAGCTCTTCTGTCTTTGCCAGCACAAGTGGAACTATACACCAAGTGAAACAGAAACCAGAGGATGCACAAGCCAGTGGTTTCACCCTCAGGGGCTCCTGTTCCACTTCTTGCCTTCAATAAAGTATTGACGCTTCCCTTTGTTCTATTCATCCTTCCCCCACCCTTTGCAATTTAAAGCAAACTTGTTTTCTCTCTTTCCCATTTCTGACAAAGGGTACCTGACCTGAAATGTTAACTCGATTTCTCTTTTGACACCTGCTGCAGAACTTGATGAATCTTTTTATCATTTTATTTTATATTAGATTTCCACCATCTGCAAATTTTTCAATTTTCAAATGAGAAAACAAATGTATTTTAAGTTGCAGAGAGGGATACAGGTGTAGAAGACAAAGGGGACGTCTGTAATTGGGTGGAGACTAAAGTTACTCAGGTGACACAATGCTTTTGCAGCCATCTTGTTGACCTAATGAATGGGAGCAAGGGAAGGGGAGGGGAGGGGAGGAGTAAAAATACAAAACAATATGCTGGAACTGAGAGGCACAGAACACAGCAGCTGTAAATCCACAATAAAGGGGAATCTGCTGGGTACTTCCCACCTTGGGCAGCATATATCGAGGGAGAAAAACTGTGTTAAGGTGGATGACCTTACGACAAAACTGGCTGGTTCTGACACAAACAGGAAAAAACTGGTGATCTGAAATTGTTGAATCTGATAGTTAGTCCTGAGGGCTGCTACATACTTAGGCAGAAGATATTTGTTGGAATAGTGTAGGAGGCCAAAGACCAAGAGTCACAGTGGAAGTGTGGTAGAAAATTAAAGTGACAGGCAACTGGACCCTTGTGGACTGAAAGGAGGACTTCTGCAAAGCGGTCACCCAATCTGCACTTGGATACTCACATTGTGAGCACTGAATGCAATACACTAGATTGAAAGATGTGCAAGTGAATTGCTGCTTTACCCGAAAAGACTCTTTAGGTCCCTGGATTGTTGGAAAGATGTTACAACTAATGCATAGGAGGTGTGGTGACAATGGAAGTGGCTGGTGGGGATGGAAGAGCGAACCAGGGAGTTGCAAAGGGAACAGTCCTTTAGGAATGCTGAAAGAGGAGGGGAGGGGGAGGTGTGTTCAGTGTGTGTTTTTGAAGGTGCGTAAATTATGGAGTGTGATTTGTTGAAATTGGAAGCTGGTGAAACAGAAGGTGAGGACAGGGGGAACCTTGTCCATACTCTGTATGGATGGGAGAGGGGGGATGACAGCAGTACTGCAGAAATAGATATATAATTGAGAGTACTGTCAACTATGCTAGAAGGGAAGCCATGGTTTAGGAAAAGAGAAGTCATCTCAGAGATACTGAAAACAAATAAGATGCAGACAAAGAACCTGGAGAACGGAATCTTCACAGGAAGCAAGGGTGGAGGGGGAGATGTTGTTGAGATGCTGTTGAGATGCAAATTCTATAGTCACACTTTTGATATGAAGAAAGTGAGTGGAGTTAAAGGAGGAGTTGTTCAATGTAACAGTGAGTTCAGTCAGATGAAGGAGGGTGATGGAGGAGGTGGACTGGTTAGGCCTTTGTTGAAGAAAGAAGCAAAGAGTCCTCAGGTCATCATTGTACAGGATGGAGGTGTAGAGGGACTTTCACAAAAATTATATAAATTTCATAACAGCTGTTCAGCCCTGCATTAAATAAAATTGTGGCTGATGGATGATTTAACTCGTATCATCAAACATGACTTTGGTTAATAAAAATCTATCAGATTTAAAGTTGACAATTGATCATTTTCATTTGGAAAATGCTTCCCCACCCCTTTGCATCCACAAATTATACCACTCTTTGCAGAATTCTGCCCTAACTTCACTTCTGAAAAGACTAACTCCAGTTTTTAGACTAGGGGTTCTAGTCCTAGATTTCCAACCAGAAAAATAGATCCATCCTGTTATACCAATTAAAAAAACATCATAATCTCTTACATTCTCAGAAGTACAACCCAAATTTGTGTATTATTTCCTTGCTATTTAACCACCAAAATATGTTACACTTCATATAAGACCATTAGAAAGTATTCGTTCTATCCTTTTTAGGTCCAAAATGGATGACTTTGTATTTGCCAAATTGTTTAATATTTTAAATATTTCTTTGCAGTTTTATAATGCACTGCTCTCAACATTGTCTTTCTTGTGTTATTAACAGGCTTGGAAATGTGACTTTCTATTCCATCATCCAAATTGTTAACGGTAAACAGTTGAAATCCAATAGACTGCAGGTACTGGAATCTGAAATGCTAAACAGAAGGCTGGAAGAACTCACTAGATCAAGCAGCATCTGTGGAGGCAAAAGGTGTATGTCGATGTTTTGGGTCAAGACCTTACATCAGGTTTGAGAGGGAAAGTGAGCCCTGTGAGACACCCACTGGTCTCATTATGTAATGAGAAAACTTGCCCTTTATTACTAGTGTCAGTCTTCTGTCACCCAGCCAATTTTCTAGCCAGCCCATAAGTTTACCTTAAATTCCATGAGCTTCAACTTCATCTAACGGTCTCTGGGGATCATTTAATCTAAGGGACTCGATTAAATATCTTCTGCAAGATGAACATCCATAGACATTCCCTTTTCTAGTAATTAAAAAAAACTTCTAAAAAATTCAAGAAGATTTGTAAACCATTTAACAATAATGAATACCACACTATTGCCACATTTGAATGCAAATCGAACAAAGGTATCAAACATTACTATAGATCTAGGAACAATTCCTTGGATGTGTTCTACTCTATGAACAGTTAGGGATCAATGGGGAAAGCCATTGTGTCCAGAAACTGTAAATGTATATGATCAAATATAATCAAAGTTGGAAAATATGTCTAGATATTACCAATAAATGCAACTTTTTTTTAAATACTACTGTAACTGAGACCTGAAAATACTGAAATTAGGAACTGAAAGAAGGTAGATTATTATTAAGCTTATTGACGTACAGATTCCAGGTTCCATGCAGGTAAGTGTTCCATCCTCAGGCACCAGGTGACTATTGTATCGCTGGCTGGAGACCATTTCTACCATTTCACCAGCCTTCTGTCGTTCTCCAATCTTTGTCTTCAGATATACACCAAACCCAATGTCTGCATTCTCAGTCATGAATTGCCACCTGGAAACCCAGAATAAGAATTTAAATACTGAGAAACTGCACATCTCATTACATTTAAAATTTCACCATTGTATTTCAAACCTTTCCCTATCCATCTATTCTATTCCATCTGACTGTTCTGCCCAATAGGTGTCTCACTATTTGACCGATGAGAACTTTAACTATGAGAGGTACTGAGATTCAAGTGCCAGTTCAGGATAAATTCAAACTCAACCCCTGTACTTGAGAATTCAATAGTCTTTCATGAGAGGTGATTGGTATTTCCTTAGGAAAAAAATATGCATCAATAAAACAAGTAATGATTCCTAGCATATTTAGAGTTTCTTTATCATTCTGATAAGATATTCAGGAAAAGTTTTCATAGCTAATACATGATACAAGATGCATAAATTCTGAGTATTAAGGAAGAACATTTATTTTGCAAAATGCTTCAGCACAAGTAATACAATAGGCTTAGTGCTTAGTCTCACCTCAAAACACAGCCAGGGAAGAGGATCTCATATTCAGATTGAAAAGAAGATCCCCTGTTGACAGTGACTGTGTTTTCATATTGTTGTTTAATGGATTCAAGGATGTAATATGACTTTGGTACATCACCACCAAGATTTATCTAATTAAAGAAACACAGATTTTTAATATTATAGACTTTCAAATGAACACGTATGGTTGCTAAGCTGAGCTCTAAACACCCACCATCCTATTGTTGAAGTGATTTGGGGCTTTAAAGGCACTACGTAAATACAAATTGTTGTTTTTCCAAAAACTATTTCAACATTTTTATTAAAAGCAATGTTAAGCAGTTCCTCACAAAATAAACTTATTTGCATGTCCATGGCTGGTACCAAACAGAGTGAAATACTTTACCAGAATAATCTTCCTACATCTCTGGCATTTGGTTTAATTTTTGCTCTAATTCGATTAAGAGGCATGGGATTTTTATTTTTACAAACATAATATAGAAGAATAATTCGAAGTAAAAATGAATAAAGCTACTCTGGCAATCCCATGCAGTGCTACGGGAATGTTGCACTGTTGGAGATACTACATTTTGGATTAGATATTAATCAAAGCTTCTTTTCCACTTTCACAGATGAATGCAACAGGTCCCAAGGCACTATTTCAAAAACAAATAGGAGGGCTAGCCATGATTTTCTAACTAATATCAATCTCTCAAACTACATAATTAAAATAATTGTATTGCAATTTGTGGGAACTTTCTATGTGCAAATTGGCTGCTGCATTCCTGCACTGCATTAGTACTTCAAATTAGTTTATTTAATGTAAATGGGCCAAAATTGCTGTCTTTACTAATTAAAGCAAAACATTTTGATCAGATTTAGTTGTTAATAATACTTCAGTATTAAAAATTAATTTGTTCCAAATATTAACCAGAACATGTTTTCAATCAAGTCTATTTTTCTTTTCAATTCATTTCAAAAGTAGTACTTTCAAAACCAATATGCTTGACAGTAAAGTGATACATTTTCTTATCAGTTTAGTTTATGATTTCCTGATTTCCATTTCCAGACATTCCTCATTGACCATTTGTTTGGTTTGAACATCTGGCTGCAGTTCTCTGATAATGTTACCACTAAAGCCATAGACGCCTCATAATTTAAATAAGAATTTCACATGTCTTGATTTGAAAATGTAACTTAAGTTGACATAAATTTCCTCCAAGACTAATCAGAATCCCAGTGAATAATTATTTATTGGTGTGCTTGAGCAGTTTATGTCAGATCTTACACTCCATCATGAATATACATGTTTCCTTATGTTGACAGCTGTGCCACCAGAGACAAAAGGAGTGATGGACAACTGGCAAGTTTTTTCAGCTTTCCTTTTCTCATCCTGGGAAAGCATCAGACCTCTACTCACCAAGTGGCACAATCAAAATCTCGAATTCATAGACTGATAAACAACAGTGCAAATCCCAGTTCCATCACTACATATGTTATTGCATCGGTGGTTCTGTGACAGCAATCACATGCTCTTTATCACTTTTCTATTTATACATCTAAATGTTATTGAAATTGTTAGTGCCTACTATACAGGCTGCAGAATCACAGCAATATTAAGTGAATTTAAGGATGAGATGAGACATTAAAACTTCCTCACAAATAAATACATCATGTAATGAATTGTCTGTTTCTATTGAATATGGTCTCAAAGGGAAATTGGATCTTTACAGGAGTGAAAAGTAAAAGGAAAGAAATGTTGAAAGGCTATGAAGTAGAGAGAATAGAACTAGACTAGTGAAAAGTAAGGCTAGACAGAGAATAATTACCAGCCAAACTAGTTGGGCTGAATGGCCTATATTAAAAGTATCCCTGGTTCTTTGCAGACACAGGCATAAACATCTTAAAGGTTAAAGATATCTGTCAGTTTAGCATATTGAAATATCATACAAGAGCAGTTTGGGATGCAGTATATTGTCATAACAAAGATCTTAGTTTAAAGTGTCTTGAATTCTATAAATCTCCCTGTCCTCCTACCCCATGAAAAATTCACACCAACACAGGCAAATATTTATACATGCAACATTAGAAGTGCCATTTCTCAGTTAACTAAATGAAGAAGTCCCACTGTAAACCTATAATGCAAGGTTGAACATCTTTGAAGATCTGCTTCAGGGACATAGCTTATTAGATCTGACTGGGCACTGAGATTTAATATAATGAAACCACAGGAGCAATAGGATAAGAGTAACAAGGCATAAGGAGTATAGGTTTGGTAACTTAGAAATGCCAGTTCTTGAAACCAAGATGAACATTAATCAAAAGCTTCCTCAATGATAACACTATGGACTTTATTGAGGGGAAATTTATTATTTTGTTAGATTGCTCGAAGAATATAACATTGATAGCACTTCTCAAAATCTGGGTATTTTTCTGTTCACAAAGAGCTCCATAATTAAGAAAGTATTTACCTTGCACTTACACCGAGGATTGCCATCTGGATCTGTGAGAGTTCCACCATAATAAACAGGAAGTTGTTCAGCATCAATATTCTGTAATAGCACCTCCTTCCAATTACCTGCAAATCAATAGCAAAGCAAGATGGGACTGAGGACTGGGTAACAGGTCTGCACAGATATAATAGTATCAAGTTTTTTTAAATTAGCTGTAACACATTCCTCCCAGCAGACGTGGGTCCACATTACTTAGCCTCTGCCTGTCTGTAACTGTTACTGTAACTGTCTTGCCCAGGAAGAGCTGGGCATCAGGTGAAGACACTCCTAGTAATTAAACACGTAAAAGTTTCAAACAATCTGAGGTTGTCATTTCTAGAATCTATTTGACATCTACATGAAGCCCAGATCACTTTGACTGAGAGTGTGGGTTCTGAGCTGATGCTTCTGGATGGTCACCACATAAGCCTTGCCCTTCACCTGCTCAAATAGTGCTCCAAATGATCATCACCCTCACAGAGGAGGATTAGGCCCAATAACACTCATTTATTCTTGCACTATCCAGCTCATCAATCTTCAAGTCACGTGAACCAGAACCACACTATTTTGTTTTGGAGGATATGGGTATTACGTGTGTTCTCCATGTTACAAAGCCAACAAAGTTTGTCTATTCATACCACAAATGTCCTGCCTGTGCAGTAGGTGTTTGGTAGCTTAATTAACCAGCTTCTGTTGTCTCCAAGGAACCGTTAGAACTATAAGTGCATTGCAAGAAAACAAAGTGACCATGTGGCCAGCAAACAGACTGCAGCCTGCAGATTCTTCTTTTAATAAATGGCTTCATGACAACTGAACCATCATGCTGCACATTCACTGATAGCTTTACAAAAATTATTCTAGACAATGTGATCTAACAGGGATTGACCATTTGTTTGGGTGATGTTTTGGCTTTCTTCCATTTCTCCAATTCAACTTGGTTCTTCTGTTATTAAAATTGTCCGTTCAATTACTGATGGTTATTAGGATTGACAGCAGTGGGTATAACAGCATTGTTATTTACAGGAGCCTGTGGTTAAATTACTGGACTAGCAGCCAGAAGTCAAAACATTGGTGGAGGGACATGATTTTGAATCCCACCATGGCGGCTAGGAAAATTAAATACAAATAATTAAATGAATCCAGATTTTTTAAAACAAAATGTGGTTTAATTAATGGTGCTGATGAAACCATAGGTTGTTGTAAAAACAAAACAATCAGGTTCAGTAACATTCTTCAAGGGAACAAATCTGCGATCTAGACCCAATCTGTCCTGTAGGTGTTTGCAGACCCAGCAATGCAGTTGACTCTTAAAAGAACCATAGAACCATACAGCACAAAACAGGCCCTTTGGCCCACCATGTTGTGCCGGCCATCAAACCACCCTCACACTACCTAACCCCTTCCTCCCGCATATCCCCCCATCCCACACTCCTCCATATGCCTATCCAACAAGCTCTTGAACCTGTTCAATGTATCTGCCTCCACCACCACCCCAGGCAGTGCATTTCATGCACCAACCACTCTCTGGGTGAAAAACCTCCCCCTGACATCTCCCCTGAACCTCCCACCCATAACCTTAAAGCCATGCCCTCCCGTCTTGAGCATTGGTGCCCTGGAAAGGAGGCGCTGACTGTCTACTCTATCTATTCCTCTCAGTATTTTATATACCTCTATCATGTCTCCTCTCATCCTCCTCCTTTCCAGTGAATAAAGCCCTAGCACCTTAAGCCTCTCCTCATATTCAATACTCTCTAATCCAGGCAGTATCCTGGTAAATCTCCTCTTCACCCTCTCCAACGCCTCCACATCCTTCCTATAATGAGGCGACCAGAACTGAACACAGTACTCTAAGTGTGGCCTAACTAGAGTTTTGTAAAGCTGCATCATCACCTCGCGGCTCTTAAACTCAATCCCGCGACTTATGAAAGCCAACATCCCATTGGCCTTCTTAACTGCTCTTTGCACCTGTGAGGCAACTTTCAATGAACTGTGAATATGAACCCCCAGATCCCTCTGCTCCTCCACACTGCCAAGTACCTTGCCATTCACCCAGTACTCTGCCCTGGAGTTTGTCCTTCCAAAGTGTACCACCTCACACTTCTCTGGATTGAACTCCATCTGCCACTTGTCAGCCCAGCTCTGCATCCTATCAATATCCCTCTGTAAGCTCCGACAGCCCTCCACACTATCCACAACACCGCCTATCTTAGTGTCGTCCGCAAACTTAAGAACCCAGCCCTCCACCCCCTCATCTAAGTCATCTATAAATATCACAAAAAGTAGAGGTCCCAGAACTGATCCCTGCGGGACACCACTAGTCACTGCCTTCCAATCGGAGGGCACTCCTTCCACCACAACCCTCTGCTTTCTACATGCAAGCCAATTCCTAATCCACACAGCCAAGCTTCCTTGGATCCCTTGGCCTCTGACCTTCTGAAGAAGCCTACCATGAGGAACCTTATCAAACGCCTTACTAAAATCCATGTAAACCACATCCACCGCACTGCCCTCATCAATCTTCCTCGTCACCTCCTCAAAGAACTCTATCAGGCTTGTGAGGCAAGACCTTCCCTTCACAAAGCCATGCTGGCTGTCCCTAATCAGTCCATGATTCTCAAGGTGTTCATAAATCCTATCCCTTAGAATCCTTTCTAACAGCTTACCCACCACAGACGTGAGACTCACCGGTCTATAATTCCCTGGCCTATCCCTATTACCTTTTTTGAACAAGGGGACAACATTCGCAACCCTCCAATCCTCTGGCACCATCCCCGTGGACAATGAGGACTCAAAGATCCTTACCAGCGGTTCAACAATCTCCTCCCTAGCCTCTCGAAGCAGCCTGGGGAAAATCCCGTCAGGCCCCAGAGATTTATCTGTCTTAATATTATTTAACAACTTCAACACATCCTCTCTCTTGATATCTACAAATTCGAGAACATTACCCCTACCAGCACTCCCTTCCGCATCATCAAGACCCCTCTCCCTGGTGAATACCGAAGAGAAGTACTCATTGAGAACTTCTTCCACTTCCGCCGCCTCCAGGCAAATTCTCCCACCTTTGTCCTTAATCGGACCTACCTTTACCGTAGCCATCCTCCTACCCTTCACGTACTTGAAAAAGGCCTTGGGATTTTCCTTAACCCTACTAGCCAAAGCCTTTTCACGTCCCCTTCTAGCTCTCCTCAGCCCTTTCTTAAGTTCCTTCCTCGCTACCCTATGTTCCTCACGGGCCCTGTCTGAACCTTGCTGCTTATACCTCACGTATGCCACTTTCTTCTCCCTAACAAGTCATTCCACCTCTCTCGTCACCCACAGTTCCTTCACCCTGCCATTCCTTCTCTCCCTCACCAGGACATATTTATCCCTAACATCCTGCATAAGATCCCTGAACATCGACCACATCTCCATGGTACATTTTCCTTCAAAAAGGACATCCCA
The DNA here is from genome assembly GCF_009764475.1 of Pristis pectinata. NCBI lineage: Eukaryota > Metazoa > Chordata > Chondrichthyes > Rhinopristiformes > Pristidae > Pristis > Pristis pectinata. The sequence continues at coordinate 26,160,029 of NC_067421.1, read as the reverse complement.
ATTTACACTCCCAAGTTCTCTCCTTATAGCCTCATAGTTCGCCCTCCCCCAATTGAAAAACCTCTTGTCCTCTCTGCACCTGTCCCTGTCCATGACAATTTTAAAGGTTATGGAGCAATGGTCACTGTCCCCCAAATGCTCACCCACCAATAGATCCTTCACCTGTCCCGGTTCATTTCCTAAAACTAGATCTAACATGGCATTCCTTCTAGTCGGCCTGTCAACATACTGCATCAGGAATCCCTCCTGGACACATTTAACAAATTCCGTCCCATCTAAACCTTTGGCACTAAGCAGGTTCCAGTCTATATTTGGGAAGTTGAAGTCTCCCATTATAACAACCCTGTTATTTTTGCTTCTCTCCAAACACTGCCTGCCAATCTGCTCCTCTATATCTCTACTGCTACCGGGGGGCCTATAGAATACTCCTAGTAGAGTAACTGCTCCTTTCTTGTTCCTTAACTCCACCCATACGGACTCTAGAGATGATCCTTCTACAACATCCATCTTTTCCACAGCCATAACAGTGTCCCTGACCAGTATCGCCACCCCTCCTCCTCTTCTCCCCCCTTCCCTATCCCTCTTAAAACACCGAAAACCAGGAATATCCAATATCCACTCCTCTTCTGACGTCAGCCACGTCTCAGTAATAGCCACGATATCATAGTCCCCCATACTTATCCAAGCCCTCAGTTCATCCCCCTTATTCCTGACACTTCTTGCATTTAAGTAAACACACTTCAGTCCATCTACCTTACTACTTTTATAGCCTGTCTTCTGCTTCTCCTTCCCCAAAGCCTACCTGTTTGATCTAACTTTTCCCCATTCCCTTCTTCCTCTAACCTACTCCTCCGGTTCCCTTCCCCCTCACAAACTAGTTTAAACCCTCCCGAATCACTCTAGCAAATCTCGCCGAAAGGATATTGGCCCCCTTCTGGTTCGGGTGTAACCCGTCCTCTCTGTACAGGTCCCACCTTCCCGAGAAGAGATCCCAATGATCCAGAAATCTAAAACCCTCCCTCCTGCACAAGCTTCTCAGCCACGCATTTATCTGCCACCTCCTCCTATTCCTGCCTTCACTATCACCAAAAGCCTTCTCAGTTCGGGGCAATTAGGGATAGAAAATGAATACCATGGGCAATGATGGCATAAATGAAACAATTTTGAAAGTTAGATTAGAGATTAATTGGTATAGAGTAATTGTGAGAAAAATAGTAAGAGAGTCTGAAATATTTATTGCACAATGGTATTAACTATACAGGTTAGTCTGGCACCCTTGGATTCTTACCAGCGGCAGACCATAGAAAACTTGAACCACAGAAATTGCCCCCGATCATCCTCCTCTGAGTAGGAAAACTGTTTTTTTTTTTAAGTACAGACACTCCCTGGGTCACATAAAGGCTCTGAGAAACTGTCCATAGCCCAATGTTTCATCAAGTTGGAAATGCTGTTGGCTGAGATCATTGTTGGCTGAGATCACAAAAGTTGCACTGGTAGATTAATTAGCTACAGATTAGTACAGATCTTAGATAATTTTAGTTAATTAGTATAATTAGTTAATTAGTATAGATCTGTACTACAGATTCAAAATATGCCAGACCACAGGAGTTGCCAGACTACAAAATGGCAGATAAGAGAGTTTCGACCTGTATAATCTAATAGCAATGATCCAGGTATTGTATTTCCTTAGACGATTTGTTCTGATTAAAGAATAAAAGGATGCAAAGCCTGCATTAACTTATAAATTTCAATGGCTGGATTTTAGGTGAAGCTCTAAAAGCAGTAGTTTGTGCCCCTGACATGAGAGGATACATTTTCTCTGGGAAGGCAAGATAAACATACTAGGTTGCAGAAAAGGTAAAGGGATACCTGGTGTCAAAAGCTTCAGATAGACAAGGCATTCAAGTCAATTAATTTAGGCTACTAGAGGATTCTTATGAAAGGAGTCATCCAAACAGGATATACTTATATCAATTGAGTAAGGCCATGCATTCTGACTACATTGCAAAGTCAGGGAGGAGTTATTTAGGGTAGCTGGCTGTTTGTGATTGGTTTATTAATGGGGTGAGATAATTAAGAGAGTGATGGACAGACTAACTCCTCAAAATAGAATATCTAACTTTATACAAAAAGGATGAAAATTGCACAGCTAACCTAGGTGAAACTAATGCCAGTCTTGGTTTAACACCTTGATGAAAATCAAAAGGATTAGCAATACCATTGTTGCTGCCTCTGTTCAACACTGAGACATACCACTGCTCACTGTCTGACTGACCAACTCAATACCAGCAAATTGTCACACCTATTACAAATGTTTAATGTGGTACTGTTAGACGCCAATGATCCACTATCCATCCATTTAGAAATCCTAATGGTTTGGCAACTAGCTCATCGAGTGATGTTTGCCTCATCTGAAAGAGGTAGCTGAAAAGATTGCGGAGGCATTAGTAGTGAACTTTCAAGAATCACTAGCGTCAGGAATAGTTCTGGAGGACTGGAAAAAATCACAAATGTAAGTCCACTCTTTATGAAGGGAGGGAGGCAAAAGACAGGAAATCATCGGCCAGTTAGCCTGACTTCAGTGGTTGGTAAGATGTTAAGAGTCCATTATGAAGGATGAGGTTTCAGGGTACTTGGAAGCTCATGATAAAATAGGCCAAAGTCAGCATGGTTTCCTTAAGGGAAGATCTTGCCTGACAAATCTGTTGGAATTCTTTGAGGAAGTAACAAGCAGGATAGACAAAGGAGAGTCAGTGGGTGTTGATTACTTGGATTTTCAGAAGGCCTTTGAGAAGGTGCTGCACATGAGGCTGCTAAACAAGAGCCCATGATATTACAGGAAAGGTACTAGCATGGATAGAAGATTGGCTGACTGGCAGAAGGCAAAGAGTGGGAATAAAGGGGGCCTTTTCTGGTAGGCTGCCTTTGACTAGTGGTGTTCCTCAGGGGTTGGTGTTGGGTCTGCTACTTTTCACGTTATATGTTAATGATCTGGATGACGGAATTGATGGCTTCACGGCAAAGTTTGTGGATGATACAAAGATAGGTGGAGGGGCAGGTAGAGGAAGCAGGGAGTCTGCAGAAGGACTTGGACAGGTTGGGAGAAGGGGCAAAGAAATGGCAGATGGAATACAGTGTACGGAAGTGTGCAGTCATGTACTTTAGCAGAAGGAATAAAAGTGTAGACTGATTTCTGAATTTTCTCACCTTTTAGAAAATAGAGGTGCAAAGGGACTTGGGAGTCCTTGTGCAGGATTTCCTAAAGGTCAACTTGCAGGTTGAGTGGGTAGCAAGGAAGGCAAATACAATGTTAGCATTCATTTCAAGAAGACTAGAATATAAAAGCAAGGATGTAATGCTGAGGCTTTATGAGGCATTGGTCAGACCTCATTTGGAGTATTGTGAGCAGTTTTAGGCCCCATATCTATAAGATCTATAAGCTGGCATTGGGCAGGGTCCAGAGGAGGTTTACAAGAATGATCCCAGGAATGAAAGGGTTAATGTATGAGATGCATTTGATGGCTCTGGGCCTGTACTCGCTGGAGTTTAGAAGGATGAGGGTGATCTCATTGAAACCTACTGAATATTGAAAGGCCTGGATAGAGTGGATGTGGAGAGAATGTTTCCAGTACTGGGAGAGTCTAGGACCAGAGGGCACAGCCTCAGAATCGGACGTCCCTTTAGAACAGAGATGAGGAGGAATTTCTTTAGCCAGAGGGTGGTGAATCTGTGGAATTCATTGCCACAGACGGCTGTGGAGGCCAAATCATTGGGTATATTTAAAGCAGAGGTTGATAAGTTCTTGATTAGTAAGGATGTCAAAGTTTACAGGGAGAAGGCAGGAGAATGGGGTTGAGAGGGAAAAATAAATCAGCCATGATCGAATGGCGGAACAGACTCAAAGAGCCAAATGGCCTAATTCTGCTCCTATGTCTTATGGTCTTATTCCCCATCCACTTACCACAGCCCCAGGTCCCATGCTCCCTGCCCTGGATCCCATGCTCCCTTTAAATTTACCAGGTTCACTGAAATGTTACATCTTTTTAAAATGAATTAAAAGTGTGGAGTGTTAACAAAATAACATCCAGTAGTCTGAAAAATCTGCTGGTCCGGTACCACCAAAGTCTTGAGCCTGCCAGATTAACTGAGTTTTACTGTACTGAGATAATTACGGGTAAATGTCACTTCCTTATGAGCAAATAAACCACTATATTTCTTAAAACTTTGGGTAACCCCTTATCCTTGGTAAAGTTAAGGTCTTACAGATGAATACATGTAATATGATTACTGCTGTTCCAAGCACAGAAAACAGCTAAGCAATTGTAGTGTTTACTTGGTCTTTCATTCCTGTTAAAAGAGTCATTCTAGTACAATCTGATTTAAGGGCTTTGTCCAGCAAAGTCTGCTGCACACACAGCAAAATAAAAGAAAATAGATTTCAGTGACAAATCACTAATAATGCATTGGAAGGCATGTACGAACAATTGTTATTTTACTGAGATTTATTATGTTATGTTACTATGCTTTAAAGCAAGTTCAAGATGTTCAGTAATGACAGTAATGTGACTGTGAATCCTACATTACAAATGGCCTACTAATTGTTGCCCTTCTATAGTATACATTCTGGTGGTGCTCCAGCTAATTATGCCACATTCTATAATGTCATACAGCATGGGAAACAGGCCCTTTGGCCCACCAAGTCTGCATTGACCAAGCAGCATCCATTTACACTAATCCCATTTTATTATCCGCACATTCCCAGATTCTATCACTCACCAACATCAAGGGCAATCTACAGTGACCAGTTAAGGAACCAACCCACATGTCATAGGTACAGTATGTGGGAGGAAACTGGAGTATGAAGAGAAAATCCACGCTGTCACAGGGAGAATGTGCAAACTCCACATGGACATCATAGGAGGTCAGGAGCAGTGAGGCAGCAGCTCTACAAGCTCCTGACCAGTCTTTGTTCAACTCAAAGCAAATGGAGCATTTTGCATTACAGTCCTTTGTGCCTTGTGGATGGTGAAAAGGCTTTGGGTAGTCACTCAGTACAAACAGTCAGCCTCTGGCTTTTTCTGCTAGCCACAGTATTCATGTGGTCTGTACAGTTAACTAGCCAGTGCTGTTGACCCTTCCTGGATGCTGATGGCGGAAGATGTGACAATGATAATGCCAATGGATTACAGATGGAGAAATGGGATTGTTCTAAGAGTTGGCATTGTTCTCAATGGGTCGAATGGCCTCCTATGTTGATGAGAAGACCTGATATATGAAATAATGTCATGGGGTGGCAGTTAAACTCTCTCCCTTGTTGGGAGATGATCATTGCCTCTACAACCTTGAATATTCATTACTTCCACTATTAACACAGTACAGCTGGTCAGTGCCTTCTTTAAGAAGCACTATTGCAACTTCCCAAGACTTCTTCAATAGTACCTCCAAATGCACCTCCACAATATGCTGGATAATTTATGCCTTCACAATGTAAATGAAAAGCCTCATATGTACAGTTTGTAAAACCCATCATAAAAGAAGCTTACCACCTAGAACTTGAATTTTCTTGCGCGTGTCTTCACTAAGAAAATGTTTTATAAGGTTGTAGGCCACAGGGAAAATTTTTGGTGCTGTAAAGAACACAGAAAGAGTTAGTAACCAAAACACTGAAAATTCACTTATAATTCAAACTAACACATTTTTCTCCTCATTTCTCCTGAAAGCAATGATTTTCACTGGCAACTACAGTTCTGCATTATACCTGAGAGGGCATTCACCAGACACAAGACTGGATTTTAAGTGAGCTCACCCAGTTGGAGTAGGATAAGTGAGGACTAAAATTGAGTTCAGAACAGTCAAAGCCAAATCCCATTTCAATTGGAAGCGTCAATCACATTTCAATTACTACCTAAAACTAGCTTGTTTTTCTCTTTCCCAGCTGTGATAAAGAGTCCCTGTTTCTCTTTGCACAGATTCCACGTGACCTGCTGACTGTTTCCAGCATTTTCTGTTTTTATTTCAATTAGAAACTTTCTGCTGTACACCTTGGGAGGACTAATAAAGATAAGACATTCACAATGAAGGGTAGGACTCTCGGTAACAGAGGAACTTGGTGTACAAGTCCAAAGATCCTTGAAGACAGTAGCACAGGTAGATAAGGTGGTGAAAAAGACATGTGGGATACTTGATTTCATTAGACAGGGCATAGAATACAAGAGCAGGGAAGTTACGGTACAACTTTGTAAAACATTGGTCAACCCACAGTTGGAGTAGTGTGTACAGTTCTGGTCACCACACAATGGGAAGGGACATGATTGCACTAGAGAGGTAGCAGAGGTGATCTACCAGGATATTGTCTGGGATGGAACGTTTCCCTTAGAAGGAGTGATTAGACAGGCTAGGTTTGATTTTTTTTGGAGCAGAGGAGGCTGAGGGGGATCTAAATGAGGTATACAAAATTATAATGGGAATAGGAAGATAGCAAGAAACTTTTCCCCATAGCAAAGGTGTCTAAAACTGGACAGCATTGGTCTACGGTAAGGGGTAAGAGGATTAGACGGGATCTGAAGAGGAATGAGTTCTATCTAGATATTTGAATGCACTGCCTGAGAGGGCGGTGGAGGCAGGTACTCTCACAACATTGAGAAGAATCAAGACAAGCACTTGAATTACCGAAGGATAGAAGGTTACAGACCAAGTGCTGGTCTATGGGATTAGATGGATACGATGGTGGGCATGGACACAGTGGGCTGACGGGCTTGCTTCTGTGCAGTATGACTCTGTGAGAATCAGGAGTAGTCCAATAAACAGTTTAATTCTGTATCCTTCATTAATACCCGATGCTCTCAGATTTCAGATCACTGCAACAATGTGCTATCCCGTGTAAAAATAATTAATAGAATTACAATAATTCATCTAGAGCGAGCATTTAATGACATAATAAATATACACAATCCCTGTGGATGACTCCTGCCCGAACCTGACGCTACACTTTCCGATATTCCAAGTAAAGAATTTCATTGCACCCTGTTGTATATGACAATAAACCAATCTGAATCAGAGTTTCTACAATCACATGGGAAACCTTAGGCACTCATAAATCTCAAAGTACTTCACTCTAATCTAGACCATAAATAGATAACAAATGCAGAGAATTTGCAAGCATTCTCCACACATTTGGGGATGTAGTCAAACCACAGTGGCTTACCTTTGATAACAAACAACATCTTTAACCCCTCAGGGTAATTATCCTCAAACATGGTAAGTACCTGGTTAAATAACAATAGTTATGATGATCGATTAGCTTCAGTCAATGTTTGGTTAGGAGACCAGTCAGTGTACTATTGCCTCACATATTACAATAAACCTAGAACTTCCCTGTAAATATTCCTTTTTCTATGGTAGCAGGAATTATACTCACAGTCTTTTTTTTGTATTGCAACATACAGCAGAGAGATGAAGCAGCAAATAACCTGCTAACATCTATGTGCATATGGATAGCCATTGTAGGAGACAATAATTTACCTAGTATAGAATCAAGTTCAAATGGAGCTCACTAAAAATATTAGGCAGTAATAATGCTATTGTAATATGACCTACAGAAACAGGTGACAAATTATATGTAGATTAATAGAACACATTATTTCACATTATTTACTCAATTACTATCATTTTCACCCATCACAAAGAAATAACTAGAATCGGCTACTGGATTACTGCTTGCGAACACGTCACTCTTTAATGCATTAAGGTTTATATAACAAGCTACCAAAGACTTTGGATTAGTATCCTGTAAACATTATCCTATCCTATTCTTCTGTATAAAGAGATATTGTAAATCTCGAATTATATGTTGCCTTACTTCTCCATACAGTTCAACCGCAGGTTTCCATAGATGCTTCAATCCTAAATTCTCACAGTCATAGATCATTGTGATTGCTTCAATATGTTTCCCGTGCTGCAAACCAAAAACCACAGAATCAATATTAAACTGGGAAGTTAATTTGTCAACCATGTCATTTTGTTTTATTATTCCAAACAAGATTTCCTCTTTTTGGTGTTTTAAGAGTGAAGTGTAATTTGAATTAATGACTTGCTTTTGGCATAATGAGATTCAACATCAGCCCTTAGCTTAAGATATTATTTCTGATAGAATTGTCAATATTTGATAGGTCAAAAGCATTGTTTAAAACAAAATAAAAACTGATGCAACAAGCCAAAAGACAGATCAAGGCTCACACACAGCCAAGAAGGCTACTAAAGACATTGGCTCAGCAATTAGTTATAGCAGGAGATGAACAATCTTTTCACTTTGGTAGAATCAAAGTTTCTTCCCCAGACACAATGGACTTGTATGCTAAACATACCCCAAGAAATAATAGTTCATTCACGATTATTATTAACAGAAACCTGAAGGGGCATTTCTTTAAGACATTTAATTTCACAATGCAATCTACAGTTAAGTTGGATTGAACTAAAGATGACAACTGTACATGCAGAATTTTGTGCCTCGGTTATTAAATATCAAATTTTAATCTATGTTAAAGATGAGCGATATTGAGAAGAGATTAAATGATTCCCAACAACAGATGCAAGAATAAATATCAGAGGAAGGGTAAACTTCATCTGTTCTCACTCCCACCTCATGGTTGCTTATATCTTGCTATTGTTAGGGGCCTACAAAGAAACCATGTACTTTTTTCCTAAGGAGAGATTATGAGAATGCCTGACCAAGGACAACAAATAAAGTCATACTGAGAATAAAAATAATTTTGCAATTGCAATGGATCAGATTTGCCTGCTTTTAGAACAATGCACCAGATCCTTATGATGCAACCACAGAGTGCTGCGACTTTGATTAAACCGATGATCTTTCTTAAGCTTATTAGAATTATGAAACAGAAACCTCCATTCATTGATGCTGCCAGTGAGGCAAAGGGCCTACATAATTTCTCCAGTGATGGTTGGATGTCTCTGGAATTGCAAAAGATAATGGCAGGTTGCTGAATGAGGCTTGAAATTTTATTTCGTGGCAGCATACATGAGTAGCTTCTGACATGTGCGAGGTGTACATCAACTAATTCTTGCCCAAAAATTGCCTTGACTATTTTCTGACCAGAGCTATCATCCACTCTAAAGTATTTAGGGTTGTTGGTAAATGTGAAAACAGGTAGCTTAAGTAAGCAATGCCTCCCACTCTCCTCCCCATCTGTGTCATTCCCCAAGCATACTTAGAGTTCCAGGTTTTCATCACCTTTTATACGATGACCTTGCCCCGTTGTTTTCAACTCCTTCACTAGAAAAAAAAGTCTACCTAATCAAATTGTTATTTTTAAAATCCTCAATTGCTTAATCTTCAATATTGAAGTGATTATGCCAGCCTCAACAATGAAAATCAGTCAATGTACTAGATTCCTAAAAAGTTAAAATGCTACTTTTTATTGCAGTACTTTAAAAGAACTGTCAAATTAACATGAGACATATAGAATGTTAATTCAGCACAATTCAAGTTTTAACCTTATGGAAGTCCAAAACTCTAATTTTATGCTCTTAATTCAAAAACTAAAGTTTCATGATTCTGGACTGCTTACCTAAATGTCTTCCATATACAAATTTTGCCGGATTCCTTACCTTTTTAGATTGTTTAATACACTCTTCTCGCAGCAGTTCACAGTCTCGGATTTTTGTTTTTAAAAAATCCTGTTTAGAAGCTGAATGCATCAAACCTTTTGGATCCAAAGGCCCAATCACATCATACCATATAGGGCTGCCTTCTTTGTCATAGCCACACATACCTCCAGCAAAATAACGAGTGATAACCTGCCAAAAAATAGCCCACAGTCAACATTCTTTTAAAACATTTCATCTACTTTCCCTCATTTCCAATATTTTCCTACCTGTCTTAAGGTCTCCCTGAAGGAAGTTTACCCACATGAACCTTTGCATCCGTACTTCAAATGTGTACAGAACTGCCACAGTTAATGTCATTTCTAACTTCCTTTTTTTTTTAAATAGAAGATATCCTTTTTTTTTCTTGGGGCCTTTCCCAGTTTTTAAAATGGATCAAAAAAACAGATGTTGCCCACATTTGCCAAAAGAGCATTAGGCTAAAAAAAAACCCCTCAATAAGATTACAAAGGTATGTACAAATTAGGAGGCCCTTTCACATATCTAGCTAATCCTTCCATAGTAATTCCATAGCTCCTCTCCCATTAACGGACCTTTTGAATGACTTCAGAATTTTTCATTTCCAGTGGCCTGGAGGACCATTGATAAATCCTTGTATGAAGAAGTCATGAACTTTTCTTACTGTTAATCTTTCCAAATGCACTCATGTTCTTCTTACTCACTTCCTAAAAAAATTTAAAAAGTTACATTTTCTATTGCTTCTTGTAACTCAGTCCTCTGATACTAATTATCAGTTAATGAGCTGACTGAAGGTCTCTTGGCCTCAGTGATCACCCACCATACAAACTAAGCACAACTTTTACTCCCTTGATCTATCACCATAACCACTACAACACTGAATCTATTATCCAATATAGTTTCATTTAAATTCCTGCCTAGTTACTCAGAGTCCAAACTATTTTTTTCCACTTGCCTGTTTTGATTTTTTTCTGCCATAAGCCTGCCAGTTGTCTCTTGTAATTTCTTGGTTACTTTCCCAGATACCATTTATTCACACCAGAAACAGTAGCAGCCATAACCCCATATCCTGGAATTGTTGATTCAATTCATTCTCTCAGTGCAACATCACTTCCCTAAACATTACTTCCGTTTCAACGATTTCCTATCCATCATCATTTCTTCCCTATAATACTATGTTGATTACAAATAGTAACCCTTCACAGGGAACTCTATCAAAGGCTTTGTCTTCTTCTATAGATGTGGATTAAAGAATGCCAGTCAGACAGATTCTCCCCATTTTGAAATATCGGCCACCATTTATTTGCTTCTTTTGATGAAAGTGCTCCTCAACTTTGCTCCCAATTACAGGTTCAGTTACTTGGTCAGTTTATTGCTTTCCTCAAAAATCAGTACCTTGTTTTAAATCCAGAAATACTCATGACTGATTGGCTCCAGTATTTACAGCATGGCAGAGTAGAATGACCAGGTATACTGCCAGAATTACCAAGAAGGTCAACAATCCTTCAAACTTCATCACAGCCTTGCAATAGAATTTTTTTGCTTTATTTCACATCCAGCACCAGAGCAGATTGAGAAGCTAGCTTGAAAGGTTGCAGCTGGAAATTGCTGGGGGTAGTCCCCAGAACCAAAGAAGATTGGGGCTGAGGGAGACTTGGTGAAGAAGGAGGTAGGGATTGCACAGAATATGTTGGGAAATATGGGGGGGGGGGGGGGGGGAAAGAGTGGGGGGTGTTGGTGGAGGGTGGTGAAAGGGTTCATGAAGGAAGCATGGAGATGTAGGGATTTCCAGAAGCAAGAGACTGTTGATTAGACAAATGTGCATAGAGGAAAAGTAACTGCAAGGGTAGGAGCTGCAATATCTTAATGCACCTTACTCAGTCTTCCTACTTCCCCATACATTATTCTAAATAGCTCCCAAAACTTGAAGAATGGAGCCTTGTGACTACTGACTCACTGCTCCACAGTTAATTCCATATCCCCAAAACCTCTACAGTTAAAATGGTAGACAACATATTTCTGCTACACTGGCAAGCTTCAATTTAATCCCCAATCTGCTTGTGCCTATCATGGGGGTGAGATGAGTTGGCAGGTTACTATAGGGTGATTAATATTTCCTCATTACTTCCCTGATTAGGATTTAGAATATACTGCCCAATAAACTGATAGATACATATTTAAAAGGAGTGTTCAAAATAATAAATAATTGAAGAAGAAATATTCACAGGGATACAAGGAAAAAGTAGGAGCTTGGCTACTCTTCAAGTTGGCTAATGCTGACTCAATGGACCATATGGACTCCTTCTGAGCTGTAGTATCCTGTGATTCTATAATCGTTAGTTCAGCGTCAATTTCCCCATATTCATAAATTTCACGTCAGATGGCTTAGTTCAGACAAAAAGTGGTACAGCCAAAAAATGTATACTTCTCCCATTATCTGCTCAGCAGGCAGCTATAGATCAAAAAGGGAAGAAAAACTGCAGATGTTGCAAATTGAAAATAAAACAGAAACTGCTGGAAATATTCAGCATGTCCATGGAGTGAAACACTGCTGGAGGAATCTCTGCGGGTCGAGCAGCATCTGTGGGAGGAAAGGAATTGTCAACCCTTTGGGTTGAAACCCTGCATCATTTGTTATGCACGTCAGATCACTAACCTTTCATCAGAATGGAATTAGAAAACAAATGTTTTAAGTTGCAGGAAAGGGGAAGGGGTAAGTGAATGTTTATGATAAGAGTGGAGGCCAAGAGAGGCTGAATAATATACATGTTGTTGGTGCCAGCTGAGAGAGAATGGTGAACTTTGATAATTGCAGTTGATTGGTGCAGAGGATATATGAATGAGAACACAGGAGAAAGGAGAAAAAAAGGATAATGCTAGAATCATGAAGTACAGAACAAAGTGCAATCATCGAATTCGATTGTTGATTCCTGAGGTCTATAATATGCTTAGGAGGAAGATGAAATGCTCATTTTCAAGCCTACATCATTCCAATAAAACCAATGCAAGGAGCCAAAGAAAGAGAGGAATCCAGTATCAGTGCTCAGCCAGATTGTCAGCAACAAGGACTTTCCAGGACATTTGGAATTTGCTTTTCCATGAAGTATAGACAGAATCAGGCATTTTGGTGCTAACATTTTCCCTAAAAATTACAGCATTTAATCAGAGGTAGGTAATGTAAATTATATGACTGCTGATTATAATGTTCAATTCCAAGTCCAAGGTTCACAAATCTGTTTAATCTGTTTTAAGTCAGGTTGCAAAGTTCCATCTCCCAACATGCACTTCAGTATTACCTCAGGAGGTTCCCAGTTGCTAGTGAGTGTGTCAACTTTCATCTGTCTTCTGAACTCTACATGCTAAAAATAAACATGAAGAAAAGTTAACTCCTATTCAACGCAGCTCCATGTCAACCAGTTGAACGTAACTATCAATTAGCATAAAGTTAACTAATTGAGACAAGCAGCTTTATGAGCACACTGCAGCATAATTTTATAATGTCTTAGGTAATGAAGCAAGACATGGGCAACATCCAGGTATGAGTATTATGTGGCCAGTAAAATTCACACCACACAAGTGCCAGGTAAAGACCATCTTCAAAAAGAGCCCAACTACTTTCTCTTCATGCTCAACACTATAACCATCCTGGGGAATCATCATTGATTGGAAGCTTAACCGAATCAGTCACATAAATACTTGAATTTCAAGAGCAGTTCAAAGTCTGGATACCTCACAGTGAGTGACTTGTGTCCTGACTCCCGTAAGTTATTCCACCAACTACAAGGTATAAAACAGGACCATGATGCAATACATTCTATTTTCCTGGCAGCTCAAAAACCATTCTCCAGACGTTCACCACCATCCAGACAGGTGAAAGAAGCTTGCTTAGTTGGGACCCTATTCACCATTCTAGACATTCTTTCACCACCAGTGCAACATAACTGCAAGCTATACAATTTACAAGGTGCAGTGCATTAGTGCAAGGTGCCCGCACCTCCAAAACATGCAACATTTACCTTAAAGTCATAGAATCATTGAGTTGTAGAGCAGGGACTTCAGCGCACTACATTCATGCCAACCTTTTCGTCCATACAACTAATCTCATTTTCCCACATTAGGTCTGTATCCTTCTATGTCTTAAATGCCTGTCTAAATGTCTCTTAAACTTAATGATGTGTATGATTCCACTAACTCCTCTGGCAGCGAGTTCCAGATATCAACCACCCTCTAGGTAAAAAACTTTCCCCTTAAATCCCCTTTGAAACTGCTCCTTCTAACATTAAATCAATGCCCTCTTGTTCTTGATACACCTACCATGGAAAAAAGATTTTGACCCTTTCTCTGATCTATGCTTCTTACAATGTTATATACATCTATCAGGTCACCCTTCAACCTCCTTTGCTTGGAAAATAAGCCCAAGCTATCCAATCTTTCCCCATAACTAAATTTCTCCAATCCAAATCCTGGTGAATCTCCTCTGCACTCACTCCAGTGCAGCCACATTCTTCCTTTAGTACGGCGGCCAGGAATGCACACATTACTCCATGTGCAGAACAAGCAGTGTTTTGTAAAGTTGCAACATAATGTCTCAACTTCCAGTCCAGATGAAAGGTCTCGACCCTAAACATCGACTTCCCATTTCCTTCTACAAATGCTACCCAACCTGCTGAGTTCCTCCGCGGTTTGTTTTTTGCTCCAGATTCCAGCACCTGCAGTCTCTTGTGTCCCAACTTTTATATGCTATGCCCTAACCTTAAGGCAAGCATGCTGTATGCCTTCCTCACCACCCAATCTACCCGTGTTGCTACTTTCAGGAATCTTTGAACTTAAACCCCAAGGTTCCTCTGTTCATCAACATTCCTTAGCACCCTACCATTTCATGTATATTCCTATCTCCACATGACTTTCCAAAATGCATCACCTTATACCTGTCAAGATTAACTTTCATCTGCTAACGCTCCACCCATGTTAGTTTAGAAACTGATGTAAACAATTGCAAGTAGACTGAAACTATTGACTTGTTACTAAATGTGATGACATATCCTGATTTAATGGTGCCTGCATGGCTACCAAATTTATCACAACATAATTTAAGTAAACAACTAAGATTTTGATAAAGTCCTAAAACAGTTCTGGAAATGTATAAAGCAAGAGATCTCTAATGGGAAAGATGGAACTACAAAATAATTTGACATACAAATCTAACCAGTGTTAGTGCTCATACTTTGCAACATATGATAGGATGAAGATCTGAACCTTAAGTTACTCAAACAGCAAGCTAATGATTTTAACCAGTCCACTGATTAAAGTTTCAATCATAGAGTAAAGGAAATTTAAAGCAACCAGGGCATGCACAATTAAATTACAAGAAAAATAAGCAAAGAATAAGGCATTAGGAGCAGGACAATGCCTTTTCAACAGGACTCACATCTGTGTAAAGATTTTCACCATTTTGTACTCTCTCTTCTTATTGGGCTTAAAGTGAATGAGCTCACATTGGTTTAACAATTAAATCTATTTGCCAATTTTTCTCTATTTTTTCAATTTATTCATATCTTAAAAAAGTAAATACAATATTTGCCAATTCCTCCCATCAGATCTAGGAAATGAATTGGGAGGAAAGCTGCTTTTCAAAACAAAAAATAGGGAAGGCCTGGCTCCTGAAGGCTCTTATTGAATAAAAAAGGAGAAGCAGCAACAGTGCATATTTTAATAGTTTTTCTTACCTTGCGAACCATATGCTCTGCTTTCTGAAGATTGAAACCCCTGGCTGTAAATACAAGAAATTTGCAGTTATCTTCTTTTAGTCTCAGATTAGAACATATTTCTTACTCGAAATGCAAATAAGATACAACTTTAGTTTAAACACAGAGTAGGAAAGCAGGTTTAACATAAAATCTTTGGAGATTTAAAGCATTTGAAATAGTAAACCAGATAGAACAGAGGGAAGTAGACTTCATGTTTCCACACTTCAATCCCTCAGCTATAACCAGCTAGTCACTATTTTAACTCGCAGATTCAGCTTCCCCACCCAAGGATTACCTGCCATTTGTTCCCTACTTTTGCTCATATCCACTGTTCATTTGGAATTCTAGCATCATTTTCTCTCATTTGATCTTCACTTTCCTTTCCTATTCTTAAAAATTGTGAAAATCTAAAATATATTTAAGGTACAAATTCACTTATTCACAAATCCCAGTGGCCCTAATTCGTTAGGAGTTTGAGGAGATTCAGTATGTCAAAGACTCT
Source organism: Pristis pectinata (assembly GCF_009764475.1). Taxonomy (NCBI): domain Eukaryota; kingdom Metazoa; phylum Chordata; class Chondrichthyes; order Rhinopristiformes; family Pristidae; genus Pristis; species Pristis pectinata. Next base: position 26,144,138 of record NC_067421.1, on the reverse strand, counting down.
TACAAATTTCTATAGATGTATGGTGGAGAGCATTCTGACTGGTTGCATCACAACCTGGTACAGATGGTCCAATGCACAGGATCGCAAGAGGCTGCAGAAGGTAATAGATTCAGCCAGCTTCATCACGGGCACAACCCTGCTCACCAATGAGGATTGAGGCAGTGCCTCAAGAAGGCAGTGTCCATCACTAAGGGCTCTCACGATCCAGGACATGCCATCCTCTCGTTACTACCATTGGGGAGGAGGTACAGAAGCCTGAAGACTCATACTCAATGATTCAGGAACAGCTTCTTCCTCTCTGTTATCAGATTTCTGAACGGTCCATGAACCCTCCCTCGTTATTCCTTTTTTTGCACTATTTATTTATTTTTGTAATTTATAATAATTTTATATCTTTGCACTGTACTGCTGCCGCAAAACAACAAATTTCACATCATACAAGTCAATGATAATAAAATTTGATTCTGATTCTCTACAAGGTCACCACTCAGCTTCCTATGTTCCAGTAAGAATAAACACAGCCTATCCAATCTCTCCTTATAACTAAAGCCATCCATTCCAGGCAACATCCTGGTGAATCTCTTCTACGCTCTTTCTAATGTACCACATCCTTCCTGTAGCGTGGTGACCAGAAGTGTACATAATACTCCAAGTGTGGCCTGACCAATGTTTTGTACAGCTGCAATGTGAAACACCAACTCTTATACCGAATGCCTCAGCTCATGAAGGTAAGCTTGCCAAATGCCTTTTTGACTACCCATCCACCTGTGTCACCATTTTCAGGGAGCTATGAACATGCACCCCAATAACCCTTCCACCATTTCCATTCCTAAATGGCAAGCAGGTTACAAACCTAATTGTTTTTAACTTAATTGAGTTTCCCAATATTTTCCAGTTCTTTAGGTTAGGCATAGAAACAAAATGCAAGTCAAACTCTGAACACATTTTGGTAGTTCTCAAAAAACTTCTAAATCTCTGTGTTGAGCATAAGAACACAAGAAACAGTAGCAGTAGTAGGTCATTTGGCCCCACAAGCCCATTCCATCATGCAAGAAGATCATGCTGATGCTTTACTGTAGCAACACTTTCCTGTACTGAGCCCATATCCCAAAATCTTAAAAGTACTCAGTGACTGAACTTCCAAAACCTTCTTGGTTAGTGAATTCCAAAAATTCACATCCTTATGGATGAAGAAATTTCTTGTTATCTGATCTATTATTTTGATTCAATTATTCCTGATTCTAGACATCCCGCACAGGGGAAAATATCATCCTTACAGCTACCCTGTCAAGCTCCTTAATAATTTTTATGCTTCAATGAGATCATCTCTCATTCTTCTAAACTCTAAAGTATATAGACCCAGTCTGCTTAATCTGTCCTCAATAGGAAATCCCCATCTCTCAGGTAAGCCTTGACCGCACTCCCTCTATTGTAAGTATATCTTTCCCTGAGTAGGGACATCTGATCTATGCACAATATTCCATGTGCAGTTTTACCAAGGCCCTATTTAATTTCAGCAATAAAGGCCAACGTCATATTTGCCTTCTTAGCTGCTTGCTGCATTGCACATTACTTTACAAATGATTTCTGGTACAAGGCCAACTGGACCTCTCTTAACAGCAATACTTTTCAAAACTTCATCCCTTAAAAAAAATACTCCATGTAGATGACCTTGCATTTTTCTACCTTATTTTCAACCTGCCATATCCTTGTCCTTTCACTTAGTCAGCCTATATCCCCTGCATCCTCCTCACAACCCGCAATGCCACCCAGCTTTGTATAATTATCAAACCTCAATATATTATACTTGATCCCCTCATCCATATAATTGATTTGGAACAGTTAGGGAGCCAGTTCCAATTTCTGCTGCACCCCATTCGTCACAGCCTTTCAAGCCAAAAAATGGCCCTTTTCCTACTTCCTGTTTGCTGTCCATTATCTAATTCTCCATCCACACCAGTTTATTATTCCAATCCACGTGCTCTAATTTTGTTCAGTAACCTTAGTTGTCATTTTATCAAAGGTCTTCTGAATTCCATGTACAGTATATCCACTTGTCCTTCCACCAATTCTGCTAGCTTAAACTTCAGAAAACCCTAAGCAGATTTGTCAGACCCAATTTCCCTTTCATAAACCTATGTCAACTCTGCCCAATCATACTTTTTATTTCTAAATGTTCCATTTATTGTCACAGTTTCCTTGGCTTTACCTTTTGCTGTTACACACAGTTGTTTTCTGGCTTATAGGATTATACAAAAGCAAGTTATGTTCCAATAGCTCTCCGAAAAAGATCTTTGATAAAGGTGTCGTGGCAATTTAAATATTATGCAAAGTAAAAGTTCATATTCCAATAACATAGCTTATATTCATGTGGTCATGCTTAGCTCTAATAGTAATATTTTACCTAATTAATTAGAACCTCAGTAGCTTATGAAAAATCTAGATTCCAAACATACATTGATGTGACTTGCAAAAATCACAACAAACTGATAGAAATGCTAAGCAAGCAGATTTGCTACCATTGTATTGAAGAGCGCCCAGTGAACCCACACAAATGACTCAGTGGCCTCCAACTATAAGGATTTAAATAATTTCAAAAGAATTTTCTATACAGTCCATAATGATAACAAAACCTCACAGTAAAATGGACTGATTGTCAATGAAACACAGCTTGTTATTCTCCAATGTTGGCAAACCATTAAAAAAAGAACAAATATTTAAGTAGGTTTGCTTAAAATTAACTAACATAATGGGATAAATTATGATGATGACTCATTTAGATTTTTTAAGAGATTACAAAACAAAGTGTTTGAAATGCCTAGAACCCAGGAGAGCAAGTTGAACCTAACAACTGCTTTGCCAGCAATTTTAGTCTTTTTTTTCCCCAAATTATGTGGATGCAGATCCATGTTAGCCCTGAACTTTAAGTACTGTTCATTTACCTAGCACCGGTTATAGCAATGAGGAGAACATTCCCACAGCTTAGGTTGGCACCTCTTGGTCTGATCTTTTCTTAAATTCTTAGAGTATTGTACACTTCAGTGAAAACTAAATCTATGAGTAAAACACAGGGAAAAGAAGGGTGAGAGAAACAACATAACTAATGGTTTCTAATATATTTGCTAAAAGAGGCACCTCTAAGCCATCGCAGCAGGAAGTGGTCATCCTGAACAGGAAGACTAGGCAAGATATCTTGAATATTCTCTCGGAACTGTAAACATACAGAAAAAAAATATATAATCAGACTGATATCACATATTTAATTGAAAATCCAAAGGCATGTAAGTGGCACATTGATAAGCAGTACGTAATGCTTGCTAACACACGTAGAACTTAAAGTGCAGGACAAGCACGAGCAATGCTTCGCAAGCACTTGGCCCTGGCTTATCGTCAGTTCTATTAAACCACAAGCATCTAAGGATCCCTGAGGCTTTCACAAGATGCTGGATTTCCATGCCATAAAGAGCTCTGTGTATTAGCACACCCACTTCTTTTTGGCAAACACCACAAATATTTGGAAACAAAAAACAGTATTCTATCATAGCCCTTAGAAAATACTGAACTTATCCTAAAAAGATGATATCCAAATCTACTTATTAGCAGATAATGTATGTTTCTGACTATTTAAAGTACTTGTTTAAGTAAAACACTGGAATCTTAAATTAATTATATTAAGCACAGACTAGGTTGTTACAGTGAAAGACAAACAAGTGAGTGCAGATATGTGAGAAGATTAAAGTCTAAATCTTTCAGTGTATAAATTAGATTAATTCCTAGAGGTTTTCAGGACATTTATTATGTCTGGAGGGTGCATTCTCAGAATGTCCATGGTGCCCTTTAGTTCCACTGCATAAAATCACATGCTGATTTTCCTATACTGAAAACAGTTAAGTTACAGGAGATCAGACAGTATCTATGGAGAGAAAAAGAAACAGTGAACGTTTCAAGGCAATGAGCTTGCAAAATCAAGCAAGGGGGTTAAAATTGTTGGGCAAAAATGTTAGTGCTAATAGTTACCAATGACAATAATAAATAAAGCTATGATGAAATGAAAACTATTGACCTCCTCAGTTAGAACACTACACTTTCATATCTAGTTATCTTGAATTTAAATCAGCCCTGATACTTCTGGGGGATCAAAACTTCTTCCTCCTTATCTAAAATTTCAGATATTTTTTGGCTTGTGGTTTTGTCAGCCAGCTCCATCACAGGCACAACCCTCCTCACCATCAAGGACATCTTTAAGAGGCGATGCCTCAAGTAGGTGGCATCCATCATTAGGGACCCTCACCATCCAGGACACGTCCCCTTCTCATTACTACCATTGGGGACGAGGTACAGGAGCCTGAAGACCCACACTCAATGTTTTAGGAACAGTTTCTTCCCCTCCGCCATCAGATTTCTGAACGGTCCATGAACCCATGAACACTTTCTTGTTATTTCTCTTTTTCACTATTAGTTTATTTATTTTTTGGGTAACTTGTGGTAATTTTTATGTCTTGCACTGTACTGCTGCCACAAAACAACAAGTTTCACGACATATATCAGTGATAATAAACCTGATTCTGATATGACCAAAAAACAACTGTAACAACTGGCTGTACGTGGAAAGGAAGTGCCATGCAGATGCAGTGAGTACGCTCTGGGTAGTCTAGGCTGAGTGATGTCTTTGGAGAAGTACAGGTGGACTGTACACAGCATATACTCATGCAGCACCTGGTCTAGGGGTTTTCAAAGCTGTCAGAAAGAGCAAAAATGCTTCATTTCCAACACTATAATCTCTCACCTAGATCAGCATAAATAAATATAAATAAAACACATGTTCCTTTAGCCAATTCTGTATATTTGGTTTAGGCAAATTGCCATGATTTTTGGAAGCTGGCCATGGGAAAAGTTCACATATTGTTGTTCATCACAACTACATTATTTTGTCACAAAATTAAGCAGAACTCTACTGTCCAGAATTCACTGTGGTGGTGATACTGGTGGCACATATTATAAATTCAGCTACTGTGCTTGCCTGTCTGGTACTGGGTGCAGTAAACCTGCGGTTTAAGTCCAGAGGACTGAGTGTGGGTCTGAAGACATATCTCACCATAGCAACTGGAGAATTTAAATTCAAATAATTAAATAAATCTGGAATTAAAAACCTGATTTTAGAACTGATGGCTATGAAGTATTCTGGTTATGTCAAAACCCATCCGGTTTACTAAGGTTTTAAGGAAAGGAAGTCTGTCATTTCCACAGCAGGATGGTTAACTCTTTGACTGACCTCATAAGCTCCTAAGTGCAAAGGGTATTTAGGGACAAACAATAATGTTGGTCTTGCTGGAGAATGATAAGCGAATTAAAATGCTACAATGGTGAATTTCAATTGCCATGAAAACACTTTCGAATACTCTTAACCAAGAAGTGTTAGTTTGGGAAAGACCAATTCATGTTTATTATGTCTTGGTATTTGTAAATTCCACAACATAGAAGGTCAAAATCACAACTGTGAGTTTGTTTTGAATCCTAATACTATTCCTCCAGCTATGGATGAACACTGTTGCTATGCCACAAATGTTAAATGTCATAACCTCCTACAGTCATGATCAACTATATAATACAGGTAGGGCAAGTGATGGTGAGTATGGGAATAGGAGGACGGGTCAGTTGAATGTGTGCCTAAAGGGATGGTGAGGGAGGCTTTACATTTCTGGATCAAAGGGTCAACTTCTTGGAAAGATGGTACCTGAACAAACTGGACGGGTTGCACCTGAACCAAAATGGGACCAAGGAAGGTTTGCTAGTGCTGTTGGGAGGAGTTTAAATAACTTGGCTGGGGAATGGGACAGAGAATAGATGTAAAGTTGAGGGGATGGAACAGTCAAAAATTGAAGGGAAAGTCAGTCCAGTAGCCAGTGCAAACATGCAGGGGACAAGGTTTATGGGAGAAATGAAAGGTGAAATTGCATTTATTTTATTTTAATGCAAGCAGTCTGACTAATAAGGCCAAGTGTTGACAAGCACGTAAGTAGAATTTAGGAACAAAAAGGGAGTCCAGGGGGTATACTACAGGAGGAGGAGATGGAGGAGCAGTTATGTAGACAAATCATAGAGATGCAAATAAAAGTGTCATAGTAGTAGGGGATCTCAACATTGCAATTGGGACTGTTTCAGTGTGAAAGGCTCAGAGGAAGTGGAATTTTTAAACTATATCCAGGAGAGGTCTTTGAGCCAGTACATAGATAAACTAACTAGAGAAGGGACAGTACTGGACCAAATCTTTAAAAAAATATAGCAGGGAGTGCCAGTAGGAGAGTATTTCAGAGACAGTGACGGACAGGTTAAGGGTGGTCCAGCAACTAAGACCCTGGATTGGGGAAGGCTGAAATAATAAGATAGGGCCTGGCAAAAGTAGACTGGGAGCAGCTATTTGCAGCAAAGTCTACAGCTGACAAGTGGGAAGTATTTAAATGTGAAATAACAGGAATTCGGGGCCAATGTGTTTCCAGGAATGTGAAAGAAAATGACAGAAAGTCCAATGAACCCTGGAAGTCAAAGGATCTCAAAATCTGGAAAAGGAAATTTTGCAGGCATATAACAAGTATAGAGAACTGAAAACAGGGAACGCCCTTCAAGAATATAGAAAGAGTGCAGTTGGGTAGTTAAAAATGAGATCAGGATAGCAAAGAGGGGGGCATGAATTATCACATTGAGATAATGTGTTTTGGACAAAGGTTCAAAACAAAAGTATATTAAGGCCAAATGGGTAAACAGGGAAAGAGTAGGACCCATTAGGGACCAAAGCAGCAATCTGTGTGTAGAGCCAGAAGACATAGGTGTAATCTTAAATTAAATTAATACTTCTCATGTATATTCACTGAAGAGAAAGACAATGTAGCTGGAGAATTCAGTGACAGGGAGAGTGAAATTCAAAATGTTAGCATTAAAGAGGAGGTATTAGGTGTCTTAGCATGCTTAAAGGTGGATAAATCCCCAGGGCTCTGTGAGGCAAGGGTGGAGATCACTGGGTCCTGACAGATTTTTAAATCTTAGCTAGCCACAGATTCCAGCAAATGTGCTACGTTTATTCAAGAAGGGCTACAGGAATAAGCCTGGTAACTATAGGCCCATGAGTCTAACATCAGCGCTAGGGCAGTTATTGGAAAAAGTCTGAGGGACAGGATTAATCTACACATGAAAAGCCAGGATTAATCAATTATAGTCAGCATGGTTATGCTATGGAGAGATCCTGTCTGACTAATTTGATTGAATTTTTTGAAGAAGTAATAAATTATGTTGATGAGGACATTGCAGTTGACGTAGTGTACATGGACTTCAGTAAAGTTTTTGATAAGACCCTACGAGAGGGTGGTCCAAAAGGTCAGAGGCTATGAGATTCAAGAAAAGTTTGGCAAATTGGATCCAAAATTGGCTTAATGATGGGAGGCAGAGGATGATGGTGGAAGGCTACATTTTTTTGTGATTGGAAGCCTGTCACCAGTGGTGTACAGCAGGAAGTGTTAGAACCCTTACTGTTTGCCATGTAAATTAACAATATGGATATGGCTGTAGGAGGTGTGATTAGCAGATGACACAAAAATTGGTGGTTTAGTTGATGATATGGAGGATAGTCTTAGGTTACAGGAAAATATCGATGAATTGGTAATATAGGCAGAACAATGGCATGTGGACATTAATCCTTGTAAATGTGAAGTGATGACTTTGGGAGGACTAGTAAGGGTAGGCCATACACAATGAATGGCAGAACCCAAGGGAGTACTGAGGAACAGAGGTACTTTGGTGTGCTAGTCCAAGTATCCTAAAGTTGGTAACATAGATAGATAAGGTGGTAAAGAAGGCATATGGGTAACTAGCCTTCATTACCAGGATACAGAACATAAGAGCAGGGAGGTTATAGTACAGCATTATGAAACATAGGTTAGGGCCATAGATGGAGTACTGTATGTAGTTCCGGTTACCACACAAAAAGGTAATACTGCAGAAGGTGCAGAGGAGATTCACAGAGATTGCCTGGGATGGATTGGCTGGTTTGAATTCCTTGGAGCAGAGGAGGTTGAGAGAAGACCAATTGAGGCATTTGAGAATTATGAGGGGTATAGACAGGGTAGATTGGATGGGAACTTTTCGCCATTACAGAGGTGTCAAAAACTAAAGCACGTAGGTTTAGGGTAAGGGGAATGATGTTTAGAGGGGATCTGATGCAGAATTTTTTTCACCCAGAGGGTGGTTGGAATCTGGTATGCATTGTCTGAGTGGATGGTGGAAGTGGGTACTATGGACCAAGTGCCTCTAAATGGGATTAGCATGATGCATAATTGATGGTCGGCATGGACAGGCTGGGTTTCTCTGCTGTACGGCTCTGACTCTACTGACTCATTTACTTACACAGCATATTTCTGTCAAGTAGTCCTCATGTCAATTCTATCTTTGCATTCCTTTGCATTTTACTTCTATTTCCATTGACAAGTTGAGTTTCTGCAAACAGCCAGACTGCCCTGATCCAAGCCCTATGAATTAAGTGCTTAATTTGCTAGGCCTCCCTGCAACCTGACACAACTTGTTCTATCAATATCCTTCTGGTAAAACTATGAGTACAATAATTGTACTCTGGAAATATACCCATAAAGTTACATTAAGTCATTCTGAGACTGAACATATTTAATGTTGCTTCCATGTGTCAGCTGGTAAAAATCTTGCTTCTGAATCTAAAGATTGCCACTTAGTGCAGTACTCTCAGAGGTGCAATCTTTCAGAGGTGGCAGAACTGAAGCCCACCCTACTTTCTCAGGTGGACAGAAAAATCCAGGTCACTATTTTGAGTAACAAGGGTTATCCCTAGTTTCCTGTCTAATATTTATCCCTCAATTAACATTGCTAAAATAGACTATCTGGTCATTATCATACTGCTGCTTGTGGAGAGCTTGCTGTGCACATATTGTCTATTTCCTACATTATAAAAATGAAATCATGAAGCCATTGTTATTTTATTTTCCTGAGGGAATGACCTATAGATAGGCACCTCATTTCATTTCAGTGAAAATCTTTACAGCTGGAATGCCATAATAGTAAAGATCCTAGTAATATTTCTGCTTAAAAGGTTCTGCAGGTTTACAGATGGGACAAGACCAGCATTCAAATAAAGAGCCAAAGAAGCTATTTTAAAACTCACCCTACCCAGAAACAAATCACTTCAATCATTATGTAAACAATCATTCACTTGTTTTTTTTAAATTCACATAAAGTTTACTTGTATTCTAAATTAATCAGTTAGAATTTTTTTAAGGGATCCAAGAATGTCTCCACAATTATTTTTGGACGGATTCTTCATGGTACAGCCACAACACAGGCTGTTGGCTGGTTCACTCTGTGAGACAGTGGCCATCAAAGAACTGTCAAATATACAAATTAGATACTACTGAGTAGAAGAAAGAGAAACATATAAAATTATGAAAGGGATAGATAAGATAGAGGCAGGAAGGTCATTTCCATTGGTAGGTGAGACTAGAACTAGGGGACATAGCCTCAGGATTCGGGGGAGTAGATTTAGGATGGAGATGAGGAGAAACTGCTTTTCCCAGAGAGTAGTGGATCTGTGGAATTCTCTGCCCAGGGAAGCAGTGGAGGCTACCTCATTAAATATATTTAAGACACAGTTAGATAGATTTTTGCATAGTGGGGAAATTAAGGGTATGGTGGAAAAGGCAGGTAGGTGGATCTGTGTCCATGGCCAGATCAGTCATGACCTTGTTGAATGGCAGAGCAGGCTCGATGGGCCAGATGGCCTACTCCTGCTCCTATTTCTTATGTTCTTAGATATCAGAGTTGGGTAGAACTGTAGAATGAAATTACTAGTTTTTTTGCAGGGTTCACAAACGAGTTGTGGAGTGTCCCAGGAAATTCTGGGATGGTTTAAATACTAGTCCAGATTATTTGGTCAAACTATCTTGGAAATAGCATGGGGTGCATCATAGGGATCTTATGATCTAACCTACCAAAGAAGTTGTAAGGTTGTGCAGAGACAGCATAGCTGGTGCTTCTCCAATGTTTTAAGGTTCCTACTGTACATTGTCTATGTCTCCAAAGCATTCAGTAGACCATGGGGCTTAGTGCCTGGTTTGAGTTCTTAACTTTTGAAAGCCCATTTCCTTGATTGTTCAGTCCACTGCAGTTAATGGTAAATTTCGTCATCAGTCGAAAGCCCTCACTAACAGGTGACTCCCAAAATAAGGAAAGTGCTCCATGTTTTCTAGAGTCTCTCCAAGGAATCTGATGGTTGCATGACAGTGTTGTATGGTGGGGACAAATCACAGAAGACCTCTGTCTTCTGAATGTTTAGTATAAGGTCCATCCTCTTGTATGCTTCAGCAATGTAGTTAACGATGACCCAGAACCAGGTCTCCAAATGTGCATATACACAAACATTGTCCGTGAACTGTAAATCAATGACTTGGGTTGGGAGGATTTTGGTTTCCAGTTCAACCTGTAAATTAACTGCGCTCCAGTGGGAAGTTTGTTGGAGGTATGGTGCAGTACTGCTGGTGGACAGAATCCTAGTTACAACTTAGGAAGGAACTCTTTGGCTGCCGGGAGATAGTTGAGGAGGATCCTTGCAATAACCTTCCATGTGGCAGACAGCAGAAAGACTCCTAATTGCAGAATCAAACGTCTGCTTTCTTTAAAATAACCAAGTTAATGATTCTCTAAGATGTCCCAGCAGCCTTACTTCTCCTCAGACGAGGCTTACATTCACTCTAGAAGTACTTATCCAACATATTTTAGTATTTCAGCAGAGGCAACCACACTGTTTTGCAAGTTTACAGAAAAATATTTGTATTTTGGTTTGTTTGTTGCTTTTCTCCGAGACCTTTCAGTTCTATTAAATGTTAACTGTTTCTCTCTCCACACACACTGCCTGATACACTAAGAATTTCTAGTACTTTCCTGTTTTTATTCTCAATTTCCATCTGATGTCCCCACAATGATGTTTGGCAATTCCAGTAACAACCACGTTGATTTATGAACAAATTTCTTCATTTCTAACTACTGCATTAACTTAAATTGTGATACCTCATGTTTATAACCAAATATCTACATGCCAATCCCACTCAGCATTAAATGGCCAGAGGTAATAAATCCCTACAAACAACGACAATATAATTAATTACATAAAGCCACATATGAAAGCCGAGAGATAGCGATGATCCACAGTCACCTCCAAGCCTAGCCTCACTTCCAAAAGTATCTGTTCAAATCTCAGCTCTGGCATAGCAACGCCATCTCAGAGGTTATCAAGAGCAGAGTGTGTGCAAACATTGAATCTCATTTTATGACCCGAGATGACCTGTAATAACTTTCGTCCTTGCCTTTTGCACACAAATTCTTCTATCTCGCAACTCGGTTTGGTAATAATCTGATTGGTGTAGTATATTACTCTTTAAAACCCGCACGTACAGCACCTTCAACCTTAGGCGATGTCCTGAGATTACTTCTCATTCCTACAACGCCTGCAAATCAAAGCCGAAATTCATCTTCCCAGTTTTTCAATTAAGGGATGAGCAGTTCCTCGCTAAAAGTGTAAGAGGATCTATCGTTGGGTTGTATATGAGATATAAAACCTGCCCTGGCCTAAGCCGGTTGGCTTGATTCATCTCTGACTCGTAGTACTTCACCCGCTTACCTTAGCGAGAGTTTCCGCCTGCTTCAGACTAAGGTCGCCGACTCTGCCGCTCATTGCAGCTTCTGCAGTTGAACTGACAACTCGCTTCTGGTGAAATGTTACTACGCTTCGCCTCGCCCTTGACGCATCGCACCGCCTCTCCAATCCACTCCTCCCTCTGCTGGTCTGACACGAGTGTGTGTATAAATAAAAAACGTCATGCTGGATTTCTCAGGAAACAGAGTCCGTTCCAAAACACAAGCAGTGCCATCTATTTTAACCGAAAAGATTTACAGCTATAATTATATCACACGGCGGGAGAGGAAAAGCCTCAATGTTTCAAAACTAAATGTAGGGAGCTAAAGTGCAAACAGCGCGCTGAACTATTAAGTAATATGTCATCGGCATGTATGTCGAAGCCAACTCCTGTCTAACTAAACTATCAAGTAATAACGTAGTTAGGCAGGAGTCGGCTTCGACATACATGCCGTGACATCCACCTGTACCGCTCTATCGTTTGTTTTCGAACCCTCCATTTCTCTGTCCAAACTAGGATGAATTGCGATTACCCAATAAGGGAAGAACAAAGTAATTGTCTTTGTACCATAACCTAAATGCTGTATCCTTGAAATCAACGATTTCTCCCTCCACAAAGTCAACCCTTCACTTCACCTGGGTGCATCTACTATTGGAAATCCTCTCCATGTTTTTTCCGCCTCCAGGCTTGACTATTTCAATGTTCTGCTCGTCAGCTTCTCATTCTCCACACTCTGCAAAATTATGATAATCCCAATACCTGTATATTCCGTACATTCCTCTTCATCCTCCACCGCAATACATGACTCATGTTGGCTTCTTTTCCTTCACCTTGCCATTTGAAGTAGTTTTTAAAGGAACTACCGTTTTTACATACTGAAATTCCCTCTATCAGCTTTTCACATTAATCCCCTCCTCAAAACCTACTTTTTGACCAAGTTTCAGCACCACCTTTTGTTGATTAGAAATCTATAAAGCACCTTGGTTAATTAAACGAGTAATTGTTAAAATCAGTTGTGGGATTGTATGCTACAAAGGAATATTTTCATACTTGAAATAAATAAGAATGGAGTATGCTGTGATATAAAATGAAAGTGTTGATCTATTCTTTGACATGTGTGGTAGGTTCATTCCCTGTCCATCCGGGTGACGCACCTGCCAAAGTTTAGTGGGTGCTTATGAGTTTTATTAGTGTCACCCTTGAAAGGGTTCTTACAAAGCAAAATATTTTATGCAAATTTCAAAGTCGAGTTTATTGTCATATGCATGCACATGAATGCACAAGTGCAATGAAAAACTTGCAGCAACATCACAGGCACATAGCATCATATAAGCAGCATCCACAAGAAAAACAAATTAGAACATAGAACAATACGGCACAATACAGGCCCTTCGGCCCACCATGTTGTGCCGCCATAATTTTACAAGAAAAAAACAATTAGAACAAAAACAGAAGCAAGGTCCATTTTAGTGCAAAGTGATCACAGTGGTCATAGTGTTGCTGAACTGTAGTGGTGATTAGGATTGTGCTGGTTCGTTCAAGAACTGAATGGTTGAAGGGAAGTAGCTGTTCTTGAACATGGTGGTGTGGGACTTCAGGCTTCTGTACCTCCTGCCCGACTGTAGCTGCAAAAGGATGGCGTGGCCTGGATGGTGGGGGATCTTTGATGATGGATGTTGCCTTCTTGAGGCAGTGCCTCCTGTAGATACTACTGATGGTGGGGAAGGATGTGCCCGTGATGTATTGGGCAGAGTCCACCATTATCTGCAACTTCTTACGTTCCTGTGCATTCAAATTGCTGTACCAGACCATAATGCAACCAGTCAGGATATTTTCAACAGTACATCTGTAGAAGTTTGTTAGAGTGTTCGGTGACATGCCAAACCTCCTTAACCTCCTATGAAAGTAAAGACACTGGCACACCTTCCTTATGATTGCATCTATTTGCTGGGACCAAGACAGGTCATCTGATATGTTAACACCCAGGAATTTAAAGCTGCTGACTCTCTTCACCGTCAATCCCCTAAAGTAGACTGGCGCATGTTCACCCTCCTTCTTCCTGAAGTCAACAATCAGTTCTTTAGTTTTGCTGACGTTGAGCGAAAGGTTGTTGTTGTGGCACTACTCAACCATTCCCGTAAGCTGACTCACCGCCACCTGTGATTAGTTTGCAGCCTTGGCAAACCATGTTGATTAAACTGTCTGTCAATATCTTTAAACAACGGTACAACATTAGCATTCCTGTATTGCGATTGAGGTATGCTTCCCCTTTTTGCCTTAATACATTGTACAAGCCCCACCCCCAGAGGAGCTTGGGACATGTCAGGCCCATCCTTTCTTTTAGTGGAAATGTGCTGACCCTAAATCCCTCGATAATATTCCCCAAAGACCTTCCATAAACCTGTTACAATAGTGTTTTAAGTCACTGGTCCCAATTGACTACAGTGTAAATTACTTAGAAAAAAAGTATTACTTTCCAAAACAAAAGAAAGTTGCTTCCTCGATTCCTTGCCCCCAGGTACCACGTTTTCTTCATCAATATCTTCTAGAAGTAACTAGAAGAAATACATTCTGAAAAACGCTCAGCATATTCAGGGCTCAGACTCCCTGAATAAAATGTGCAGGCGTGTTAAAGCAAACAAATAGCATCTTCAAGATGTGCCTAATGAAATCAAATAGGGTAAATCTTAACAAAAACGGGAGACCCTGGAAAAACTCAGCAGGCGAGGCAGCATCTGTAGCAAGATAAGCAGAGTGAACATGTCGGGTTGAAGCCCCTTCACCCTGTTTCCTTCCCCACAGATGCTGCCTGACCATCTGTACGTTTCCGGCAGTTTCTGTTTTTGTTTCGGATTTCCAGCAGCTGCAGTTCTCTTGACTTTTCAGGCCAAACCCTCGATCGTATGAAGCACTGATGCTGAGGCGGTGTAAAGATTTTGGTCACTTGCCTCCAAAACCGGTGAAAGGATGTCCGTGATCCAGCAAGACTGCAGCCAGGCAAAGTACGGAAATCTTAATGCTTAGGGATCTGAGGCCTACAGAAGACTAATTTGGTCTCGGCAGGACTTTTATCCTCGTTGACCGGCGCATCTTCCCCAAACTCCGTGTAAAAAGACTAGGCCCAGAAGCCTCCGACCGTCTGCCGCCATTGCGCCGGTATCGGGCGGATCCGTCCGGTGTCAATCGCCGGTAACCCGGAAGGCGCCGCGCTTTGATTGGCAGGCGACGTTTCTGGGCGGAGGGAAGATGGTGGTGGGTCGTTGGAAGCGGCTCGGCTTTCAGTTACTGCTCGCCGGCTACTTCTTGCGCTGGTGCGCGGCGGCAGCTGAGAAGGTGGCGTTGGTGGACGTTTTGCTGATGGATTCTCAGAGAGGCTGGTCCGCAGAGTTCGGCTTCAAATCGGGCAGCAACTACCGTCTGCAGGGCACCGTGTTAGCGCTTGGCAGCGGGTCTGACAGCCCCGGCCAAGGTAACGGGGGACTGGGCGCCTTTCCCAAACATAACCAGGACAGCTTAGAAGGCAGCTTAATATTAGTAAGTGTTGCATTGCGACCATTTGTGGATGTCTGATGCATAAAACGTTACCGTAAATGCTCTCATCTTTGTGCACAATCTATATCGACCATCCTCTGAAATTTGTCCCTTTATTGTGAGTTACCTAACCTTATCCCTTGCTGTTCTTTTAAGGTCGGCAGGAAAAAAAATCTCAATATTATTTCCCAGAAAAACATGAAGTTATTCTCGGACCCCTTATTACCTAACCTCAAAGGTCATTTTTTAAATAAAAAAACATTACTGTCACGTTGTTGTTTGTTGCAATTTACTGGGTGCACGCCGGTTGCTTGCTTTCCCTAATTAGAAAAAGACCACGATACACACCCAATCCTCATTGTTTGTAAAGCTGCGTTTGTTCAATACAGTAGCACATGCAAGTCTTTTTAATTGGATTAATTAGATATGAATAACACTAATTGGATATAAAGATAGAGTACCTTGTGTTATCACTTAAAAATGCCCAAAGGAGCGCTAAGCTGTTTACCTCAACAGACAGAGAAATGGTTTTTTTCCAGTAACAGCATTTTTTTTTTGGTTACAAGATGTTGTACTTGTAAACTATGGAGCTTTTTTGTTTGATTTATTAATTTATGGGATATGCTGTCACAGGTAGAGCCAGCATTTATTGACCATCCTAATTGCCCACAGGATAATGATGACCTCCCCTCTTCTACTGCAGCAGACTCTGTGATAAAGAAATTCACATAGTATTTAGAATCAGTGACAATAAAGGAACTGCAACATATTGTCAAGTCAGGTTAGTGTGTCTTGAAGGGGAACTTGCAGGTGGTGGTGTTTTGATGCCTTTGTCCATCTGTGGGAAGGTGGGAAGTGTTGTTGAAGAAGCCTTGATAAGTTGCTGATTGTACATGGCGTGCTGGCAATGAATAAGGGTGGTGGATGGAATATGAGTCAAGTGGGCTGCTCAGTCTTGAAAGGTGCTGGGTTTCTTGGATTGTTGTTGAGTTGGACTCCTCAAGGCAAGTGGAGCATATTCTCTTGCATTCTTGGTTTTAATCCCATTCCCCCATTTATTTCGTTATAATCTGTTCTATCACACATGCTAGTTAACGTCCTGCCCCCTCAATTCTCTCAGGCATCTACACTAGGGGTAATTTATAGTCACAAATTAACCTATCAATCAGCATATTTTTGGGATGTAGTGGGTGGGGTGGGAAGGAACCCATGCAGACATGGGGAGAATGTGCAAACACCACACAAATGGCACTGGAGGTCAGAATCAAATCCAGGTTGCTGGAGCTGTGAGAAACTGCACTGCCTCTTGCCTCCAGGAAAATGCGGTGGTGGATTCTGAATCATCGCTAAAGAGACTGTAAGGTAATTTCAGTGGCTTGTATTACTCAGCCACATCACCACCTATCTTTAAACTTAATTGCTCATTCCCTTAGCTGACTTTTACCTTGAGCAACCTTTTATTTAAGTTTTTGGAATTGCATTTGCAACTCCGAAATGGAATATGAAAATCTATCGTCACTCTTTCCTTGAGGATTTTTATTCTTGAGATTATAAATTCATCCAATCTCATTACACATGTAAAATTCATGTAATTTATGTTTGTGAGGTTTGTAATGTACTGTGCTGCTGCTGCAAAAAGCTAATATTCATGGCACTTATACCCTGGGTTTGTATGCCCATGACTATTAAACTTGAACTTGAGATGTACAATAGCCTGCTCCCTGTTGAGTCCACAACATAAACTGTGGATATGAGTTGATGTGAGCTTTCTGGTAACTGTAAACCAACTACATAATCTGCAGCCCCTTTCTGTGCTATTGTCTCTAATCTTGAAGAGTTTACAAAATTTCCGTTAGACAACTAGGCCACTTGAGATGATGAAGTTATTTTAATTGCACAGTGAGCTCTCATGAATACAAGAATTTACTAGGACCTACACATCAGTTCCCACTGGGCTGTAGTGTACCGGTGGTATTGGTTTGTGGTCTTTCTCATGTTGGCATGCCAGCAGAAGAAAAACTTCCCTTAAAAAAATTATACACAGTTTTATGGCTTATGATTGTTCACAAACCTTCAATGCACAGTAAGAAATTGACCCATTTTGACTGTCAAACTTGTAATACCTCCTTTGTGATTTAGTTCATTGCTAAAGTGCTGATCTCTAATCAGTCAAAAATTCTAACTTTGTTGTGAGGATTTGATAGCATCTTAAAGCATTAATTTAGCTGGCATTTCAGTCGAAAAAAAACTAATAAATTTGTGAATGGCTGGAAGCTGCTGCTTTGCACCATGTAACTACATAGTTAATTAACCAGACTGTAATAGTTTCTCTTTATATACCTAGTTCTGATTCATCTAAAAATAGGTCATGGACTATCACTGAGCATCCTTTGGCTGTTATTATTGTAGGTTACATTTAGATTAATGGCCAATAGAAAAGTTCAGTTCTTTTTATTAAATATTTAAGAAACTCTTAGATAGACACATGAATGATAGAGATATGGGGGACTATGTGGGAGGGAAGGGTTAGATAGATCTTAGGGCAGGATAAAATGTCGGCACAACATTGTGGGCTGAAGGGCCTGTACTGTGCTGTTAAGTTCTGTATTTGGAATAAATATAAATAAAATTGAAACAGAATGATTAAACTCTTCAGTATTAGGGCACTCAAGTTGCAAAGTGGCTTAGCACTTCCACATAAAATATTTGAGTTTAAGTTCGTAGAACTGTATATAAAAAGTGCCTTATTGTGTAGATGCTTCAGAAAGTTACTTACCATAAAATGATATGTATGGTTTTCAAAGTGAAAATGTATGGTTTTATTTTTCCAAAATAATAATATTAAGCATGCATGGT
This sequence comes from Pristis pectinata, assembly GCF_009764475.1. Classification (NCBI taxonomy): domain Eukaryota; kingdom Metazoa; phylum Chordata; class Chondrichthyes; order Rhinopristiformes; family Pristidae; genus Pristis; species Pristis pectinata. Next base: position 26,126,049 of record NC_067421.1, on the reverse strand, counting down.
AAAGTATTTTTGAATTACAAATTTCCTAAAGCATGAATTTTAATACAATTTTTCCTGGCTTTCAGATTTATTTAAAATAATGCAGTGGTTATTGGTTAATTTTAAGGTTAAAGATGAACCATTGGACATCCAGCCGAACAAAGGAGAGAAATGGATTGGAGTTGTTTCTGTTGATGAAGACCAGGTTGAAAAAAAAGGAAGCAGCAAGCAGGAATCATTTGCTGCCGCAGTTATTAGTAAGGCAAGTATCACAATGTGCTTTTAATTTTGAAAGGTTGCTTTAAATCTAGATGAAACAAGATTGCTAAACCGTAATTTGTAATTCATAAGTGCAGTGTGGTTTCCCATGTCGAAATTAATCCTCTGGTCCTTTCATACTTGGGTGGAGATCAGATAGATATTAACGTAAGTAGATATTACACTAGTATCCTTGCCTTTATTCTACACTTTTGTTATATGTTCGAAGAAATCAGTACCACAACCTATTTTTAAGGTAGTTTCATGACCAACATTATTCTGTATAAAATAAACTGCCAAAAGTTATACACATTCAAGTTGGATCATATCTACTTTTCTAATAAATGACCCTTTTGAAGTACAATAATCTGGAATAAGGTGCAGATAAACAGTTTAAAAAGACAATTTTTGTATTCATATTTGCAATTTTATTTGAGGCACACAGTTCAAGGTGCAGTTACATCCATAGTTTTGCAGAACTGTCTGATTATGTGGATTATGTCTTTTGGTTGTCATCACCCTAAATATAGATGGAGGTTACCATTACAATTTTGGTTACAAAAACCTAAATTACAGTTGGAACTAACCTGTTAATTGGAATCATTGGTGAAAGATGGTTATCAACTTTTCATTAAACAAAATCATCTGTTGTCTAGAACATAGAACAGTACAGTACAGGAACTGGGATCTTCAGCCCACAATGTCTGTGCCAACCATAATGCCAATTTAAGCTAATCCCATCTGCTGCACATGATCTGTATCCCTGCATTCTCTGCCTGTTCACATTGGCTAAATGCCTTTTAAACATTGCTATTGTATCTGCTTCCATTGCTTTCCCTGGCACCATGTTTCAAGCATCTACTACTTTTTTTTTTAAAAATTGCCTCACAAATCTCCTTTAAACTTTCCCACCCTCACCTTAAAGCTATGTTCTCTAGTATTTGACGTTTCCACCTGGGAAAAACACTATCTATCCTATCTATACCTCTCATAATTTTTTACACTTCTATCATGTAGCCCTTCAGCCTCCGATGCTTCAGAGAAAACAATCCAAGTTTGTCCAACCTTTCCTTATAGCTAATTCTGTCTAAGACAGTCAACATCTTGGCGAACCTCTTCTGGACCCTCTCCAAAGCCTCCACATCCTTCCTGTAATGTAGAGACCAGAACTGCACACAATACTCCAAATGTGGCCTAACCAAAGTTTTATATAACTGCAACCTAACTTGCCAATTTTTATACTCAGTGCACTGACTGATGAAACCAAATATGCTGTACCACCCTATATGCTTGTGTTGTTACTTGCAAGAAGCTATGGATTTGCACCTCAAGATCCCTCTCTAGGTCAGTACTCCTAAGGGTCCTTGCCACTTACTATATACTTTCCTATAAAATTTGACCTCCCAAAGTGCAACCTCTCACACTTGCCCAGATTAAACTCCATTTGTCATTTCTCTATCCATGTTTCCAAATGATCTGTATCCTGCTATATCTTCTGACAACCTTCCTCACTTTTAAGTGTGTGATAAAATGCTCTTTTCTTTCTACATGAACGTAACTGAAACAACACTCAGCTTGATGCCATCAAGGTTGAAACTGATTACTTGATTGGCATCTATCGATGTTTACTTCCTGAATTACCAGCATTCTGAGGTCAGTGTATGTTGTCTACGAGCATGCAGGAGTTTAGCACAACTTCTTCCAAGGTGCTGCTTTTCTCCCACATGCCACAATTATTGGAACTCTACCAGCTGAAACAAAGTCAGCAGGATGGGTGCATCATCGCTGCCCAATTTGACTTCAAGTCACATACCCTCTTCACTTAAATATTTGCTGTTCTTTCATCAAACCTGGGTCAAAACCCTATGTTATTCAAGAAAGATTGTTGTATTTGTTGCATGCACAAGGGTTTTTTTTAAATCTTTTTCAGATGTTTGTACAAATGTTAGATTTTTTTTCTGGTGCATTTAAAGGTGAGTTTTACATGAATTGAAGTTGATGCAAATACAAGAACCAGAAGTCAAACAAAATAAAACAAATATTCTGAAAATGCTGTTCAGGTTTTAAGATCTTCTAAAGCAGACAACTCAAGTCAGAATAGGTTTACTAATTAATATATCTGTTCAACTGGTTGCCAAGATAATATTTCAGCTTCAGTTTTGCCTTATTTGTTAAATTTTGAATTGATTAACAGTTGAACTTTGCAGTAAATACAGCTTTGCCTCTGCAGGGATTTTCAGAGGAGTAACTTGTTCCACTGAAAATCCTTGCAGAGGAATTTACAGAGTGAATTTGCTTCCTTAGTCATTTATTATAAACTTGGATACTGGTCCAGATTCATCGTCAGCGGTTTATATTTGTCACTGAATCCTAATTTGAAGTGAAGGTACTGAAATTGAATTTTGAAGAACAGTAAAATCAGAGGATCATCAGATTTCCAATTAAATAATATATTTTATACTATTTCAGATCACAATTTAAAAAAACGCAGATGATGGTTTGTAAATTTAAGAAAAAGGCATAAGGATATCTTTCTCATTTATAGCAAAGCATACAGACTGTTAATCTGATGTTTTATAGATGTATATGTTGTCATTCTTAGTGCCATAATTTGCTTTCCAATAGCCGGAATAAAAGATAGCTGCTTTTTGTTGCAGATGAAAAGAGCCCTTGTTTTGGGAGCATCAGCCCTGTTTATTTTGGTTTTAAATCAAAATACCTTCACTGAGGTAACTTTTTTTTTGTCCTCCTGTACTACACAGATTCTGTTCAGATTGATTTACATATTTAGGTTGAATTGTTTAAATATGCTATTATGTAGCTTTACACTGTTTTACTTGATAAACCCTGAAACGAAGTAATGCCAATTCAGCCCTTTTATTAAGAGTATAAGAAGCTGCAGCAATTTTCTAATCAGGTGGTAGTTGTGAAATGTGTTCTGAAAAGATTTAATCTTTTTGAGTATTTCATGATGCATATTATTCCCATAATGAAATAATTTTATTATTATTATGTAAGATGGATGTCTCTCAAGTGCTTTCTAAACCCGTGGTTGTAATGCAAAGCTCTGAAAATGTAACCAAACTTCTGGGAGCCTTATTAAGGTGAGCCATTACATAATTGTGTTCAGTTGTGTTTGAGTGAATCTCGTTTACATTTAGGTATCACACATTGTAGTTGCTTGGAAATAATTTCATATTATGCAGGAAATATTTTTTCCAAATAAATCCATTTGTTTAAACACAAAATAACCCATCAAGACAATGCATCACTTTTTTTATTCCTAACTTTTTAAATCATTATAGAGTGCACCTTATGACTTCTATAATTCACCTTGGAAAAAATAACAAGTTAACACATTATTTTGCGGCTTAATGGTTTTTTTTTATTGATATGGTACCATTATTTTCCCCATTGCCACCTCGCTGGTGGAGTTACTGCAGCATTTGCCATTCCACAATCAAGGCCTTGCCAAGTCCATCTAGGAAGGAATGAGGACGGCTGAGGGAATATTGTTTTTTCTCTCGTTCTTTCTGAGAATAAACCTGCATGCTGCTCTGCACCTTCCACTGATGGTGTGGCTATTGTGTAGAGTTTGTCTTGTGGAGAATGGGAAAAATAAATAATAAGATTTGTCCCTGTTATAAGATGAGGCAAACAGCAACACCACAAAGCCGTGCAACTTTGGCTCTTTCTTTAAGTCCAGATATGAAAAGCGGAAAATATGGTGGAAAAAGTTAAGTGTACCCCCGCATTACAGTATTTTGGGTAATGGAATTTTTTCTGATGGAATTCACAAATCACTACCAAAGAATTTGAGATATGAAATAAAAATTTGCTCAGAGAAATTCATGTGAGGAAAAAATTAACTAAATAAGCAGGAAGTGTGAAAGAAGCGACAAATTTGTCAAGGGTCCTCATTGCAGAAAATAGTGATATGGACAGTTTTCTAGGAACACAACCCCTCCATAACACAAGGGTGTACTATTACAAAGGAAGAAAATGTGTTCTAGTCTTGTCTCTTTGCTCTGAATAGGGAATGCCAGGTAATGTTAGTTAATTGATGAATTTTTGGATATGTTGTCCCCAAAATTTAGCATTTGAATCAAAAACTTTAAGTCTTAACATATTCTCCAAACAAAAGGAAAAATTTGCATTTTATGGCACTGTGTCAAATCTTTTACCTCTAGGCCTACAAATACTATTTTTTTGAGATCATGTCATATTTCAACAGTATCAATGGGCAATGAAATTACTATTTGTTTTAAAGCTGGGAGTACACTATTGGATCATTGATGAATCAATAGCATTCTTGCTGCTCTTTAATGATGCAACAATACAGTACCTTTAAAGGAGGATAGGGCGAATGATGGTGAACATAATGTCTTAATTTTACGCAGATAAAATATAACTAATGAACTAAATCTCGAGCATATTAAAGGTAATTTTTCATTCAATTTTTTTCAATTGCAGTGGTCTTCGTGCATCTGCCAAAATAACTTTTAAAAGCATAATTCAGAATGATCTGGTATGTCAATTTATTCTATTTCATTTGTTTAGAGCTGGCAGTTTAATTTCTGAATAACTATAAAGTGATTGTACCTATTCATTTCCACTTGTGTCATTGTTGTTACAAGTGCCTTCAGATGAAAAGTCTTCAATTTTGTTTTTTAATCAAATTTCTGCACTCTATCTCAAATTGGCAGTATACTTTTACGTTTGTGTATATTGTCTTCTCCTGACAGATTTTGGTTATTGTTAATGGGTATTAGTATCCATCGCCTTGCACTTTCTTTTTTGCTTTCTAAATTTTCCCTCACCAGAATGCTCCCTCATGAAATATGTTTACAGCCTGGATCTTGCTCCCAACCCAATTCAAAGGAAGTCCATCCAAGAGGAACTTCCTCTTTCCTCTGTCCAGGCACCATTGCCCCATCAATTGAAATCCATTTCTCCTGCACCCATCTTTCTGCTCCTTTAGCAGAACATCCTTTTTCCTATCTCTGTTATTGGTTCTCACATGGACCACAATGACTGGATCCTTCCCCTTCCGCTCCATGTTCCTCTCCAGCCCTGAGGAGCTGTCCTTAACCTAGCACCAGGCAGATAACACTATCTTCCGACCTCCTATTTGTGGCTACAGAAACCTGTACCTATCCATCTTAATATAAATATTTACTACATTCCTTTCCACCTCCCCTCCCCCCTTCCCCCCCCCCTCTGCGCCCCCCCCCCCCAGCTTGAATAGCTCCCTAAAACACTTTTTGCAGATGTGTTCTCTGTGGATCAAGGTGATTTTCATTTTCTGCCACATAGTACAGTTGCAATACATCATTCACCCTGCCATGCCTGTCTTAATTTAATTCAGTTATTTAATTCTTTAAATGTAAAGCTACACCATTGCCCTTAGCTCACCAAAGTCCACATTCTGTCGACACTGCACTCAGTAGACAGGGCGTTGTGTGCTAAACATGAAATCTACCAATCCTGAATTTAGACATGGCAAAGTCATGTCCAACCCAACCAACTTTGCTGAGTTCTCCTTATAAACATGTGGAGACTGGTACACTTCTGCCACCAATAAGGCAACGAGCAGCTAGGAACCCCACGAACTGCAAGCTCCTCTGATTTGGAAATATATTGCTGTCCTACATTGGCACGGAAGCTGAAGAACTCCCTCCCCAACTGCGGCAATATCTTAACCAGAGGGCTGCAACAATTCACTGAGTGGTTCACCTTTACCTTCTGAAGAGCAGTTATGAGTGGACAATAAATATTGGCCTTGCTGAGATACCCATCGTGCAAAATGATTTTAACAAATATCTTTTTTATTAATATCAGGGAGCAACATTAACACTGTGGTCAACCTGTGGGCGTTCACGAGGTGGACTGTATGGGGAATGGCAAGGAGTGATTTGTACAGGAGAGAACAGCTCTCAGGTTCAGGTAAGGAATGGAATAATGTCCTTACAGCTTCACTTGAAGAATTTTCATTTCTGGTGTAACACCTGTTTCAGTAAAAGGAAGGAAAGATGAGAGACTGCATGAGGTTATGTTGCTGTCACAATTAGTTATCGTCTCTGAGTTATTATTTGCATAGGTTATAAACCTGGTTACTGATGCATTTGCATTGGTTGATGAGAAACCAAAAGATTTTGGAACAAATAATTTAAAATTGAGAAATAAATTTGAAAAAAATAAGAACAACTTAATAAAATGAAGGAAACTGATGACTCACAAGTGGGTCATAAGTTAGAAAACCTGCTTAAGCATTCCAATCAAACAAAATATTCTATTAAACTATAATCAACCATGTTGTCTCATTTATGGTTTGAGAAATGAATTCCATTTTCCTCTGCAGAAATACCTGCATCAGCTGTGGAACACTGTCCTATTGGTGGGTTTAATCTTGTGTACTGGAGTCATTGTACAAGCCCAGTGGCAATATAGACACTATGAATCAAGCACTGAAGACTTGGAGGTTTGTGTTGCATCCCTGTGAAAACAGAGTAGCATATTGCTAAAGATGTAACTAAGAAAATGCATTTTTTTAACAAATGATTCTTGTAATTTTTATTGAGTCGCAGAAAATGGGACTTTAAATATGTGGAGTTGATTTGAAGTAACGTTAGTAGGCTTTATGGGCTCAATCTGGCCTGTCAATCATTTTCATTGCCGCCAAATTTTTCTCACAGCCCCCTGCAGTTCTAATTGAGCTGATGGCCTGTCTGCTGTAGCCGTCCTATGAAACAGAGCGGGCAGTAAGCAGCAGCTTGGTCTGGAGCAGCAGATCAGGAGGCCCTGCCCCTGACGGCCTTGATGGTCTTTTGGTAGCTTACTGCTATAAAAGGCCTTTGAACTGTTTTGAAGTATCCCTGATTATAAAATATTTTAAAATAATTAAAACACAAGCTGCTGAAAGTAATTGTGTTTACTTAAAAATACCTAAGGTAAAATTTAAAATCAAAACCGACCACATACTTGGCCATACCTTTACAGTCAAGGTTGATGACCCCATTCGAATAAATGGTTTAACACCATATAATCCAATCATGGCTGGTGTAAAGCTGAGGAGCCAGATGCAAAGTACTAAACTCTGTACATTTGTGATCCATCTCTTGTCTTGGTGCAGAATCAGGCAGTGATGTAGGAATTCAAATGTGCTGACATCTGACATCCAGCTTGTCTCTAACTTCCATGCTATAATGTACAGGTTTGGAAGTTGGAGATACATTGACCTGATAAAAGGTTCTCACCAGTAATTTTCTGCTGAAGGGCAGAAAAGGATAAATGCATTTCAGGCCAGTGGAATCTGCTTTACAATTTAACTAAATACTATCTTTATGAGAATATTGATTTCTTTGTTCAAATATTTACTCATAGATGAGCTTGAAGCAACAAATATTAAAGCAGCTATCAGCATTGAAAACAAGGAAATATTTTCCAAACAAAAGACAGAAAACACAGTCACACGAATGTGAGAATTGTGCAGTGTGCTTGGAAGAATTCCATAAAAATCAGGTGTGTTTTGGTTTGTGATTTTTTAAATTTGAAGTCCAGGGCACAAATGATTAAAAGCTGAAATGTTGTTAAGTTCTCTTTCACTCTTTTATTTATTTTTGTTTTGATTACTTTTTGCTATTAAGTGTCCTAATAGGTTAGTAGTTCAGTGACTTTAAAGGTGAGTTAAGACATTAGCGGTGGTTCGGTAGTAACCTATGGAGTCAGAAAATTTTGGGTTCAAGTTCCGCACCAGAGAGAAGAAAATATATTTCCTGATACAGTTTGAGGGAGAGTTGTATTGTAAGGATGTTGTCTGTATTTTGTTGTCGTGATGATGACAAAACATTCAGCTTTTACTGTCCTTGCATTGTGAAACCAACCACTTCTGGAGCATACACAGATACAGTTAAATGCAGAAATGTGGAAGCTGCTCCTTAGGAGATAGGAACAGAGGAGGCTGAGAGGAATGGACTCTTATCAGCCTTCTCTGTTGCTAGCTCCAGATATCAATGAATTGATGAGAACTTCAAATATATTACAAACTATTCTCTCTAAAGCATTATAAAAATGTTATTCTTTGTTGCATGTGGTATGAGTTTTACTAAATCATAATAACCACTTAAAAACAAAGTAATTATCTATGTGTGGAATATAATTCCCTCAGATAAATATTTTAAAAAAGAATTTTTAATTACTTCAATTTTTGCCTTAATCTCCTGTGTTCTGATCTTCACACTAAAATATTTAAAATATTATTTGCCCTCTAAGAATTCTTCACTTGCTGATTTGCTATGCGTCTTCAATGTTATTGGCTTCTCAGACTATTTAATGACATGCTACTGGGCAACGGGGATCTCCTTGATCTGAATGTTAGAAAAGGGGAAGTCCTTGGTACAGAGGGTGAAAGATATTTGTGAGCAGTTTTCTTCAAGGTCAGCCACTGGCTTCTGGTTGAGCCTTCAGGCCATCATAAAAATCTGATTTTTCTGTTTAAATACCAAAAACTCAGAATTTTTCAGATTATTGTATATTTGTATTTCAGATATGCATCATTTAAATTTTCTGTATATCTTTTTATTCTTTATGATTTGGCTTCTCTTAACTGGATATGCTTATGGTAGATGCTAATAACGTTATTAAGCCAGACTAAAATGTGTTTGAGTGTTATTTAGCAATTTGCTTCTAATGAGCGTAAGTCAATTGATTAAAATTGTTGTGAGAAGAAAATTAAGAACATTGGATTAAGCTTTTTTGTTGAAGAGTTTGTATGATTTTTATTTCTAGTGTTTACGAGTACTACCTTGTCTACATGAGTTTCACAGGGACTGTGTTGATCCTTGGCTGCTACTTCAACAGACTTGCCCCCTGTGTAAGCGAAATGTACTAGGTAAGTGTCGTTTATTTGCACAAAAAAAGTTATCAAATTAACATTAACAAAATACTTGAGAGGAATGTGTTGGATTGCATGTGGTTAAGGTAATCCAATTTTGAAAGACAACTTCTGAAAAGGACTGTGACATCCTGATTTCTGAATAATTGCTATTGGATGCAGTAACTTATTACTCTTGACTGCTTACTAATACTGCAGATTTAAACTTCAACATGCCATTTTGTAGAATCAACTGTCAATGAACAAATCAATGCCATAAAATGTTATATCAGTAGTAGAAACCATTACCAGCTAAGAAGTCAAACAAGTAGGTGATTTTCTTCCAAAGACTCTTTAATTACTGTTCTGTGATGGATAGAAGAAAGAATAGATAGGTAGATCTGACCTTTCCAGCTGCAGGAAAAGATTCCCAGTCCACAGCCTATTTTTGTTATATCTAACACTGAGCTTGCTGTGCAGGGCAGTGCCCTATCAAGACAAAATAACTTGTTGTTAACCATTTTTCTTGAAGTGGTGGTGGGAAAGTACACGCACTCATCCATTCTTATTGTGGAGGAGCATATCACATTATTTGGACTAGGAATATGTTGTAGAAAATTGAATCTTGTGATTGAATAAGTGACTTTTTGCTTAAAAACTGTCCCATTTTCAATAGTTAAAGGAAAAATACATTTGACAGAAATGTTTAGAGAATTCTTGCGGTTTTATTTCATTTGTTAAAGATGCAGGTGCCAAATTTGTAATGAAATTGCTTCTTTTTGGTTCATTGGTGGACGGGAATAGGTTACCGAACGCTACAGAAGAGCAGCATCCCAGGCCTGGTATACATGTTGTGCTAGCTTGTCTTGTAATGGAATATTGGGATTGTTGCAGGGAGCCCCAGCATTCCTGGGTTAATATTGTATTGGGTGCATCTTTCTAATATACAAGTTGACCAAGAGCAGTGTCATTTTTCCTTTGAACTTTGTTGTCATGTATTCTCTTGAGGCCTGTACATGGAAGAATTTAATTTGTGGCCATAGGTATGTCTTAAGGCCTGTATTGCACTACAAGTTGCAGTATTCAGCAAAGTTGTGGAAAAAAGGAAAATTCACTGAGTTAACCTTTATCTATTATATTTTTTTTAATAAGGTGATCCATGTGGGAACAGCTGACTTTATTCTTCATTGAAGAGAAGGAAAAGCAGGAAACTACCTTGACTCCATTTACATAAACGATTTGAGACTTTTTATATTGCACTTTATTTGTGTTATTCTGCACAGCCAATTAAATTTGTGGGAATCAAGTGGACATGAAGTTAAAATTCAGAGCGAGATATTTCTTGGTTTGTTGACTTGCACAAACATGATGTGAAGTATACCAGCCATAATAAATCTGTGATGCAAAGGTGACCTGTTTTGGGGTTATTCAGGAAAAAGGAGTTAGTGTACTTTTGTGGTTAAATTTTTAGAGGACTGTACATATTCAGTGGCCTGCGATATATCCATGCTAAAAGTAGTGATGCTCATTCTGCCCTTTTATTTTGTATATTTATTCTTTATAGCTATTTTCATATTGCAAAAATGCACTGCTGAGATTTACTTGTGTGTATTAATAAATCGCCAGTGGGTAATGTTAGAGAAGAACATATCCATCTAACTGTGTCCTTACAGACAGATGATGGACAAATTAAAACTTTCCAAAGCTTTTAGTGGTTTGAGAACCAAGTTTGTGGTTTAATTGTTGGTGTATCCAAGAGTTAATTCTAAATAACTAGTTTAGTATCCCCTGACAAAATTGTATGTTGTTATTTGCAATCTTCAAAAGAAAAGAGTCAAATTACTGAGAAGCTTGTGGTTTACCATCCAAGCCTGTAAAGTTTACCATCCAATCAAAAAAAAATCTTATTAACTTCCTCATTGGAATGAATGGTAGCTTACTGCTGTAAAATGATCAGGTATTGTAGAAATACAATTAGAGTAAGCTGTATGGCCATCATTACCTGCATTCAAAAAAATACAGGTTCACCTGCAGAAGTTGCTCTGAGGTTTCTCTAGCAGCTGATAAAATGGATATGGAGTTTGTGGAGTATTCCAAATCTGCCCAACTATTTCCCAGAAAGGGTTAAAAATATCCTGTAATAATGGAAAGCATGCATTTAGACTAGAAAATACACATTCCCAAATTTTGCAATGTAACATGCTCTTATATTGTGAGCAGAGGCTTGAACAAGTTGATGATTGTGATAACAAAATGTTACATTTTCTTTCTTGTTACCTGCAAAGTACCTGAACTCAAACATTCAGTGCCTCTCAATATGTATATTCTTCACTTCCTCATTTTGTGTAATGTACTGCTTCTGATTCTCCAGATTTTCGGTACACTTACATTTTGTGGTAATCTACCCTTGTGTACACTAAATGCAGTTAGGAGATCAGAGAATAGTGATCAGTGAGGAGATCAGAAAATCAATTTTAGTGGAATAGAGGAGATTTCAGAGTTGCAGATTCAAATATTTAAAATGCCAAATGGCATGGATAATGTAGCAAAGGATAAGAATGCAGATTCAATATGTAAATTGAGACCACAAAAGGGATTATTGATTGTTGATTTCATTTAAAAATCCCATAAACTATCTGTAAGTGAGTTAAAAGGATGATAAATGAAAACTATTATTTCTCACTCATTAAATGGAACTATTCTCTGCTACTACACTATTCTATTTATAGTCTTCCTTTTCAAATATTTACCCAGTTCATAATGAAGTGAAGTGACCAGATTGCACACAACTTGAGTTCATCACCTGCAGGGAGTTCCCAACATTTTCGTGATGTCACTGCCAAGGCTGTACCACTAGGCAGAAAAGTCTGTGAATGGGTATGTGACAGCCAAACCTGGGGCCCTTTCCCTGCATCACCCTGAAAGTCTTCTGACAGCTTGTGCTGTCAAAAGGTCTTATCCACTCTTTCTGATCAACAGAGACATTTATTGAAATGCACTTAAATAAAAATTAAGATCTGAATAAATTGCAATATAAAAATTCATCTAAAAATGCATTTAATGAACTGCACGCAGTAGCACAGCAGTTAGTGCTGTTGCCTCATGGCTCCAGAGACCTGGGTTTCGCCTGACCTTGGGGTTCCATCGCTGGAATTTGCATGTTCTCCTGTGGGTTTTCTCCCACATGGCAAAGACATGCTAGGTGGTAAATTAATTGGCTACTATAAATTACCCCTGGTATGGTGGGTGTCAGGATTGATGTAGATGAGTGTTTGATGTCAGTGCAAACCTGGTGGGCCAAAGAGCTTGTGTCCATATTGTATGACATAAATTTAAAAAAAAGAAAAACCCAAAATACATTGTCCTTTTCTATCCAGGTTGGAGATCCCATATGGTTGAATGAGGCTGTGCAGATGTGTCAGCTGTGGGTGGCACGAAGCTGTGGGACCAGATAAAAATATATTCTACCCCTCAGCTTGCCACTGACACAGTGCTGAGGCCATAGGTACAGAAGGGAGGTTGGATTAGCCAGCAGAGCATTGACCTATGTACTGCAGTTGGTCAGCAGTTGTCTACAGAAATGCTGGCTAGCCATTAGTGCACTCCAGCCCATTGTACCTGCCATCAGTAGCTTTTGACTTTATTTGTACTTTGTGCATGAAAATAAACCCATAGATTTTGTGATTTTTTTCTTTCAGGTTTAAGAAAAACCAGAACAATTGTTTGATTATTCACCCTGAAGACATTTCATAATTTTACAAACCTCCATCAGATCCTCACGAGCAGGCACTACATTTTGTACCTTTCTCTGTATGTAGTTTATTTGTTATTGCTCTGCTGACTATTTGTGTTACTTTCTTCATGTCTTTGATGTTCTTCAATATTAGATGTCCATGCTGTGTGTAATACTCCCCCACGTATAAAGCCTAAAATAAAGTTTCTTCCTTATCTTTTAATTCATTGTCGTCATATATAAAATAGAGAATCAATTATTTTCTGATCTTTCATTGCTAGGCTTGTTTGAGCTAACTTCAATTATTTTTATCCCTAGGATATAATAACAAGCCAAAAGAAACTTGTTATAAATTAGGATCTCTTTTAAAATGCATCTTAACTTAAATTTTTAATGGTATTGTTTTATTCTATTCATTCTTGGGATATGCAGTGATGACAAGGTCAGCATTTTATTGTACACGCACTTGAACATAAAGAATCACTTTCTTGAACCACCACTGTCAATGTGGTGATGACGCTCCTACAATACTCTTACATAGGAAGATCCACAACTTTGAACCAGTGACAATGACTGAGTACTTTGTAATTCAGATGTTGAGTGAATTAGAGTTGATGGTGTTCATGTGCGTCTATTGCTATTGATCTTGAAACTAATATAAATCATGGGTCTGGTAATTGCTTTTAAACAAGTCTTGCCAGGTTTGTGCAATGCATCTTGTAGATGGTAGTCTGTTCACTAATGGTGGAAGGATAAATGTTTAAGGTGACGGCTGGGATGCCAGTCAAGTTTTCCTGGATGGTAATGCTTCTTGAGTTTAGTTAGAGTTGCACACATCCAGGCATTTGCAATCTGTCTTGAACTTCATTTGAAAGTGGAAAGGATAAGAGAGCGACTCTCCACAGAGTACTCTGCACAGGAAATCTTGCACTAAATTGTCAAAAGAGATTGCATAAAATCATTTCTTTCTAATTGGTCATTGAGTGTTATTTGAATGGCAAATAACCCATCAATTTCTCCAACTAGCACTACAAAGGCAAAGTAGTTTCTCTTGAGACTTTTTACACCTTTCTCTAACCTTCTTATGGAGTTAAATTATTTAACATTGTACAGCATAGTTGAGGCTTTTTTTTTAAAAAGGCAGGATTAAGTTGCATCATTCCATACCAAAAGCACATTCTTATTTGCTTTGAGATGTGAGCCAGCTCTTCTCGTACACTAAGCATTTTCATGTCTTTTTAACAAATGGGAGATAAATTGTGCTTTTGTCAAATGAAGTACTTTTTAAATTTGCACATCACAGCAGACTTGACCCCGGTAATTTAGTCTTATCATCCAATGCTTATTGCACGATATTTTGGTAAAGGTAAATTAGTTTTGCACTTTTTTTATTGACTTAGGATGAACTTCATTTAAGATACATGTATTTCTGCTAATGAAATTTGAGAGTTGTTATTTTAAGTATTAGAGAAATGGGAAGCAATACGGGTCAGACAAGTTCCAGGCCAATAGGTGAGCAGGAGTTACCTGAGCTTTAGGTGAAGTTGTTGAGAATGGGAGGTCAGCCTAAAACATTTAAATAGGTGCAAGTCTGAACAGAAAATAAGAGTGCAAATGCTACCACAGAAGTGACAATAGCAGCTCTAGGGATGCAGAGCACATTGGCTCAAACTAATAAAGATAAATAGGTCACTGAGGTTGCAAATGTTGCAATATTCACTGCTAGTTAGTTGGCTTACAGTCTTGTCAGCTTCACCTTGCAGCCAGGATGTCAATATGTTTCTGTTCAAAAACTGCACAGGCGACTGCTGGAGTTGCTAGAAGAGGAGGATTTTCAAAACTCCTTCATTATTGTACTGTCTTGTATTTGCAAACTAGCATCCCTCTGAAGTTTAGAAAATGTTCCAGGATTGTCAGCCTAGGTAAGTTCTGGTCAATGAGAATATAGAAGGCTAGGCTACACTCTTGCCCAGCACTAGTTCAGAATGTGATCATTAGTTGGAAAACGTGTTTTCAATAGAAATAAGTAGGTAACACGCTGGCACAGCTAGCCTCGCAGCTCCAGAGGCCTGGGCTCCAGTTTCCTCCCACATCCCAAAGTGTGCTGTTTAGTAGGTTAATTGCCATTGTAAATTTTGTTCCTCGTGTGAAAGCAAGTGATAGAATCTGGGAGGGAGCTGATGGGAATGTGGGAAGAGTAAAGTGGGTTAGGGTAGGGTTAGTGTGAAAATGGGCACTTGATGGTCAGCATGGATTTGGTGGACTGAAAGGTCTGTTGCCTCACTGTTCCTCTTTATGACTGCGTGTGGAAAGATACAATTATTTTTAAAACCTGTTGATGCATTTAAGCGCAAGTTGGAAAAGGACCTGGGGGTGGGGGCAAGGAGAGAAGAAATAGAAAAGTATATTGGTGTGGATAGGGTGGCATGAGCATCCTATGGAGCATTAATGCTGGCATTGACAATTGAGCTGGTGTCTTGTTTCCCTGCTGTAAATACTTTGTAGCACTTGTGTTAGTTTTGATGCATTTTATTTCTTGCTGGAGATTGAATTTTGCTTCTGTGTGATTCACCCAATAGTTTTGCAGTTAGACTTCATCCATGGTATGTTGTGTTATATGTTACTTTGTTCTCATACTTTCCTGTCATAGCCAACTCTTCACCCAACCTTCCATTCAAATCTTCTGGAGGAAGTTTTAGATTTGGACAATAAATATGTATTGGCACAACTCATCAGTGATTTGAATCTTTTGAGATTCTTGCTGCTTAAATATTAGTTTTACTTCTCTGGTATATATCTGAGACTTAGTGAAAAAAATAATTATTTAGACCGCTATGCATAACAAGCAGCTGAGCTCTTTAATTGATAAACAGAAAACAGATTTTAAACATGGATCACTCCCACCATTTGCCAGTGTTTAACAAGCATAGATTCAATTTTTGAATTCTGAATAAGGGCCAAGTTATCACTTGCATTTGTGTTTAGAATGAATTGGCATACTAAATTGCACTCTAGAACATTCAGTTTTCATGTAGAATGCAGAATTTAAAATGGTTATCATGTGATTATCTTCTGATCTTAACTGAGGTCAACTGAAATGCTTGTTCAGCAAGTAACAGCAAAGAAAATGCTGTCCTGGCACCAGAGCTGCAGAAACTTGATAGCTGAATTTTCAGGATAGTTACAACCTGGTTATGGTCATAGAATCGCACTGCACAGAAACAGGCTCTTTGAACGCCATGTCTCTGCTGACCTACTTGCCCATTTACACTAATCCCATTTGCTTGGATTAGTTCCATATCTTTCTACGTCTTGCCTCTTTAAGTGCCTGTCTAAATGTCTCTTAAACATAGTGATTGTATCTGACTCCACCACATTCTCTAACAGTAAGTGCCAGATATCAACCACACTCTGTATGTATAAAAAAAACTTTGCCCTCATATTCCCTTTAAAACTCATTCCTCTCACCATAAGTCTCTTGTTTTCTATACCCTCCCCCCCCCATGGGTAAAAGATTCGTGCTATCAACCCTGTCCATGTATACAAAATGATGACACCTCTCTCAAGTCACCTCTCAGCCTCCTTCACTCCAGGGAAAACAAACCCACTCTATCCAATCTCTCCAGATAACTAAAGTCCTCCAATCCAGGCACATCCTGGTGAATCTCCTCTGCACTCCCTCCAGTGTAACCATATCCGTCATATAGTGTGCTGACTGAAATTGCAGACGATAGTCCAAGTGCAATCTAACCAGTATTTTGTAAAGTTGCAACATAACATTGGAACTTAATTCCATGCCCCAATCTATGAAGGCAAGCATGACCTATGCTGCCTTCACCACCCTATCTACCTCTATTGCCACTTTCAGGGAACTATGGAGTTGAACCCCAAGATCTCTCAACATTCCTTAGTGCCCTACGGTTTACTCTATACAACCCCTGCTTGACTTCCTAAAATGCATCAGCTCACACTTGTCAGGATTAAATTACTTCTCCAACACTCTGCCCAACTCCTCTATCTAACCTATATCCAGCTGTATCCTTAGACAATCTTCATGGTATTAGATTATACACATTAAAGTCTGTATGAATTGATCTGGGTATGGTGTATTCTTTAGTGAAAGTCTCATGATTTTTCTAGCACGTGATGCTAATATCAGTAGCTGTGCATGGCACTAACTCTGGAAATTACCACTCCCACTAACTGCAACCACATTTAGCTTTAACATATAATTTCCAAGATATCAAACAAGCAAATAATTCTACCTATAAATTTTAATTGCTTTTTATAAATTTACAGATTTAATTCTACTTCCAGTAAATTAGGTAAAAATCCTAAAATAGTTGTTGTTAAATTAAGTATGCCACAACAATTACAGGTCAATTTAATGTCCCTGTGATATGCAAACCTCCTGTGGACTACTGTGGTACAGTACGTGTATTTTCCCCTTTGAATCTGTTCCTTGTTGCATTGGAAATAGCAGTTGTAAGGCACAGGAATAAAATGTTCCAAGCATACAGGCAGTAGATTTTGATAACTGTAGAAAAATCATTACTGGCTTTTTATTTTCTGATGTGAATATTATGTGTTCATTTGCATTGTAAATAATTAGCAAGCAACCAATTTGGGCAATTTTTTTCCCCTTCACTCATTTTTGGTCTTTAGTTAGAGAGTGATTCTTCCATTCTAAATTTTTGTCCCAAGTATAACATAAAAAACTTACAGTATATTGCACTATGTCATGGACTCTCTCCTCCATGGTATAGAAATGTTCACATAATTACATAATCCTAATGTAATTTTCTGTAGTTCTTCTTTGTGTTGTCAGACATGGATTTGTTACCCATTAACGCTCCGACCTTTTTAAGTCTTGTATAAACACCAATAGCAGATGTTTCTAGTGGATTAAAGATATTTGTTGCAGGTTCTTTTCTTTGTTCGGTAGGAGGGGAAGTTTCCTTTTGCTCATTCCAGAATCTCTGGTTGGATGGTGGCCTGGTATTTACACCATCACTTCTTGTAGCTCTTATTGTCCCCCTGTAAAGTTGATATTTAAATGGTTTATATTTGTTGTTATAATGATGCCAGAGAAGTGCCTATCTCTTGTTCTGATTCAGTGACCCCAGGTTCTAGACACTTCAGCCAGAGGAAGTGTCATCCCTGCATCCAGCCTGCTGAGTCCTCTAAGAATTCTGTAAGTTTTAATGAGACCTATGTAAAGCTCTGGAGAGCACAGCCCTCGTCTACTCAGTTTCTACTTGTACAGCAAACCCATTATCCCCGAAACTAATGTAAGGAATCATTGCTGCACTTCCTCTTCAACAAGTATATCCTTTTTTTTAGGTAAGGAGACCAAAAATGGTACATAACCTTCCAGGTGCCGTCTCACCTAAGGTGTATATAATTGCAGTATTACACTTTTACTCCTGTACTCACATCGTCTTGTAATACAGCCCAGCATACTATTCACCTTCTTTTGGCTTTCAGTGACTTGTCTATAAAACACCTAGGTCCTTCTGCAAATCGACATTACTCATTTTCTCTCCATTTAAGTAATACCTTGCTTTTCTGTTTTGTACACCAAAATGTCTAATTTCACATTTTCTCAAATTATATTGTATCTGCTATGTTCTTGCCACTCACCCAGCTTATCTGTATCCTCTTTAAGCTTCTTTACATCCTACTCCCACTTCTCAAACCCACCTGGTTGTATGGATCATCAAATTTGATTTCTTCTGGCAAATTGTTGTTATAGATTGTGAATACTGGGGCACAAGCACCAATTCCTATGGTACTGCACTAGTCACAGCCTGCCAATGTGAGAAAGATCTGTCTATTTTCACTCTTTGCTTTCTGTCCAATGGTCAATAATCTATGTAAGTATACTATCCTCGAATCCATGTGCTTTAACCTCATTTACCAACCTCCTGTGGGAGACCTTATCAAAAGCCTTCTAAAAATCCAAATACATCATATCCATTGGTTCTCTCTTGTTTAATGTACTAGTAACATCCTCAAAGAACTTCAGTAGACTCATTAAATATGACTTTCCTTTCATAAATCCATGCTGAATCCTCTCATTCTTTTCAAGGCCTTCTGTTATTACATCCTCCACTTATAGAATCCATCACAACTGTCTGACTAACAGGTCAGTAATCTGCTATTTTCTCTCTTCCTTATTTCTTAAATATTACCCTCCAATCCACAAGAACAATTCCAGAATCTATAAAATTTTAGGTGGGAACCAGAGAACAAAATTCTGGAATGTAGATTATTAGGTCCTTGAGATTTATCAGCTTTTAATTTCAATAATTTATCTAGTACTTTTTGTTTAGTTAAACATAATTCCTTCAATTTTTCATTCTCACCAGACCTTTTGGTTCTCTGATATCTCTAGGGTTGTGTCTTCCATGAATACAGGTACAAAGAAGTTGTTTAATTCCACTGTCACTGCTTATCTCCCATTATAGATACCTGTAGAAGCTCTTACAATCCATTCTTATTTTTCACCAGTTTGCTCTCGTATTCTAACTCAAAGTTTTTTTAATGGATTTGTTGGTCTTGCTTTGAGTTCTAAAATGCTTCTAACATAATGTGAAAGTTTAGTTTTAGTTGACACTCTTCCTTGGATTTAATGTTATCTTTAATTTTTCCTGTCAGCCACAGATGGGCCACTTTTCCTGTTGGGTTTGTACATCTTAAAGGAATATACTTTTTTCCTGAAAATTATGCATTATTTCTTTAGATGCTAGTCACTGCCTGTCCAAATTCATACCTTCCCTCATCCATTCATTGTTGCTTTTCTTTTAGCTTTAAAACCCTAGTTTCAGATTAAACTGCATCAATACAAACTTGCATCTGAAAAATTATTTCTTCTTATGGTCACTCTTTACTAGCCCAACTACAAGATCAACAATTAACCCTTTCTCATTGCACAAAACAAGATCTAAAATGGTCTTTTCCATAGTAGATGCCAATATATTGATCTTAAAAAAATCCTCTCATCTACAATCCCTGAATTTGTCCTCCGGCTTATTACCATGAATTTGATTTGACCAGTACAAATGTAGATTACTGTTACTTCTGTTACATGCTCCTCTAATTTCCTGGTTTCTGCTTAGTCCAATATTACAACTAGATAACTCCTACCAATGTTTTCCCACTTTGTTGTTTTGTAACTTGACCAAATTGCTTGTCATGATCTGTTGAGATTTCTCCCCACTGTACTGTTTGTTTGAGAGGTTGTAACTTCTCACAATCTCTTGTAACATTTGAATATATTCATACTTCATTTGCTTGAAATAGTTACTAATGCTTATATTTTGCCAGCAGCAGGGATTAATTAAATAATGAAAATATTACAAATGTTAAATTGTAAGAATTATACTTTCCTTCTCCTCCCCCTCCACACCTCTCCTCACTAGCCACCCCCCCTCCCCCCCCCCCCCCCCCCCACCAGAAAGTTGGATGTGGTTCTCTTACACTGTGTCATGACTGTTCCTCTCTGCACTCCCATCTGGCTTTAGTCCATCTTCTGGCAGCCCTGTGGATGACCAAAGTTTTGTCTGTGGAAAGACCTTAAACCATGAGAGAAAAAAAAGGTCATATTAAAATGAACAATTTTTGTGTTATGTGTATTACATGAAGTAAAAATATTACCAATATCATGCTAAGAAATATTTTCTGCTAGAAATAACTGTTTCCAGTGAGAATACAGCACCATCTCATAAAACAAAAGGAGGCTTTTCTGCAGTTTGGTTCTGCTGATTGCCTGTTGAAATTAAAGAACTAGGTACTACGTAAGGGACTGAAGAATTTAGCTAATGCCTATCTGTTGAATTTCACCTTCAAAACTCCTTGTTGTGTTGTTTTCTGCAGCATTGTGAGAGTGTTTCTCAATCGAGAGTTCTCTTCTTCCAGGATATTAATACGTATGCTGTTTGCTTGTAACTGTTTCTCCATATCCAGTGCAATATCACCTGTACCTAACAGGAATAAAATCACAACTGGTAAACTGCATTTACATTCTAAACTTAAAACACAACATCTATTTTCCTTATTTTCAATATTTACACCTCCATTCTCCTGAAAACTTTGGCTCAGTTAGTGGAGTACAGTTACATGGGTCAATCATCCTCGCCCAGCTGGCTGTTTCAATATGTGATCTTTCCCATTGAGTATCAGTGGGACATACAAATGCCCAGGATGTAAGGACTGAAACTCAATCACACTTGCACACCCTTCACTGAGTCAATTATCACAGCCGGTGTGCTAATAAAAATAAGACACCTTAAATTTTTAAAAACTTTTTTTTAAGAAGCTTAGGACCAGATCTTTTAATTAGTGGTGAGCTGTTCCACCCATAAAACTGCTCAAAATAAATTTGACAGATGGCAAATCCATGCCACCTGGCATGACCAACTGTCAAAACTTTCCAAAACACCATTTATGAATGTCCAACATTTGGAAATATTCAACCATTATTTTAAAAAAAATAATGAAAATACTTAAATATTATTATAGCATCAGTGAGTTGTACAGCACAGAAATGGGCCCTTCAACCCACTATGTACATGCTGACCACTGTACTTAAACTATTCCCATTTTCTGTAGCCTTCTGTGCCTTGGCAATTCATGTGCTTGTCTAGATGCTTTTTAAATGTTGTGAAAGTAACTGGATCCATTATCTCCTCAGAAAGCCCATTCCAGGTACGAACCACCCTCTGTGCGGTGGGGGGGTGGGGGAAGCTCCCTCAGACCTCCTCTAAATTTCCCACCTCTCACCTTATACCTAAGCCCTCTTGTCTTAGGCATTCCCACCAAAGAAAATAGATTCTTACTATCCACCCTTTCTACTGCTCCCCCCCCCCCCAACCATAATTTTCTTTACCTCTATCAGGACACCCTCTGCCTCTGCTCCAGGGAAGCATTTTAAACAAACCCAACCCATCCAATCTCTCCTGGTGAGTGTCTGCACCCTCTCCAGTGCAATCACATCTTGTCTATAGTGTGGCTACCAGAACTGCACACGCTACTCCAGTGTGGCCTAACCAATGTTTTATAAAGTTGTAACATGACATCCTTGCTCTTATGTTCTATGCATGACTGATGAAGGCAGGCATCCCATGTGCCTTCTTCACCACCCTCTCTACCTATGCTGCCATATTTATCGACCTGTACCCCAAGATCCTTCTGTTAATCAATCCTCCCTCAAGCCCCACCATTTACTGTCCTATCCTTATTTGATCTTCTAAAATACATCCATTTGCAATAATCATTGAATGAAATAAAATACATTAAAACAAAAGTGATTAAACCATTTATCTGAACTCAATGAAAAGGAAATTTTTGGTATTCTATTATTGTTTAACACTGCAATTAACAATCTTTTCAATTGCTTGACGGGCCTTATTTTTCAGTAAAGGAGTATGAACTCTTCAGTTTTCCATCCACTCACTAAAGGGCACTTGGACTGCAGCATCTTTTCACCCCAACCACATAATTAAATTTGCCAGATGAGGAGCTTAATATTCATGGTTTATACAATTTAAAAATTAACATTAACCATATCAATTTGACTGTTCATCTTAGGCACATATTAAAATGCATTCATGGATTATGGATCTCCAAGTGTTGTTCATTCCTAGTTTGTCCTTGGGAAGCTGGGATGGGCTGCTACAGTCCATGTAGCAACATTACACCCACAGTGTGATCAGGAAAGGAGGAGGTCTAAGATTTTCCCCCAACCATCATGGAGAACTGGATTTATTCAACAGCAAAAAACAAATAGCTGGAGGAACTCAGCGGGTCAGGCAACATCTGTGGTGGCAGAGGGATAGTCGAATGGAGACACAAGAGACTGCAGATGCTGGAATCTGGAGCAAAGAACAAATTGTTTGTGGAACTTGGCGGGAAATGGCTTTATTCAATATGTCCAAGTCAAGAAGGTGTGTGACTTGAAGACGATAGCATTCCCACATACCTAATGGCATTGTCTTTAGAGGTTATAGACTTGATTTTCAGGTTTTATACTCCTTTTAATATGTGAATTGCCTATGATGTCCTAATCTGCATAACATCCATCTGTATTTTTCAACAACTTGGCATAAGGTTTTATTGAAAGAACCAACCAAAATAACAAGTAATTCATGTTTCATTTTGAATACTGTTCTTCTTTTGTGTTCAGTAGATGTTTATCTTATGTTGCTATTTGAATGTTTAAAAATAATTTCTTACTCTCACACTGTGCTTCATCTGGCATGTTTAAGTCGGGGAAAGTTACTAGAAGCCTTTGCTGCTCTTTATATTCTTGAGCCTGGCTTTCTAGCTGGGTCAGGTTTTGTTTTAGCTCCAACATGATTTTCTCCAGACCATGCTTTTCTTCCTGTTGTTGCTCTGTGTGCTGCTGTAATAAGAAAGGAAAAAATGAAAAGCAATTAACCTGCAGAGTGCATTTTTGCCACTTCAAGATCTTGATTTCCTCTATGTAATAGTGTTTGGTGGATGAAATAACCATAGGAAAGGTATTAGTACACCTTGTTTGAATGTACTGTATTTAGTCCATATGACGTGAAGATCACAAGGTATTCCACAAGAGGGCTGTGTTCATTTATAGTCGGGCCAGAACTGAGGCATAAATGAAGCTCTTGCCTTCCCTAGATTTAATAATAGATACAAATTGACACTGGCTTTGAGTGAATCTTGACTCAAAGGTTGCCTTAACTTTTAAGCCACCGTGTGTGAGTATATTTTCTACCAGCAGCACTGTCCAAATTGCTATAGTAATGCTGCACCTAGTAGAAGTATAGAGTCATGGAGAAATACAGCATGGAAACAGACACCAAGCACCCACTGTTACTCTAATCCTACTCTAACCCATTTTATTCTCCCTACATTCCCATCAATTCCACCCCTGCCTTCCACCCTCTCCACCCCCACTGCGCCCCCCCCCCCCCCCCCCCCCCCCCCCCCCCCGCCAACACATACACACATTCCTCTTCCTGGATTCTACCACTCACCTACATTAAGGGCAATTTACAGTGGCCAATTTGCCAAGACATCTACACACATTTTTGGGATGTGAGAAGAAACCTGAATACCCAGAGTAAACCCACACAGTCACGGGGAATATGCAAACTCCACACACCAGTGGTCAATATAAAACAGAGTCACTGTAGCTGTGAGGCAGCAGTTGCTGTGCCACTGCACCACTATATTGCCATTGTCCTTGGATAAAATCTTCTGGATGTTATGCAGTTGTTGCCAATGAAGAAAGAACAAAGTATAGCATTACTCCTGCTGAATGTTCTGAGACTTTGTTTAACATACTGTAGAGTTATAGTGGTGCACAATGCATTGGAGCTGCAGGATATTATATCATAAAGTAGTACACAAGATCACACGACAAGGGAGCAGAACCAGGCCATTTGGCCCATCGAGTCTGCTCCAAGGAAAGGGAAATAGAAATGAGAAATGGGGAATGAGGCAAGAAGAAACAAAAACTATTCTAATCCCAATTACCGGCCTTATCCCCATATCCCTTGATACCCTGACTATTTAGATATCTATCTATCTCCTCCTTGAACGCCCCCACTGATCTGGCCTCCACTGCTGTACGTGGCAAGGAGTTCCACAAATTCACCACCCTCTGGCTAAAGAAATTTTTCCTCATCTCTGTTTTGAAACTGTACCCTCTAATTCTAAGATTGTGCCCTCTGGTCCTGGACTCACCCACCAAGGGAAACAGCCTAGCCACATTTACTCTGTCCTTTCTTATCAATATTTTAAATGTTGCTATGAGGTACCCTCTCATTCTTCTGTACTCCAGTGAGTACAGTCCAAGAGCCGACAAACGCTCCTCATACGTAAGCCCTTTCATTCCTGGAATCATCCTCGTAAATCTCCTCTGAATCCTCTCCAACGTCAACACATCCTTCCTAAGATGTGGGGCCCAAAACTGCACACAATATTCCAAATGAAGCCTCACTAGTGCCCCGTAGAGCCTCATCAACACATGTACATGGGATTAACTTCATTACTCTGAAGCTGTAGTTTGCAGGGGAACATAAAATAAAATCCATCGTTCTGTATAGGAAAGGAAGAAAATATCAGAGCATTAGTTGCCCGACTTGTGATCTACAGTTCCTCAAAGTTAGCTGCAGTGTGGTAATGTGTTAAACTAAGAACATCCTGCATAGTCAGAGAGATTTTAGAAGCCTAAAGGGAAAATAACCAAAAAGATCAGGGGAAAAAGATACCCAATCCAAGTAAAGAAATTAGTTTTGTAGTTAGCAACATGGTGTACCTTCAACATTATTAAAAATAACCTAACAACCTGAGCACCTACCAGTTGTTCTTGGAGTTGGCGCTGTAGGTTGCTTTTCTCTTCATTGACTGTTTTCAGCTGCACCTCGAGTTGGTCAAATCCAGCTTCAGACTCAGCTAATTTCGTATTCAGCCCTTCACGTTCTTCATCCAATTCATCAACTTGTTGTAGCAGAGCTTTAATCTTAGCTTTCAGAGACTTAAGTAATTAAAATAAAACAGTTCAAGCCAGAAATGCTTTCCTGTGGATCCTTAATGTCCTTTTATAAAATTTGTACTTTTTTTCCTATTTAACCATGCCTATGTCTGAATACATTCAGACAGCATTGTTTGAAAGATAAACCTGCAATCATAATACTGTATTCTCTCAGGCTAAATTTTTCCAAGATAAAGCCCATATTTTAAACCCTTCCCTTTCCTACCAGA
Organism: Pristis pectinata; assembly: GCF_009764475.1. Taxonomy (NCBI): domain Eukaryota; kingdom Metazoa; phylum Chordata; class Chondrichthyes; order Rhinopristiformes; family Pristidae; genus Pristis; species Pristis pectinata. Next base: position 26,100,457 of record NC_067421.1, on the reverse strand, counting down.
ATATATTTCCAGCCTACTTCCTGCCTTGTGTAGTTGAAAAGGCAGAGAGGATGGGGAAGAGGAGAGAATCAAGACTAATGCAGATTTTGTAAAATTTTTAATAGAAAACTGACATGAACTGTCATCAGTGTGAGAAAACAGATGCAAGTGAAAGGCAGATCAAGGTTATATACATATAGAACAATGAAGTCCATAAACTGAATTCACATTTCACGTCCCTAGTACAGGGGTGGTGTTTGTTAATGATTATGCCTCTGAAGTATTATTCTTCTAAGGCACTTCTTTGGGATCAGAAATATCATGCTTCCCTGCTGATATTCAGGTAGAGGAGAGAAATTCATTTTTTAGGATGGAGATTGTTACAGCAGTGGGATGTGTGAATTAGTGATCTGAGGTAGCTAAAGAGAACGATGTGGAAATCACAGGTGCTTCCACAGCTGGAGCTTGAGGTGGCAGATGGGGTGGATGAGTGGGAAGTCTGCGAGGTGGAACATTCCTTCCATCACTTGCGCAAGGCTTCTGTGAGCTTCCAGTGCATGGCCTTAAGGTTCCCAGTACCATCCAGAATGCTCTTTCTCCACGTTGAGCTATCATTTGGCAGAGGTTCCCAGCTGTCAATGGGGATGTTGCACTTCTTCAAGAATTCTTCCTTGAATCTTTTATTTTGCCTAGTAATTTTCTCCCATTGAGGAGTTAAAAATAGTGTGGCTGTATTGAGAGTCTGCTGTTGGGCATGTGAATGATGGGACCTGCTGCACATATCCAACTGAGAATAACTACGCCTCAGTGCTTTGGATGTTGGCCTGGGAGAGGATGCTGACATGGTTTCTTTACCTTTTAAGTGAATTTGGAAGGTTTTGAAGAGACAGTGTTGGTAATATTTTTCCAATGCCTTGATATGCTGCTGTAGGTGGTCCATGTCTCAGAGCACATGAGAAGCACAGATTCCTGCTACCAGATAGATGATGAGATTTGTGCTAAGTCTGTGGTCTTCATCTTCATATAACCTTTTCCTCAATCAACCAAAGGTTGTGCTGGCACATTGAAGGCAATAATGAATTTCATCATTAATGTCTGCTTTTGCTAGGAAGTGGTTCTCAAGACATGGGAAATGGTCCACATTTCCAGGGTCTCATCATGAACCTTTATTGGATCAGGGCAGCATGGTGTAATAGTGGTTGGTTGGTAGAGGATCTTGGTCATGTCGATGTTGGGTGTAAGGCCCATCTTCTAGTATGCTTCATTGAACAAGTTGATGATGGCTTAGAGTCAGCTTCTGAGCATACATGTATACATTTATTATCTACATACTGCAGTTTGACAGTTGAGGTTTAGGTATCCTTGGCTGTGCAGTGTAGTTACCACAGGTTGAACAGTCTCACATTTAGTTCTAAAGACAAGCTCTGCTCCCACAGGAAGTTTGTTGGAGATAAGGCGTGTTGTGACAGTGAGCGAGATCGAGAAAAGTGTTGGGGAAATGATGCAATCTTGTCTGATGCTGGTCTTCACTGAGATTATTTCAGTTGTGTTAGTGTCATGGTTAGTGAGATTGAAGAAGGTCATGTATAATGATGCTCCCTGCATTTTTCTTGAAGTTGGTGAATATCGTGTGCATGTTGTGTCTGGGTGGACAGAATCCATACTGTGATTTGGGAAGCAGCAGTTTGTCCACTGGGATTGAGCTGTTGAGGAAAACTCTGGTAGTACAAGGGATTGCTTTTCCTGTGGAAACAGCAGCAAGACCCCTCTAATAGTTAGCACAGTCGGATTGGTCTCCTTTCTTGAAGATAGTCATGCTTGCAGCATCTCTAAGGTTCCATGGTCTATCCTCATCTCAGATACAGACAAGGAGATTGTGGGTTTGTGACTGAAACTGTTCACTGGTATGTTTTAGGATTTCTGCAGTTCAAGGGTTTTCTGCCTGACTTCTAGCTTCAGGTGCCCATGGAGCTGTTTCTTTTCCCTTGAATAAAGATGGAGCTTTTAATCCAGAAAAAAAACAAGGAATTAGCTCCTTTTTATTCTCACCAAACCAGTCCTGGTCTTCTAGGTAGAGAAGCCAAGAGTCTCTTCACAGGTGCCATTTATGGTGAACTTCAGGGAAGTCCATAACTGGACATTCTGGGGTGACTCCTAATGGGCTGGGAGTTAACAGGTAGGTTGTAAGGCACAGTCTGAGAACTGCTTTTCAAGGTCCTTGATAGTTTCAACGTTAATTGGCTAATGGCAAAACTTCTATTGACATGGAAAGCATCAGCACACTAAAAGTAGCAGCGAGGGTAGGTAATGGTTAAGATGGTGGCCTTCATTAGTCAGCATTGAATACAAGAGCAGGAGGTTGTGTTCCAATTTTATAAAATATTGGTCAGACCACAGCTGGAGCACTGCATGCAGTTCTGGTGACCACACTCTAGGAAAGATGTGATGGCACTAGAAAGGGTACAGAGGAGATTCACCAGGATGTTGCCTGGAATGAAGCATTTTAGTTATGAAGAGAGACTGGAGAGTCTAGATGTGTTTTCTCCCTGGAGCAGAGGAAGTTAAGATGGGACATGATGTGGGGTATAAAATTATGTGGTGTATAGACAGGGTAGACTGCAGGAATCTTTTCCCCATTATCAGAGGTGAATAAAACTAGGGGACATAAATTTAGGGTATGGGAAAAGAGATTTGGAGGGGATCTGAGGGGGACCTTTTTACCTGGAGAGTGCTGAACACCTGGAAAGCACAGTTGGATAGAGTGATGGAAGCAGAGTCTCTAACAGCATTTAAGAGGTGACGAGATGAAAACATGAATCAGCTAGGCATTGGTTGTAGGTCAAGTGCTGAAATATGTGATTAATATGGATGGGTACCCACTGGTTGGCATGGATGTGGTGGGCCGAATGGCCTGTTTCCGTGCGGTACAAGTCTATGACACTGATGTTTTGGATCTAGGTGGATGAAGTTAACAGAGTGGATTAGGTGGTGGTCAGTCCATCGGTCATCAGCATGTCATGCATTGGGTACCAGTGCTTGGACCTGGGTGTTGTCAATGATGTGTTTGTTTCTCTGAGGAAAAAGAATATTTATTGTGACAAGACCACACTTCAAGCATTTTTGTTAAGAGAAAGACTCTATTATAATTAGTCTTCTCTACTCCTTCCTTGCTGATCATGTCCTGTCAGAGGATTGTGCCTTTCCCATCCTTGAAGTACATGTTATCTTAAACAGTGTATTTAAAGCCACTACAGCAATGTTGGAGATAAATGAAAAGTTTTCATGTTCTTGCCTTGAATGGTCAGGTTCTGGGGGAAGTAGGAGTGATGCAAAAGTAAAGAAAGGTGTTTTCAAGCAACCATCACATTGGAAAGCAGAGAGGGTTGGGGAAAACATGTTTGGTCATGTGATCACATTTGGAGCTTGTAGAAACTGGTTTGATGAACATGATGGTTGTCTCTTGCTCCAATATATGTCGCTCAGTGCAGTGATGTCAATATCCAAGTGTCTTAAGTCCATATTATCATCAGAGATTGGAAAACACAAAAGCAAAGACTTGGGTAATGAAGTAGTAAAGCCAAGTATCTCACCATAAAAGGGAAGCCTTGGACAAGCAGAAAGGGTCATTTTAAATATGGTGCTGTGGAAAACAAATGTGATATGATAATGGGATAAAGGGATGGTGCTTTATAGGAAATAAAGTGGAAAGAAGCACCATCCAGCAGATTATGAAGGCTAATGGACTTGAAGTAGGAGTCAGAGATGAATCGGGTATATAAAAAAAAGATAAAACTTGGAAGTGTATAAAACCATATCTTCATTCACCTTTACAAAGACTGAAATTTTGTAACGAGCAATTCAAAATTTATATTGCTTTCTGTTCCTTCCTCACCATTTTTAACTTCAGAATCAGGTTTATTATCACTGACATATGTCGTGAAATTTGTTATTTTAAACTTCCTCTCACTTTCTGTTGGCTGGTGTAAAACAATTTTGCTGCAATGGTGCAAAAGCTGCCATGATCCAGCACAATCATTTTGCATTTTAATACATTACCATAATACCTGTCAGATACAAGTTAAGTTTGACTAATGCAGATGAAAATAATCTCAAACACATTTTAAAATCAGTCCCAATCTATGACTCTCAATAACCATGATTTTATATTGCTGAAAATAACTAAAATTTTCTTTTGTATTTAAAAGTCATCTTGGAGTACAGTAGGCATTTCCTTAGTAAATTACAAATAAAAGTAACTCAATATTTTTCAAAATTTCAATTTCCTTGCATCCAAAAGTTCCAGCTTAATTTTTGGAGCCTGCTTGAAGGCCTGTAAATGAATGCAACCAGCAGGAACTCCTGATAATGATTGTTTCACACTGAAAGTAGGGACAGCTTCTTTTTAATTAGTGCATGGAATATATTGCTCGATTTACAAATTTTCGCTTTAAACTTCTTGACCCACTGGAGTATGAGTCTTCAAATTACAAGCTATTTTTCACGGTAGCAAATAGTTTGCCACTCTCTGTGCATAGGAATACACTGTACTGAAATATCCATAATACATTTTGTCTAGTTTTTTCGATTTACAAACTTTCACTAAATGAAATGTTACAGGAATGTAACCCTTTCATAAATCAAGCAGTACCTGTGTGTAAAATTCAGTGATCATTTTTACAAGTTCCTCAAATATCAGGAAAACTGTACTAAAGAAAAATCAATAAAATTAAGTGGAAACTCTAAATAATCACAAAGGTATTGTGCTTTTTATATTCCCATTTACCTCTTCGTGTCTCAGCATGTTGTTGATTTTCATTTTTTCTTTTTCCAGTTCTTTGCTAATCGTTTTGAGCTGCTCCATTGTACTCTCCAACTGATTATTTATTAGTCTAAGTTGTTCCTCAAGAGTCAGCACTTCACTTATATCTGCCATTTTGGTTCTCATTTCTTCCAGCAACCTCTGCTTAGAGTCCTCTGTCCAGGAATAACAGCCAAAGTAAGAATAGTTTATCCTGTATTTCTTAGAGCTCAGTGTTGGTGAATACATTTGTGACATGTGTTACTAAATGCTTTACCTAAGTCACTATCATAGACATGTGATAAACTAGATCTAAGATTTTACCATATTTTGCAATGTAAATGCAAGGAGCTGGTAAATGTTTGCCAGTCTTCCCTGAACACAAACTAAAAGGAACATTAGAAACATTGTTAATTATTAGTGGGTTCATTCCTAGAGAGGAATGATGGACCACATTTAAAGGCATTGTGATAAGCTGCCAATCAGTTTTGGAGTATGGGGATCTCTGACTGACATCAGGAACCTGCATATATTTCTATCAATGATGATAAAGTAAGCAAGTTCTTAGAGACATTAAAACTTAATACTGTTCTGTTTTACAAGTATCCCAAGTGCTTCTTCAAATCTCTGTCCTGCACAGATCAGGACAACCACATTCCTTCGGTTTATTTAAGCAAAATACTTGCCCTTGATTGTATTTTAATATTTTTGCTGTTCATTGTCTTTAAGTGTAGCCTCCAGTGTGTGTTCATAAAAAAGTTATATTGTTAAATTATTCTCACTTTTTCAGGCCGCACATAGTCCACAACATGTGTACTGGATTTTGTAAGCATTGGATTTGTTGCCAACCACTGCAAGTCAATAAGAATGTCGCCAGATATGTCCTCCATAATCACATGGTGGCTCAGACTTGGTGTTGTGGGGATGTGGATATTGAAAGTAGTGCAGGCGTGCCTACTGATGCCTACTGATATTTCATTATATATACTGCCACCTACTTGTGTAAAAGAAGTACAATATAGGATGAAAGCTGGTAACCAGTTGTACAGAAAATTATCAAGCAAGGCATAAAGCCCATCAAAGGAGATGAAATCTAAGAGAGAGAATTGGATGATATCAAAGCAGCTCTGAGGGAATTAATGATAATCCAGGGACCCACTGATGATCAGGTCCAAACACATACTGTACATTCTACAAAATCTGATCTAGACCTTAAATTTTAAGTTTCAAGGTTTTTTTTCTTAAGTTTTATTCCTCAGTCCCAAAGGAATCAGAAGATATCAGTAAAGGTATATTGTAGACTTACCAAGCTCTCTAATGAGCTTGTGTTGCCCCTGGATTTTCTCCTCCAGAGCTGATAACTTCTTTTCCAATGTAGCACTTCCTAAAACAGAGCTATAGAATTAACATCAGCAGAGCTAAAGACTATAACTCACAGGTTTCCAACCTACCAGATATAAATTATTGAATACTGGACTGTAAAGGGAAGCAGCCTGTCATTTCAGGGAGGGAATAGCAAGCAAATTTTTACCTGTTTAAGGAAAGCAGTTTTAAAATTACAGAACTGCTTTAAGTCAGGTGGATTTGCCCAATGCATTAAATCAAATAAAGATTTATCCTTAGCATTAATGCCAAATGAATCCCACATTATTTAAAAATATTTTATTTTCTCACCATCTGGTAAATATGTCAAATTTGGATTACCTTTTCTGAGTGTCTCTTTATCTTTCTCAAGTTTTGCTACTGTCTCAAAGTTATTCCTTTCAATCTCCTCTATTTGGTTGTTAAACTCTTTTATCTTCAAGAGCTGCTTCTCTTTCTCCTTTTCAAGTTCTTTATTAAAATTATCTACTTTCTTCTTCATTTTGTTTTGCTGCTCTTCTGTGGCTTGTAGCTCAGCCTTTAGTGGGTTAATGCTGTTCATGAGTTCAGTGAGATGTTTGTTTATTCGTGCTAAGTCTTTGTTCTGCTCAGAGGCCCAATAAGCCACATCAGTTGCTGTCATTATTCCATCCCCAAGGGTTTCCTTCACCACTTCCTGAAACCTGCTCACAGCAGATGGAATATTCTGGTTATGGCAAATGGTGATAATGGAATTGCTGACCTTCTTAAGGGTCGCTTGAGTGCGGGCACAGGCATCGCATGGTACCAAGGCTGATTCCACTGTCTGTGAGCCAATGCTCCGAGTGTCTGTGGCAATACCAGTTGTACAGTTTCTTGGTGTTCCACTTAGTGCAGAATGAAGGGTAGGTGTAGCAGACACAGGCAATTGTGTCATCGCAGTAGATTTGATACTTCCAGGGGTGGAAGATGAGTTGGTAGGTATAGATGAACAATTCTTCAACCTTTCGACTTCTGCCTTGGAATTCATCAGATCACTTTGTAGTTTAGCAAGGTCATCCAGCATTAACTTTTTCTATTAATATAAGACACAATCCATCAGATTTAGTGACAGTTGCAGTATATGCTTTTCAAATGCATAATGTAGTACTTTCGCAAGGTGGGTGACGTTTCACTATTTTTGTATAAATAAAACAAAGTAATTTTCAGATTTTAAGACTAGCATATCACAATTCTTTAGCTAGTAGGATGGACTAATGAAAGTAACAATACCTTCCTGTGTTATTGTGAAGTCTGCCACGTAACTCCACCTTGGTAATCCCACTCTGAAGTGAAGTCTTGACTGATGCTTGTTACCATTTCCAATGGCCACATCAGATTCTAATAAGTGCAACTCTTCCCAAGCCAGGTGATGTCAAGATAAATGTTACACCTTGGGCATAGACTAAGAGAAACAGGATGTAAGCTTGATTCTCTTAGCAACTTGGGAAGACTTACATCTGCCGGAATTTAATGTGAACATGAGAAATGGCAAATGAGCTTCTAGTCAGAGAGGGGTTGTCTTAGTGGGGTTACTGAGTATTTCTGAAGAGCTATGGGTAAACTCTAGATATTTCACATAATTTAGACTGTCATGGTGCACTTTGAGGTGCTGCATTTTTAGGGTGCTGTCTTTCAACTAAAATGTTAAACAGAGGCCTTAAATGTCTCCCTTGTATAAATATAAAAGATTTCATGGCCCTGCTTCAAAGAAGAGCAGAGGGAGTTTATTTATTTCTTAACCAAAATCACCATTATACCAAATGTATTTGTCTCATTTCATGTTACACAGTCACTGCACTTCACAAGGCTGCAAAGAACTTTGAGATACCTGAAGTCGTGAGAAGTACTATATGAACATTTTTATTTACTTTTGTAAACTCCATCAGTCAGTATCACTGAAAATGTCCCGAATCACAGGCCTGTTAGGGGGGTGTAGGTGAGTAGTATCCAGCAAAAATATTGTGGTTTTATACAGTAATCCAAATGAAGAAAAAAAATTAAGCACAAATTGTATAAGGACATTATTTGAGCAATTTGATTTGTTATATAGTAAATCCAGTTTGAAGAATTTGGAAAAAAAATGATGTATGATCTTTGATTAGCATTGATTGGTACCTCACTAGCACATTCTCAAGGGTAATTAGGAATGGGCAATAAATGCTGTCCATACCAGTGATATCCAGATCCTAAAAATGAATAAAAACGATTGGTGCAATAGATTAAGCTGGTGATGAAAGCAATTGCCAATGACTTTGAGCTGAACAAATGAGAACAATCTAGGTTCAATCCTTTGACCTTCAATTTCTTCTTAAAGGTACAATTTTATGTCCAAGGAGAAACACAGAAAGATTAAAAAAAATGTTGGAATACTAAGCATTAAGGATTGATATTTTCAGTCTGTATTCAATTTTCATTATTAAATTTCAATGAATTGAATGCAAAGCAGTTTTACAAATATTTTGACAGTGAATCCTAAATTATAAGAACCCAGTGCTTACCTGCTGGTAGAGGGAACCAAGTTTAAGCATGCTGTTCCAGTATTTCTTCACTACCAGGCCAACAGACATGGACGGACCAACTGACTTGGAAACAGGGATACTCTGATCCTTCATCAGAACATCAACATAGTGTGTGAAACTCTGAAGCAACAGCACCAGCCTACAGAAAGAAGTACATGGTTTGCACAGAATGGTGACCACAATTAACTGTTAGTATCCATTCCAATATTTTATTTTAACATAATAAATGTGTTTATTTAGCTCAGTTATTTGCAAATAATGCCAAATTGTATAGAATGCTGCAATATTTGTATGAAGCTCTAGGAACAAAGGTAACTAAGCATATATGTCACAAAATAATTTTATTTGGTTAATGGTTTGGAAAATGACACCACGTTGATTAATTATTGTTTCAAATAAGATGTCAGTATCTAATTAAGCAAATTCATTTTGAGTTTTTGGCTGATCTCATTGGTGAGCTTCCCTTATCTGTCATGTTTAAACATTCTACTACAACAGGCAAATTAATTAACAGAATCATTTGAATATTTTATAGGAGGCAGTGTTAGCAGTTAAAGCTTTTTAAGGATTTGTGGATCATGTCTGTACAGCATTGTATACAGGAACCTCAAAAGGGGAGGAATTTCTCGAGGGTATACTTTCATTACAAATCTAATTATTGGAGAAGGCAATGGGCCCACTGTAATTGTATTTGTTTTTTTAAATAATTATTTTTCTTGCTGCTGTATCTAATTATTGGAGAAGGCAATGGGCCCACTGTAATTGTATTTGTTTTTTTAAATAACTATTTTTCTTGCTGCTGTGGAGTGGACATTACTGGGTTGGATGCCTCTGGTGATGTCAAGAATGGGAACCAGTTCCACCAAATTTTGATTGGCTTCATTGGGGAAGAAAAGATGTGTTCAAACTGGTCTGATAGCTGAATCTAGAAGACAAAGTTACAAGTCAAAGTCTGTAAATGCAAAATGTTATGCAAAGTTTCAATGTGATACTGACCCTCGAGCTCTGATTGAAATCATAATCCCCATTACTTCCATGAGGAATAGTCTGCAGTACCAGATCCTATTCCAAACTGTTTTCATCAGTCTTATCTAATATGGAGTGCAGCAGTTTTAGATATTTAATGTTACCTTTGCATACTCCCGGTGGTTCCTACAATTGTTGCTCAATTCTCAGAAATTAGTGAGTATAATTCTATATAGACGGAGAGAAATCTTTTCCAGGCAGAAACTACTTATGAAGAATTCTCACCAGATTGATTTCAAGACTCTTGTGCATTGTGGTAGTTTCCATGCTATAAGATCACCTGGAAAACCTATTTTCATTGGTTTAGTTTGCTTTTGTACATTTTATTGTAACATCCGTTTCAAATATTCATTTCTCAGACACATTGGCAATATACTGTGGAAATCCTGAAAACCTGAAACATCAGTGAGAATTCTGGAAACACATTTAATGGTCCTGGTCAGCAACCAGTGTTGCCAGTTCTCATGAGAAGAATAAGCAGCACATCTGTTGAAATCAAGCCTCAAACAGTAGCTTGCCTTCAGATTCTCCATCATTTCAGCCAACATTTTCCTGGTAACGTGTCAGAAACTCTGTTTCTTTGATTAAAAATGTTCAGTTGGAAGGCAGACCAGCTGAGTGATTGGAGCAGCATTGTATCACAGCAAAGCTGCTTCATCCATGTTACTATGTTGAAATCAGCTATTTCAAAAAAAAGCCCAAATCAGCAACTTTTCAATTAAAAAAAACTCAAAATGCAGTTCCCAAAATACCTAAAATATTTTTTTTCAAAATAAATGGCCAAATTGCACAATTATGTGGATTTTGCATTACTGTCAGTATCAACTTATCAGGACATAAAAGAAGCAAACTTTAAATGAATATTGAGGCTGTGACCTGGGGAGAAGAACATTGGAAGCTGGAATAGGCCACTTGGCCCTTCATTGCCTACTCTGCCATTCAATGGGAAGTCTGTGATAGGGTGGAAGATGAAAGAAATTAAATGCAAAAGAGGTGATGGGGCAAGGCAAGAGGAAAAGGTAAAATAATAAAAGATGCGTTTGGAGGAGGGTAATTGCAAAGACGTACGGGTAGGTTAATTTGGGTTTAAAAGGGGCGGCGCAGACTCGTTGGGCTGGAAGGGCCTGTTACCACGCTGTAAATAAAATATTTTTAAAAATTTAAAAATCTTTACTGTGACAGCTTAACTAACAAATGTGCTGTTCCTTGACTTTCATTAGAAAAGTGTGAAAACTGAGGACAGAGATGTCAGAGCTGGTGTAGGGTGGAGAATTAATATGGTAAATGATCAATAGCTTAGGAACCAAATAAAACTGCAAAATGATCGCCTAATCTTCCTTTGGTCTCCCCACTGTGGAGGGAACCACATCATGAGCATTAAATAGAACTGTGGTACACAATATACAGCCAGGGGGTTGGTTCCACCTACACACATCTTTGAACTGCCTCTGTTCAGTTCTCCCTTTGTTACACTTATCAACATGGTCCCTGAAGCCAGCCCATGATCTGTGAGGCCCTGTGCAGGAAAGAGTCTTCATACCAAAAATAACAAGGGTCCCCAGCTTGGCAACAGTGAAAAGACTTTGATTATCTGTCTGCAAAAGTTTATGACATTCAAAAGCAATCAAAAGTAATAAAACAATTAAAATAAAACATTTATTACAAAAAATTACATATTACCTGAAATTTATCCCTATCCCTTGGAACCATTTCTCCACCATTGAAATAAATGGAGTCAGGTTCAGAGAATAAATTTCCCAGTATAACTAAAATGAAAACAGAATATGCTGGAAATACTCAGCAGGTCTGACCGCATCTGTGGGAAGAGAAAGAGAGTTAACGTTTCAGGTCGAAGACCCTACCATCAGTGCTAATGAAGGATCTTCGACCTGAAACATTAACTCTTTCTCTTCCCACACATGTGGCCTGACCTGCTGAATATTTCCAGCATATTCTGTTTTATGTTAGATTTCTAGAACCAGCAGTGGAATAGAGTACACTAAACTAAACATAAATTTCATCTGGAAGGAAAGTTTTGGGCTCAGGATAATGAGAAGAGGTGAAAGGCCAGATGTCTGATCTCCTACTTCTGTGTGGGTATCATGAGAAATGGAGTGGGCATTGGGAGTGATGGAAGAGTGGGTCAAGATGTTGTGTAGAGAATGTTAGGAGGGGAGAGAGAAGATTTTGTGCTTGTGCAGAAATGTCAGAGAGGATTCTGTTGAATGTGGAAACCAGCAGCAGCGGGGACAGGGATGGTTGCAGTTGGTGGTGCAAGATAAGAAAAAGGAAATGCTGGTGTGGTTTAGGGATGGAGAAGAAGGGGTGAGCAGAAGTGCAGTGAGGCAGTAAAAGGTGCTTATCTTATATCTGGTCATTGATCAGAAACATTAACACTTACTCATTCCAAGATGTTGTGTATTTTCAGTTTCTAATTTACTTTTCTGAACCATGATATCATTAATCTACCAAATACTGTTGGATGTTTCTTCTGGATACTAAAGCACTGGACCCCACTTATTTAGCAACCTAAGTAATTTTCAAAAGGCAGAAGTGACATCTGCTGGTCAGAACTCATATCAAAATTTTATTCGGCAAAACTTATTGGTAATATCATATACACTGTTGGTAATATCATATGGTAACTTATAATTCAAAAACATTTTAAATCCAGAAGATATAAACATTTCATATAGGTGAAATTTACAGAAAACATGAATACAAGAATTATAAGAAATTTTACAATGCAAGAGAAATATTAATGGAGTGGAACTGAGGGAGTCAGGTCATGAGAGCATCTTGGTCATTCAAGGTTGATAAGAATTCTTCATGTTATTATCGACCAATATTGTAGGATCAAAGGGCACAAGCTGATATATAGATATAGAATCAAAAATTGCTGGAAATACTAAGCAGTTCAGGCAGCATTATTGGACAAAGAAACAATGTTTCAGGTTAATGTCTTTAAATCACAAGCAGTTTTTTCTTTTTTAAACTACAAATTAAGGCTAAAGGTATTTAGAGAAATAGGCTGGGATAGATGTAGTGTGCTGGAGTGGGTGACAATTGGGAATTTGTATATGAGTATATTGAATCTGATACAATTTAGGACAAAGAGCAAAGAAATCCACTAAGGGCCTGCACGATAGAAGGGCAGGACTTTTATGTGGACCAAGATGGGGGCATTGTGTTTTCAATGAGTAAAGAGTTTGTTTATGAAAAGGTTAAGTAAGATGTCAAGAAATTAACTGAAAAAAAAGGCTCTGGAAGTAACAAGAATGCTGGTAAGGAATTCAGTACTGTTAGCCTTAAGCCAGGGCAGAAATGGTGAAACTGCAGAGAACGTGATAGACAGAATAAAGAGTTTGAATGTGAATTTGCTGTTGAATAGAACACCAGGATAGAAGAGTTTTTGGAAGAAGGTGAGTAATGTAACTTCAGTCTTGCCAGTTTTCTCTCATCCAAAATAAAAAACATAAAATGCTGGAAACCCTCAGTAGGTCAGACTCCCCATCCTTTCTGCAACTTAAACTAACTTATTTTCTGTCTTTCCCAGTTCTGAAGAAGAATCTTCGATCTGAAATATTAACTCTGTTTCTCTTTTCACAGCTGCTGCTTGATCTACTGAACATTTCTGGCATCTTCTGTTTTAATTTCAGATTTCCAGCATCTGCTTTTTCTTTTAGTTTTCATTTACTTCCTTATCCAGTTTTTGAGCTACATGGTGTAAAAATAAGGCCGGAGATGGAGTAGAAGAACTAGGTTTCATTAGCAGATAGTATCACCAGCAGATAATGTCAGTAGGAATGATGTGTAAATAAGGAAAAAGTTGTTTTGTTACAAGTAGGTTACTTTGTAAGTATTTTACCTGGGAAAATACCAAATCTTTGGAAATAGCTTAATAACTTTTAATCAAATATTACAAAAATAATCTTAAGAACTTAAGAAAACTCAAGTATTTGGTTCATTGTGGTAGGGTTGATGAAGCATAAGGAATAGAGATGCTGGAACTTTAAAAGAAAGATTTCAGTGACAAATAGTTGGAATTTACAAACTAACTTAAGTGCCTTTTAAATATATTACTTTTATGAGAGAAAAATAGCAAATCCCCATAGGAAAATAAACTGTTACTGAAGACCAGAGCAAAAGAAGTAGATATGGAACATTGATATGTCATCATTGAGTATAAGCTTAGTGAAAAGTAGAAGTAACCTTGCAAAACAGAGACATAATGTGGGCATGAAATGATTAGAAATAAGTCCTTGAAGAATAGTCATTGCATGTACATTGGTCTGAATTCCACTGAAGGCCAGTGCATTCTGGAGAGAACAGCCAAAGAACAAATTGTATTTTACCTGTCAATCACTAGTTCAAACAGCACAACATGAGAATGCTGTGTGAATTCTGGGTCATCTTCCATATAATCAAAATGCTCCAGTAAAGTAACAAGATCCAAATCACATGATGTTTTGTCTGGAAACTTCCATGATGGATAACGAACTGCACCAACCCGCGAAAACACATCTATGATTATCCCTTGTAGATCTGTGACATCCTTGCGCAAACCATCCAAACAATTTTGATTTCCTAGAAGTAATGTCATTTTAAATGTTCTTTGACACACTATTTCACTGCAAATTCAGATTATTTAATCATAAGGTAACTCCTGCTGCAATAGTTGAACAAGCACGATTAATCTGTAAGAAATAGAAATTACTTTGAACAAGAATGTTATTTTCAGCAAAACAAGTTGACATTTCAGCAAAACAAGATCATATTTTCCTAACTTTCTCCTAACAATTTATGTGCGAAAGAAGTATTAAAAATGTTTACAGTGATTTAAATCTATGGCTTCTGAATGGCCATGAGTCCACAGCCATAGTAAAATCCTAGGCAGTCCCTTAGGAGAGAGGATGACTTACTGTCACTCCAGTTCTGTAGGTTCCAAGGTGGCTGATGAGGCTAATGTGGGGACTTCAGGCTCTATTACACTGGGGAAGTGGGTGCCTGATGGGATGGAGGGGTTGGTCCTCATATTTTAATATTTCCTTATGGCATTTGGCCCATTAAGTCTGTGTTGGCTCTCAGAGTACCCCCATCAGTCTCATTCCTCCACTTATTTCCCTGTAACATCTTCTCTCTCACATACCCATCAACTCTCTCCGGTTTTCCTGACACCCACTTGCACTCGGGGCAATTTACAGTGGCCAATTAATCTATCAGCATATCTTTGAGATCTGGGAGGAACCAGAGTACCTGGGGAAATCCATGCAGAGAGAGTGTTCAAACTCTAAACTGACAGTGCGGGAATCAAACCTAGGTCATTGGAGCTGTGCAGCAGCAGCACTAGCTGAAGAGATGCTGCACTCTGCCACTGATGCTAGGCTTTTGGTGTTCCTGACCCATGACTGAGGGTCTCAGAGCCATCCCAAATGCTCCTTCTTCACTTGAGTAGTCAAAGGGCAAAGATTGCCAGGGGGGTATCAGAGATGTTACATTTTTAAGGAGGATCTGAGTACTTCCTTGAATCTTTTCCTTTGCCTACCTGGTAATATCTTTCTGTTTTGGGAGTCTGGTGTCAGCCATATGAGTGACATGGATTCGCCAACAGAGCTGATTGAATGTAATTAGGGTTTTGTTGCAGGGGATGTTGGCTGGGGAGGAGACGTAGCCATTTATTAAATAGTTCATTTATTCTGCCTGCAGATTTGGATGACTTTGCATCCTCTATTAGTTTCTTTCCAGTGCCTTGAGCTGGCTGCTGTAGGTAGTCCAATTCCCAGAAGCGTATAACAACCAGGTCACTGCTGCCTGGCAGACCATGAATTTTTCCTCAGATGAATAAAGGTTGTGCTGATGTTCTGAAGACCATGGTGAATTTCATTGCCAACATTTATCTTCACTGATAGCTGGTTCCCAAGATATGGGAAGTAGTCCACATTATCAAGATCTTGCAATGGATCTTTAATGTGGGGGCAAATAGCTAGAGGACCCTTTTTTTTGAGCATTGAGTATAAAATATTCTTTCATATGCTTCAGTGTACAAGCTGACATTGACCTGGACCTCCAAATGCATGCAAACACAAGCATTGTTTGCATATCTTAACACGATTACTGAGATCGGGGTGACATTGATTCTTGAGTAGAAGTAGTATAAGCGAACAAATGAGGTTGAGAGGGAAAAATAAATCAGCCGTGATTGAATGGTGGAGCAGACTTGTTGAGCCGAACGGCCTAATTCTGCTCCTATGTCTTATGGTCTAATTTCCCATCAGTCATGTAGATTAGTTCCATTCCAGCAGAAAGCTTGCTGGAAGTGAGGTGCAGCATCACAGCGAAAAAACATTGACAAAAGTGTTGGGCAAATGGTGCAGCTTTGCCTAACAGCTATCTGCACTGAGATTAGTTCTGTTATGATAGGATTATAGCTTGTTTGCCACTATGCAACTATGGAATTGAGATGAAATGTCTGTGGGCAGCCAAATTTGAGAAGGATGATCCACAATCTTTCCAAATTAATGGAGTGAAAGGCTTCAGTAAGTTTGGAAAAAAGTCCATGTGTACAATGCACTACTTCCTGCATGTCTCCTGGGTTGTCATGTGATTAAGATCAAACTCATTGTGCCTCAAGATGGAGGGCATCCACACCGAGATTTAGGAAGCAGTTCTTTAGTCACTGGGAGGATGTGTTTGAGGAGGACCCTGGTGATTAATTTCCCTGTGGCATCATAAAACAATATTCATTATATTAGTAGTGCTTCCAAAAAGTTTCTGACAGAATTTTTCTGCCTTCTTCAAGCATATAGCTGGAACCAGTATTTATAAATTGAGCCTGAGGTTTCTAAGCCACTATGTATCCTTTACACAGAGGGAGTTTATCTCAGTATCATTTCCATTGAATTTGTACCAAGAGCACAATGTGCTTATGTGGTCCACTGTTTGTTCTAGGTTACCGTAGTCACAGGCAGAGAAGAATTTGATTTGCCACTTAATGCGCTAAATGCCATGTCACCCCTACCTCATTCGAGTTCTGATTAGAACTGCCTATCCTTCTAAAATGATGAAACCCAAAGTGTCTTGCACTGGTCTTGAATGAGTTTATCATTTCAAATAGTGTTTTCATTCAGTTTTTATTCCATTTGTTGTCACTGTTGAAATTGATGGGACAAGGCTACTGGGACTAGAAAGGACCCTTTAAACCATATGGCAAGTTGGGGTTGAGAGAGATCTCAATGGATTGATTAATAGTACTTAAACTGTAATAACAGTATCTAAACCTAAATCACCTGTTCATACGGTGCTAAATGTGATCGTACAGATATTGCCACTGCACGCATTAGAAATGGAAAAATAATCTGAAGCTTTATCTTGAGCTTTATTGTTCAATGTTACTAGATTTTTTTTAACAGAATATGATATAGAAATGAAAATAGCCAATTATTTATATATGTAAACAAACTATTGCTAGAGCTCTCTGTAAAATAACTTTTCAGCATAATTTTGTAATAGGACGCAAACAACTCTATCCTGAATTGAAAACAAATAAAATTAGCAGCTTAGTCATTTCTATGTCCTGTATTTCAATGATTCCTCTTTACAATTTTCTGGTGGAATGAGGCTAGAGCATCAGAACGAGCTGGTGCAGATATGATTGACGAAATGGCTCCCTATTCTGTAACTATTCTATAATTCTATGAGTAATTAAGAAAGGTAATTACATAAAGCTTCTACTCCTAGTTGGTATGCATTAACCTCCTGCTTTCAAGTGTTTGTGGGTGGAGGAGACTGAAGACAGATTTGCGATTGGCTGCAGTGCCATTATGATTAAATAAGGCGCACATCTTGAAAGGAAATAAATGGGATGGTGGGGGCTAAATTACATTCCTGATCTTCAATTTTCCTCAGCGGGGTGTCATTATACAGTAATATACTTCTGGCACCTGGAGTACCTGCAGCAGCCACCTCGAGGCACTGGAAAGATCCTACCACTAGGGTCTCCACAGAATCCTCCAACTTCGTTGGAAGGAGAAGTGAACCAACACAGGTGTTCTCTCCAAGGCCAAAATCACATTGTTCGCCAGCCTCCTGAAACAGACCTTGTATCCCGAGTTCCGCCACAGGAAGCGAACACCAGGGAAGAGGAAAAGATTCAAAAGGTGCGCTCAAAGCTTCCATGAAGGAATGCGACATCTTCACTGACTACTGGGGACCTCTGGCCCATGGCCGCCCAGAGTTGCACTGGAAGCGCACCGAGGCCTTGCGGACGGAGCAGAGGAGGCAGCCCCTGATCAGTGACTCGTCCTCCCGGGCCGCCAGGCTGCTGCTTCCCCTGTGAATGACCCTCATCAGCCAACCGAGGACCCACAAAACCAGAGGGACCGCGGGTCATCCTCGACCCCGAGGAACTACCCAAGAAGAAGAAAATTGTTCTCCCATCCAAATTAACGAAGCACTGGACTCTTCAACAGGCCACCATTCAATGATCATTACCCGCGGCCGACGGTTGCCTTCCTCCTTGGTGTTTAGGGCACGTTGTCATGGATGCACGCAGACACGTAATACGGGATGACGTATTCCCTGTGCGTGGAATCGTCGCACTGTCGTCGGGGTTGTACCATTGAAACCTGCATTCACTTCGAAAGGGTGGGGGTGAACCTCTCAAACCTCAGTCTGCAACAAAAGTAACATCGGAAGGAAAACACTCAAAATAAATTATAAAAATTAATGGCTCATATATCGATATTGGAGACACAGAGGTAACCAAGTGTGGCTGAAGAACTGTTTGTAGAATAAATTATCCCTCTTCATCCCCGTGTTGGGTCGCGGGTGGTGCGGTCGGCGGCCGCCATCTTGTTCCCGCGGGGGTCGGGGGTTGGCCGTTGACGTTGGTTTGTGGCCGTCCCGGAGCTTCGACGATGCCGGCCGGACCGGTGCAGGCGCTGCCTCCCCCTCAGCCCGAAAACCAGGTGCGTGTTTTAAATCAAAACCCCCCAAAACAGAATCATTGGACTTCAGCGCCGCTCACAGGCGAGTGCAAGGCCGAGGTGTGACCGGGCCCGGGCCCCCGCTGCTCCCGCGGCCTGAGGCCGGCAGGGACCCGGCGTTAAAGTAACGCGCAGAGGCAGCGGCCGGTTTAGCACAGCGGGGAGCTCAGTCAGTTCTGCAGCCCCAGTTGCGCGTTAGCATGGATGAGTTGGCCGAAGGGCCTGTTTCCGTGCTGTATTATTCCATGACAAACGCACTCGACGGTCGGACTCCGGTCAGCAAGGCTGAGGTCCTCCAGCGCTTTATGTGTTGCTGCAGATTCCAGCATCTGCAGTCTCCAGTTAGACACCTTGCGGTTCGCTAACTCCAGTTAGCATCTGCAGTCTCCTGTGTCTCCACAAATCCTGCATTTGTGGATTTGCATTTGGGTATCCCCTCTATCTTTCAGTTCAGATGAAGGATCTCGACCTGAAATGTCGACTGTCCATTTCTCTCCATAGATGCTGCCTGGCCTGCTGAGTTCCTCCGGCTTTTTGTGTGTTGCTCCAATTCCAGTATCTGCAGTCTCTTGTGTCTGCATTTGTATATTGCTGTGGACAAATCCATGGGCACTGAAGTAGAAGACCCATTATTAAAGGATAGGTTGTTTGGAAGATCTAAAGTTAAACGAATTACAAAATATCAAAAAACTAATTATGGTGGGAAGCTTTCTTCTGTACTGAACTCTTGTGTAGTTTCAGTGTCACTGGAGTGGATGTGGACAGGCCTTACAATGGAGAAGGAAGGAAATCTGGAGGACTTAAATCATATTGATACTAATCGTATTGTGGTAGAAGTAAAATGCTTGTGAACAGAGTATGCTACATTGAACGGGATAGAAAAATTTGCTGCTTCAACCAGAGGGATTGTTTGGGGCACTGACTTGTGGGAAGGGAGGAAGTAAGAGGCCAAACATTTGTATCTCCAGTGCTTCGACAGTAATGTGTGATAGGCAGAGGAGTGTTCTAGATGTTTTGGGAAATGGATTAGGGCGCCCTTTCAGAAATCTAAAGGGTACTGTGCGATCTGTTGGCCTTCCACTGTAAAGTGGTGGAAAAGGTAAAAGATGAAACAATGGACGTGGAACTCTCAGGGTGGAAGATAAGAGAAGGGGAGTCTTTTGTGGCTATGAGCTGAAGGGAGAAAGATGAAAGAGACATAGGGGAGAGGAATCCCCTTTTAAGGCAATCGAAAGAGATCAAGAACATTGGTACGATAAGTGGCATTATTAGAATGATTGCAATAGAGAACTTGGAAGAATGGATGGAGTTCTTCCCGGAAACACAGTTGAAAGAATCAAGATGGTTGAGAGCTGAATAGATTGTAGTCCTGTTATTAAACGGTTTTTCATTTGAGATGGAGGTAGACAAGAAAGGGGTAAATAGGAGAAGGGCGTTAGGAAGGTGGAAATTGAAGCAGTTAATGAAATTTTCCAAATCATTGTAAGGGTACAAATCGGCATTGATACAGTCATCAGTGGTGCAGAGAAAGGCCTTGGTTAGGATTGGATCAAAGAATACTCTATTATTAAATAAAAGACTGCATCATATCAAGGCTGAGTTGGACAGATTTTTGAACTTTGCATGGTTGATGATTATGGAGAGAAGGTAGGAAAGTTGAGTTGAAGCCAAGATCACATCAAAGCGATCCTAATGGAAGAGCTGGTCTGGAGGGATGTATGGCCCTTCCTCCCATTTCATCCTATGCTAGGCTGGTAGCAATTCATTCAAATTTCATTGTGACTGGTGTTAGTTACATTGTTATTTGAAAGAAATTACTGGTGACTGCTATTCACATAAGAGCTTGATTTATGCTTGTTGATTGTTTAATTGTGGTTAGGGTAAGATTGGAGACGAATTTTGTTTTATGATCACTGACCTGGAAAGAGTGGGACCTACTTTATACAATGCACACTATTACAATGTGGATTAGGCAGGTGTATGATATTCCAGAGCATTATTGATAATTGGGTACCTGGTCACTGGGGTACAGAAAGTTCTTAACAGTGCTCTAATTTGTCCATCTAACTGGGACAAACAAAGGAATGAATTTTTTAGTTGTGTTTTTTTAACTTCTGGCTAATTGGAATTCAGAAGTATCCCTAAACACCAAAGAGGAGTTTCTGCCAAGGGTTTAGAATATGTGTATTCTTTGAGGGAATTATATGTGTTTCAAATTGGCCAGCCACCTGTCGTGGGATTTCTGGTAGTTTGATTACCACAATCTTAAAACACAGTAGTGGATTTACGCAAAAGTATTTGGGTTAATTAAAAAATTTTTTGAAATATTGTTTTGTGTAAAGTGTGGAGCACAGCTAGATTACATAAATTCCAGAATGTATAATTACATTATATCTCTATTTTAAAGATACCAGAAGAAACAAAAGATGAAACCTCATCTTCCAAACCCATTGTTGGTATTATCTACCCTCCACCTGAGGTCAGGAACATTGTTGACAAAACTGCTAGTTTTGTAGCCAGGTAAGCAGTAAATTCAGTCAAATGTGTGCATGTATTTGCTGTAGTGCAATTATAGTCCAAGTTTAATGTGCATATTATTTTGTGTTGATTAGAAATGGCCCTGAATTTGAAGCCCGTATTCGTCAGAATGAAATAAACAATTCCAAGTTTAACTTCTTGAATCCAAATGATCCTTATCATGCATATTACCGACACAAAGTTAATGAATTCAAGGAGGGAAAAGGACAAGAACCTTCAGCTGCTATTCCAAAGGTTATGCAACAACAGCAGCAGCTGCCACAGAAGGCAAGTAATTTCACTGGCAAGAGGGAAATGCACAACTAATTTCTTAATATGTTAAAAATTAAGAAACGTTAAACAAAGACTGCAGTGGGAGTTATAGTTAGATTGTCCTCAATAGATGGTGTGAAGGTTTAGAAAGTATAAATGCAGAAGATATGCATGTAGTGAAGGCAGAGCAGTTTTAATGGAGGATTTTAAAACATGCATTTAGTGGAGGATTTTAACATTTAGATTGAGATAATCAGGAAAATGTCATCCTTGAAAATTACTGAATTTCTTGTATTCAGGAATGTTTTCTGGAGGATGCCTTTTCAAGGAAACTTAATATTGCTGCAGGAGTGGGGGTTATTACAGGGAAAAGTAACAGCATTAAGGAGTGATAAATGTTTTCATTTCATGGTTTTAAAAGGAGTGAGTGAGAATATTACTGAGGCCCTAACTGATTTTCCAAAATGTTTGTGATTGGAAAATTCAGTATGTCACTCCACTATTTAAGCAAGGTGAGAAGAGAAATCAAGGGATTTACAGACACATTAGTCTGTTGTCAGGAATTTATTAGAACCTGTAATTTAGGATGGGCTAGCTTAACATCTTGAACATTTGTAGTTGCTTTTGATGATCAAGCAGGATTTTTAGAACATGCATGTCAAATTTTTTTAATAGATTCTTTATATAGCGGTGAGGTGAACATTTAAGAAATGTTAGTTGATGTTATTTATATTGACTTAAAAGGTATTTGATAAAGTCTGTTATGATAGACTTGTCTAAAGTTGAAGCTTATAGAACTGAAGGCACATTATTCACTTGGTTAGGAAACTGGTTTGAGTGCAGGAGGCAGCGAGCAGGGATAATGATCAGGCACTCAGATTACCAGGAAGTGACTAGTGGTATCCTGCAGGAATCTGTTTGGAGGCCTTGCTTATTAAAAGCTTGGGTGAAGAGATAGAAGTCCACATATCCAAGTTTGCTGATGACACAAAGATAAGTGATTTGTTTTCTCTCCCATGAACATTAAACAGGTGCAAGCTCAAGTGATTCAGGAAACTATTATCCCTAAGGAACCCCCGCCTGAATTTGAATTTATTGCTGATCCCCCATCTATCTCAGCCTTCGACCTGGATGTCGTGAAACTGACTGCTCAATTTGTTGCACGAAATGGTCGACAGTTTTTGACTCAGCTGATGCAGAAAGAACAACGTAACTATCAGTTTGACTTTCTGCGGCCACAGCACAGTTTGTTCAACTATTTCACCAAACTAGTGGAGCAGTATACAAAGGTAAAAGTTAAAACGCAATTTGTTACATGTGAATGAAATCAAATACAGTGATCTAAGCCACAATAATAGATCTTGCTCTTCATGGGATTGACCTTTGAAATTCAGTGGTCATGATTTGAAGGGGATAGAGTTAAGTATTTACAATTATGCAGTCATTCTTGATAAGGGAAATAAGTTGTGCAGTAGCAAAGATGAAGGCTGAGTGGAGTTTGATAATGAATTGGTGAGTACAATAGTCGATTGGCAGCTGTCTCCTCCTGAACTAAATTGAGATGCCAGAGTTTTTTTTCTTTTAACAGATTTTAATACCTCCAAAGGGACTGCTTCAGAAATTGAAAAAGGAGGCAGAAAATCCTAAAGAAGTTTTGGATCAGGTGAGACATTAGTTTTTTTTGTGATAATATTTAACTAGCCACAATGATTGCTTAAATATTTGAAGCATCTGTTATATCTATAATCAATTATAAGGTAAAAGTAGCTCAAATTATTCCTTTTGGGAGATCAATATCACTTTTATTGGCTTTGTGAAATTTAATACATTGTAAAAGGTTTGAAAATTAGTCTTATTCAGGACCCAGACAGTAGTCCCCAGGCTCTTTCTCATCTACACATTGCCCTTTGTGATTTAATGAGAGATGAAGCAAAGCAATAGAAGCAGACCATTTGTTCTCTCAAATCTGTTCTAGCGTTCAATTAGACCTTGGTTGATCTGTATCTTCTTTTCACCTACCTAACCTTTGTTTCATTTTGTTTAAACCCTGGATTTTGAAATTTTAATTGATCTAGTCTCGGCAACTTTATTTGGAATGTATATTCTAGATTTCTGCCACCTCTTACGTAAAGAACTGCTTTCTGGCTTTTCTTGTAAGCAGGCAAGTTCAAATTTGAAGATTTCTAATTTACTTCTTTTTCTGGATTTCCTCACCGGAGGATATAATTTCTATCCACCTAACTAATCCAAATTTTAATCTGAAATATCTAAATGAGATCACCCAATAATTTTCTATACTCCAGAGAACAGAATGCTGATCTCCAATGATTCGCAACTATCTTGGCCTTTACACTATTCTCAGGACTGCTGCACCCTCTCCTGAATCAACATGTATTTCCTGAAGTACTTTGTACTTGTTCTAGTCAAAACAAATGAGCAGAAGGTCCTGCCATAGAAGAAGGCCTTGCTGTTGAGTTTCAACATGGCACTTTGCAGTAATCTCTCACTAGGGGATGTATGATTGCAATTTATCATTCACCAGATCAGCTTCTTCCTGAATGTTTGTGATAATTAGTTCAGTCACTCCACTATCTCTTAGCTCCCAACCCCCTGCCCCTCCACCAATAACCTATGTGTTACGTATGAAATGAATTTTTTCTTGCGGAACAGAAGTCTTTTCACTGGAATGGAAGGCCAAGTCTTTCAGTTGTGCCTGAATTTCTGTTTTTCATGACATAGGTGAGATACCGAGTTGAATGGGCCAAATTTCAGGAGCGTGAAAGGAGGAAGGAGGAGGAAGAACGGGAAAGGGAGAGAGTAGCT
The DNA here is from genome assembly GCF_009764475.1 of Pristis pectinata. NCBI lineage: Eukaryota > Metazoa > Chordata > Chondrichthyes > Rhinopristiformes > Pristidae > Pristis > Pristis pectinata. Next base: position 26,076,155 of record NC_067421.1, on the reverse strand, counting down.
TATGCACAGATTGACTGGCATGACTTTGTGGTGGTGGAAACTGTTGACTTTCAGCCAAATGAGCAAGGTAAACATTAATACTATACTTTAGATTGTCATTTGATTTTTGCATTTAAACACAACTGAATTCTAAAATTACCAAATTTTCACTATATAATCACTGCATTTCCAACATCCTGACTTGTATATCATGCTTAAAGTTGCTTTGATTTTGCATTAAATTGGTTTGAAAGATCAATTTAAAAAAAATAACAATTTAGGTTCTAGACATTTGTTTTGAGCATTTTAATACAAACTGTTCTAAGCAGCGATAATTTGAAAAAGTTGCCTTTTTCAAAAAGTGTAATTATTTATTTAACTTTTAGGTTGTATGAAAGTTGCCCAAAGTTACTAAATTTCAGTACACTCTATGTATAATTGGGATTAGAAAGAATCATTGTCTAAAACAAACATTTTCAAATGTTCAGTTTGAATTCCATTAAGTCTGATTCATCTTCATTCAACCAAAAAGCCACTTAAGCTTCATATGCAATCTTGGAGAGTATAGACCTTAGAAAACTTTTGAGATAAAAGTCAGCCTTTTAGAGCTGAGGTGAATAATATTTTTTATTAATCAGAGGTTTGTAAATCTGGAATTCTTTTCCAGAGAATTGTGGATGTTTGATTGTTGAATGTTTTGAAGACAGATCGATAGATTTTTGGACACTAAAATAATTGAGGGATGTAGAGATTGGGTGGGAAATTAATTTGAGATAAAAATAAGTCATGATATTTTAAATGGCAAAGCGGGCTTATGAGGCCCTATGGCTTACACTTTCTATATCTTGTGTTCAACTTTCAGTGTCCTTATTTTTAGTAAAACGATTGGTCTTTCATCAAAGTCTTTTCTCCAGTACAGCTTTTGTTTTTAATCCTTCCAAGGATGTAAGCCAATGTACGAAAGACTTAATTATCCATTGACAAATCTGTCTTGGACACATGAAGCTCTCCTGGGTTTTGCTATTCTGTTGAAACCATCCATGACCCTCTGATCACCTTAGGGGACTTGAAGCAGAATCTTTTTGTGTATCACTAAATAACTTTTTAATCCACTCATACCCAGTTTCTAACCTCACCGCTGTCAAGATGAGTAATCCGTGGAAAGATGGAAACTATTCCCTCCTTTGCTTAGGCCATATTTTCCTCGGTTCTCTATATATCCCAACTCTATCACCTTTCTAATTAATCATCATTTTCAATGCCCACTCTAACGTTTGCTTATCCATAAATTCGATCCACACTTTATTCCATTGCCACTCACCACCATCCCTCAACCCACATACTAGCTTATGTTGCAAATGACTTCTTTTCCATTTCACAACTGCTGACACTGGTCTTCATTCTCATTATTCGTGAAAAACTAATTTCTTTGCTCTAACTTCATTAACAATTGCTCACCTTTCTTCCTTCTCCTGAGATCTAAGATCCCTAAGTGTGATATCCGTGATGCATGTTTATCATACGCATTTGTGCTCATGTTTCCCATGGCTTCCTGTTGAGTCTGCTCAATCAGCTTTCCTTCCCTCCTACGTTCATGCAAATATCCTGACCAAAGTTGTTGAATGTTGTTCACTGTGATCATTAGGCATTATAGCAGCTAGATTTGTTTGTGACCTTCAATGCAGTCAATGAGTTGCATTCTCCATTATTGTCCAGATTAATGCATTAACACTTGCTTGGTTCCACTCTTGCCCAGTTGAGCTTGACCTCCTAGAAATGTTTTCTCTTGCATCACCACCTCAGGAGTCCATCAAATGTATTTTTGTGTCCTTTATTATTCTTCATTGATACTTTGATACTTTCCCAGGCGTGGAATCAGCTTCCTTATACGTTAGTGATATTCAACTCTATGACTCCATCAACCTTCTCAATGCTATAATGATCTCTGTGCTATCAGGTTGCTCTTCTGGCATCCAGTCCTGGATGAGCATTGATTTCTTTCAATTAAACATTGGGATGACACAATTAGATAATCTTCAGCCCAGTATAAACTCCAGTCCTCACCTTATCTATTGTTTTATAAGTAGATTATTTGTACACCCAAATTCTGTTCCCTGCTTCTGACATTCTGAATATCCTGACTCTTTTCACTAATTTCAATTTAGAACTTAAGTAAACATCCACACTTTCTTCCTATGACCTTCCTTAAAACCCACACGTTCAATTAAATGTTGCCTCCATTCCTTGAAAAATTCAAACTTTTCTTCACTTCTAAAGATTTTTCTTCACTTCTTGATTTTTTCCCTCACAGTGTGTCAAATAAATACAGAAATTGTTATACTCCATGAAAATCACTGAAAATATTGCAATTGCCACTATAATTCTGGAGAAAACAAGTTTATTTTATTGGAGCAGCTGTCTGTGTTTAGTTTGAATTGACTCAGCCTGAGTTTAAGGTAGTTGATTGTATGTTCAAATGGTGGGTGATGTCTTGTGGGCATAATCTACATTGATGTCACCTTAGTATGTATTATGTATTGTTCTTCAACTCCCATGGCCTTGCTGGTAATGCCCACATCTCATGAGTCAGTAAGATAGATGTTAAACTGCTAGTTCTTTATGTTAGAAGGTCTGTGACAATATTCAATGGATAATAAGAGGACTGGCATTTGTTCTCTCAACAAAATTTGCCCTGATCTTGATAAATTTGTCAACCTACTATAAAATGCAGTAATTCTTTTTAAATTTGATCATCAAGTTCCATTCTCCTGAAATTCTCTCCTGTAGCCAATTGATAGAACAGCAATTTCTGCTCTGAAGCAAATACAATAATCTGAGATGGGCCTTTTTGTTGTGTGTGAGAGAGAGAGAGAGGGGGGCCATTGAGGAAGTAGGGAAACAATAGGTATGTAATAATAATTAACCTTTCTACTTAAAGGGCATTTCCCTCCACCAACTACCCCAGAAGAACTTGGAGCTCGTATTTTGATGCAGGAGAGATATGAGAAGTTTGGTGAGAGTGAGGAGGTTGAAATGGAAGTTGAATCTGATGATGAAGTTGAGGAAACGGAGGAGAAACCAGAAGAAGCTCCAACACAGTTAGATCAAGATACACAAGTACAAGATATGGATGAGGTATGCTACTAAAATTGATCATGTTTGATCATCTAAGAAAGGGATGCTATCAAGTTAGCCAACAGTGTTAAGGTCCACTTATGGAATAACTGATCTAATTAACTGTTGAAAATCTGATTGATTACAGCATATGGAAATTGTATAGTATGCAAAACTTAATATTTGTTGGTGAAGCAGGAAAAAAAAATTGGTAGCCTAATTGGAATCTAATTTAGTTCACTCTGGTGAAACAAAATGTATTGTGTGGTGGAATACTAAATGGCAGTGTTCAACTCCTGTTCACTTAAGGTATTAGCAGGTTACAATAGACACTATCTTTGTTTAAAATTATGACAAGTGAGCCAGGAAGATTATTGCATTTTGGAAATAAGTCTTCATGAAACCTGGAATTATTACTGAATATTACAAAATTGGAAAAACTGTGATAAGCTTTATTTATACAATTTAAAAACATATTTCAAAAGATGCTCTGCTTCAGCAGTATCTTGTGGCAAAGCATGGCTTGCTTCCACTCTAGTTCTGAGGATTCTGATCTGACTGAGACCAAAGTGGGACACGAGGTGCTTGATGGGGCTAGTGGTGAGGTGGTGTGCTCCTCCTGTTTAAGCCAGGCGTTTTAGTACTCCTGCTGAAGGGATCCAAGTTTCCAAGAGCCATAACAATTGCCCCTTCTCCATTTTGAGTTGGTTGTGGGCCAGGGATTTCAAAATTGGAATCAGGTTTATTATCACTGACATATGTCGTGAAATTTGTTGTTCTGTGGCAGCAGTACAGTGCAAAATGTAAAAATTACCACAAGTTACAAAAATAAATAAATAGTGCAAAAGAGGAATAATGAGGTAATGTTCATGGACCAGTCAGAAATCTGATGGCAGAAAAGAAGCTGTTTCTGAATCACTGAGTGTGGGTCTTCAGGCCCCTGTACCTCCTCCCTGATGGTAATAATATGAAGACGGCATGTCCTTAATGGTGAGGGTCCTTAATGATGGATGCCACCATCTTGAGGCGCCGCCTCTTAAGGATGTCCTCCATGGTGGGGAGTGTTGTACCTGTGATGGAGCGGGATGAGTCTACCTCTGCAGCCTCTTGCGATCATACGCATTGGAGCCTCCATATCAGGCGGTGGTGCAACCAGTCAGAATGCTCTCCACCGTATATCTGTAGAAATTTACAAGAGTCTTTGGTGACATACCAAATCTCTTCAAACTCCTAATGAAGTAGAGCTGCTGGTGTGCCGTCTTCATGATTGTATCAATGTGTTGGGTCCAAGATAGATTCTGTGAGATGTTGACACCCAGAAACTTGAAGCTGCTCACCCTTTCCACTGCTGACCCCGCCATGAGGACTGGTGTGTGTTCTCCTGACTTCCCCTTCCTGAAGTCCATTGGTCTTGCTGACGTTGAGTGCGAGGCTGTTGTTGCGACACCACTCAACTAGCCGATCTATCTCACTCCTGTACGCCTCTTTGTCACCATCTGAGATTCTGCCAACAACAGTGGTGTCATTGGTGAATTAATAGATTGCGTTTGAGCTGTGCCTAGTCACACAATCATGACTATAGAGAGAGTAGAGCAGGTGGCTATGCACACATCCTTGAGGTACACCTGTGTTGATTGTCAGCAAGGAGGAGATGTTACTAACGATCCACACTGACTGTGGTCTCCCGATAAGGAAGTCGAGGTTCCAGTTGCAGAGGGAGGTACAGAGGTCCAGGTTTTGTAGCTCGTTGATTAGTACTGAGTGGATGATGATGGGGTTTGCACTTTTGCAAGGAGGCTTTGAGAACTTTAAATCATTTCCTCTGCCCACCTTGCAATCTCTGACAGTGACAAGCTCAGTAGAGTATTTCTGGATTTTAGTGTCAGGGAAAAGATGGCTCATCATGGTTTGTGCATGTGAAACATCATATAGTATGCGCTTCTGTTTAGACAAAGGTAGAGAAGCAGTGGGGAAGTACTGCTATCATGTGGGTCATCCAGATTCAGAATGGTGTTCGTAGAGATGGAGGAGCTGTAAGCCTTCAAAACAGAACATTAATCGTGGTGAAAACTGCAAACATTTTATTTCTGTGAAATTTTTTTACAATTTTATATCTGTAAATATTTCCCTTAGGGATCAGATGAAGAAGATGAAAATCAGAAAGTGCCACCACCTCCTGATAATCCAATGCCTCCACCTCTTCCTCCTACTCCAGATCAGGTTATCATTAGGAAGGACTATGATCCAAAAGGTGAGTTTGCAAACAGGAGAAAAAGTTTTAAGTTGCATGGGTCTAAAATGTATTGATCCATCTGAAATGGTTTCAATCACTAGAGTGTACTAGTAGCTTGGAAGGAATTAAGGGAGTGGAACGTAGGACACAATTTATTTGTCCTACAAAACTGTCCATTTTTCTGAATTAGTTTGGAGTATAGTTGTGTTTCCATTCTAAAGCTAGGATTTAAATTAGTCTTTATTCTGCCAACTTGATAACCGTAAATGCCAATTTATGCTGTGGCTGTGTAATTTTATGCCTTTTCCCCATATACCTTTCATGGAAGCATACAACTAAAAAAGGGAAATTGGTAGTCATCGAGACTTATCAAAATGCACGGAAGGAATATGAAAACCCAGAAACAATCACTTACAGGGAGTTAATTGATCCTGTACAACGCAAACCACAGTCATAACGTCACTGAACTAGATCAAACAAAAGGTTGTTAAATAGGAGTCATTGGTTTGTGTTTTTATGATCTGTATCCTTATTTTAGTACTCAATTTTTTTCAAAAATAGTATAACTTTCTTCCACTGCCAATTCTGGTCCATCTTTCTTGGATTCCTATGGCTATCCCCATTCTAGAAAAGGTAGATTTTGTATGAACAGGCAACACAATGTGTAACCTTGGTTTATTACACCTTTGTTTTGAACCAGAAGATAATGAGTTCAAGCATTATTACAAAACTTGCTTTCATAAGTAAGTATTCAATGGAAATTGTTTCCCAGCCATAAGAATAGCCCTAGATTTGCCCTTTTGGACATGTGCACCAAATTTGATAAGAGAATGCCTTGCATACATAGTGTTGGTAAATGCACTTCATTTGTATACTTAACAAATATCTATTTTTATTTAGATGCAAGAAAAGAATTGCAAAAAAATTCTAATTAGCCTCGTATGAATAGTGATTATTACATTAGGCATTGCTAATCTTGGCTAATTCTTCAGAGAAGGAGTGTTGCACTATCTCCTGCTTTATTTCTGGGTTCCCAAATGTATATGAAGATGTGCACTGGGGCACTGTTGGGGGAGAGGAGGGATTTCTCCCAGTATGCTAACCAATATTTATGAAACTAATCACCATTATCAGGAAAAACAGACCATTTATCTCATTACTGTTGGTTTCTACCATTTTAAAACACATTTATTTTCAGTACTTGAGAAATGTTGGTGCAACACTACAGATCAACTATGTTCAGTGGGATTTATGTCAGAGGCAGGCCAGAACACACCCATGGCGGATTTCTTTTCTTAAAAGAGACTTACTTTATTGTGAACATGTATTTTAAGTTTCTTTCACTAAATTACTGTGTAGGTTGGATATAGAGTAAATATGTTTATTTTCTTACCTTGGATTCATTTAGCTTCTAAACCAGTGGCTGGTACGCCTGCACCTGATGAATATCTCATTTCCCCGATCACCGGAGAAAAGATTCCAGCTAGCAAAATGCAAGAGCACATGCGAATTGGGCTGTTGGATCCACGTTGGTTGGAGCAGCGTGAACGTTCCATTAGAGAGAAACAGAGTGAAGATGAAGTATATGCTCCAGGTGAGTATGAGTAGTGATGACATGGGGAACACTGGTAATATTGGTATTTTGTTAACATCAGAAAAGATTTGTCTTTATTTTGGGGCGGGGGGGTGGTGGGGGGAATGGGGGGGAATCCTTCCCCTTGTTCACACTTGCACCTGAGACAACTTATCCAGTCTATTGAAATAAAATTAACGTGTACAGTCATGGATACAAGTCAAGTTTTTCCTTTTGATCCTGTTGTATCACCCTGTTTGTGAGCACTCCGGTTTAAACTGGCCCAAGTTTCTGCCAATGTGGCTGTGTAAGCAGGCTGTGAGGTTATTCTGGTCCTGACCACCTCACAATATCACTATTGCTGTCAAGCCCAATTTGCCAGGGGGTCACGGGAACTTTGAACTTTCATTTAATTCTCAAAGATGATGTATCTGCTGAATAACCCTAAGTATTTTTTACAATTTCAACGTTTGTTGCCTCTTGTGCTGTGATCTACCGTGCTTTAAACCAGTTACTGGCAGCATAGTAACATGTTTTGTGTAGACTGATGCGAGGTCATTATCTATCTATTTACTTATTTGTTAATGGGAGACCTAATGACATGGAAGGGGGCCATTTGGCCCATCGGGTTCATATCAGCTTCCAACAAAATAATCTTGTCTGTCTTAATCCTTTTATTTCCTTGTAACCGCGCAACTTATTCTCTCTCATGTCCACAATTTCCCTTTTGATTCTTTTGTCACTTGCCTGCACCAAGGGGTAATTTACAAAAGCAATTTAACTGACCAACACGTCTTGAGTTCAGGCAAAACACATGCATTCACAGCAAACACATGTTAACTCCACACATCCAAGTTCAGAATCAAAACCGGATCCCTGTAACTAAAGTAGTAGCCCTAACTGCTGATCTGCCCTTACAGATAAACAGTGACATCTTTCTGTGAGCTTCCAGTCCCATAAATATTATTTAGAATTAGGAAAGAATACCCAATCATCTTTTGATCTGAGCTGTTTTGTTCAACAGGTCTGGATATTGAAAGTAGCTTGAAGCAGCTGGCTGAACGACGTACTGATATCTTTGGTGTGGAAGAAACTGCTATCGGGAAGAAGATTGGTGAAGAAGAAATACAGAAACCCGAAGAGAAGGTATGAATACCCATTACTGTGCAAATTTTAGATAAATTATTCACTGCTTAAATTGTATTTTGGAGCAGATTTCCTCTTGCTTATTAATACTGCAATTTCACAACAGTAATCGTGAACTTTTCCTTGCATAATCTCCACAGAAATAAACACTTAACACTAATATAAATTCACTTGATGACTCTTTTCCCTCACAAGAATACTAAGGGAAATGAGTAGCAATATTGTAATTGAATGTCTTTTCCAGTTTGTAGGAAAGGCATATTGTATTTAAAGTAGTTGGTAATGTAAATTAAACTATAGAAAATGCTGTGACAGTACAGAGAACAGATAATGTATAAAGTTTGCTTGATTGATCTGCAAACTCATGTAGAAATCAAACAGTAATTGTCAATTGCCTTAGTTAAAGGAGGCAGAAATATTAATTTATGTGGATACATTAATAGGAGTGACTTGGTATAAAATTATTCTACTCTGAAGTGATTTTGCAGTATTTGTGGACCTGCTTTCTTTGGCTATGACCTTAAAAATATATAAACCAGCCAGAAAACTTGGCTTATATTTGTTCTTTCTTGTGGCAAAGGTTACTTGGGATGGGCATTCTGGTAGCATGGCACGTACACAACAAGCTGCACAAGCCAACATCACGCTGCAAGAACAGATTGAAGCTATCCACAAGGCCAAAGGATTGGTTCCAGAGGATGATACCAAGGAGAAAATTGGACCCAGCAAACCTGCTGATTTACCACAACCCCCACCACTTTCATCTGCCACAAATTCTTCAATGAATGCTCCTCCAGTCACATCAATGCCCAGACCACCTTCTGTAAGTCTGGCATATATTTTGAAAATGTTTGCATGTTGTTTACAGTTACGTTGAGGTGCTCAGGATTGTGAGAACCAATAAGGCACATAAAAATATTGTTGCATCACTAATGTGAAACTCCTCTGCATAGTTGGGGGTTCCACATATAGCAAAATAGCCACAGCCCTGGTATTTATTAGTAGTTGTAATTTTGGTATTAAATAAATAGTTCAGTACTACCGTCCCATCTGCCTTGTTGTGGTTTCTAATATAGGACTATTTCTGATTCATATTTCTGTTTTGGTACTGCATGTGCTTAGCAAATGAACCACATGATGCAGTTTAACCAAACTAAGACGTCACTGATTTCCTTCATCAGCAGCTGGAGAAGAAAAATATTATTTAAGACACCATACAGGAGACTATCACGAGCACAAAATGTTTTGCCATTTATTGAAAATCTTCTACTCATATAATCTCAATCTGTAAGAAAATGTGGCAGTTATATAATTTGACTTTAACAGCATGGCTAGACGTTAGGTTTACCTGGGTGTATAATAGTATATTTGATCTTGTGTGACTACACAAAGCAAAATCAAGATTGAGATTAGATGGTGTAGTTTTATCAGAGCATCCAAAGGTACTTTGGACCCTGTTGTAATGTTCATGCTTATTTTTCATTTGACATGTTTTTATTATTTGTATTCAAATAAAAAGTATTAGAAGTGCTTCTGTACCATTACTGGCAGGATGTGATTGCACCATGACCAGTCCATTAAGAGCATACAGAAGCTGAAAATGGAAAAGCTTGGTACCAAAGTATTTTATTTTGTAGACAGTAAGGGAAAGTACAATTATGTTGTTTGTTTTTTTTATTATTCAGATGCCACCCCCTGTGCGGAATATTATGTCATCAATGCCTGTTCTCCCCAGGCCACCAATGTCTCCTGTTATCCGTTTAGCGCCAGGACCTGTTTTATCAGCTCCCATGCCACCAATGATTCCTGGACCACGGATTAATGTAGTACCTATGCCTTCTTCGGCTCCACCGGTTTTGACTCCTCGACCACCACCAATGGTGGTACCGTCCGGTAAAGTTATTTAGAAGATTGTACCATCTTCAGTTTAAATCCATTTTGACATTTATGAATATGAATCTAAAACTCTCTTTGATTATCAACCAGCACTTGAAAAATGGGTCAATATGAGGAACTTCACATTATCAGTTAGATGTGTATCTGACATAAAATTATACTCCTCCTTCTATATAGGTTGAGAATTGTGATAAGGAAATAGGAAGAGTTTTTGTTTGGTCCCAAGCAGCAGCAAGGGAAATTAACTAGTAAACATGTTTCTTTTGTTTTAAGAGAGGAACACCTTTCAATCTGCTGTAAGGTATGGGGATAGTAGAAATAGGGGGAATGGTTGGTGGGGTGGGAAGGTGGTAGGGGTAGAAGAAAGAATTGACTTGTAAGTTTAGAGGTAGGGGCTTGATCATATTATCCAGGTTAGCATGTGTAACACTGGAATGCTGGATTGTCTCAGAACAGGCAATACCAGGGCCCGGACTGTGTCTCTGATGGATATAAAAGAATCACGGGAACTACTTGGTGTTCTGCCCATCAACATTTTACATTTCAACCAACTCTACCGAAACCACTCTCTAAACCATGGGTTGCAGATAAGATATTGATTTCCAACCCACCCCCCCCCCACCTCCCTCACATAAAAATTCACAAGGAAAGATGTTACCTATTGATTTTTAACACTTTTTGAACATTAGAGAAAGAATTATGGTTTAAAATAAGAATTTTGAAGTTCTAACGTGATTCTTTCACTTTGATGTACAGCCTTTGTACCTGCACCTCCAACAGTTCCTGCCCCAATCCCTTCTTCACTTCCACGACCCCCTCCACCGCTGGATGATGAACCAGCAACGAAAAAGATGAAAAGTGAGGATAACCTTATCCCAGAGGAAGAATTTCTACGAAGAAGCAAGGTATGTAGTACCACTGCTTAAAGGTGAAGCCCAATGTCCTTAAATTTGAAGTTAACATTATTTGGACAACAACTATGAACAGTGATGTATCAGACCGTTGCTTAGTCATTTGTGTTTAAATGAATCTCCACTGATATTTCAGTAAATATTTATGTTTTATCTGTTGCATAATTATCTGAAAATGTCATTTGAATTTTAAATTAAACTTAGTTTTGAGGATTTTTTAAAGACTGATAGCATAGTGCTAGATTTGACAAGTGCTAATTGATTACTCCTTTTAACCCAATGCTTGGGGGGTAGGGGGTGTCCCCTTAGCATTGTCTCAAGTGTTGGCCTGGAGGTCTCCCTCAACCCTGTCCTAATGTTGACCTAGGTGCCCTGCAGTGTCCTGATGCTGCCTCTGAAATGCTGGTTACTGGAGTGCACAATTTTGATAACTGGACTTTTACTGTATTTTTTTTTGTTAATTGAACATGCATTAGTGTATTAGACTAATCAAATGTAAATGAATTTCATTTGCCTTGTTTTAAAAAAAGTGATAAAACTGTACAGTCCAAAAGGAGGGAATTCAGCTCATTATGATTTTGGTGATGATTATTTCATGGAGCAATCTAACATTAATCTCCTTTGATCTTTTTACACCATGGCACCCATCTAAACCTCCATTCCTTGTCCTTCCTGTACTCACCCAATTTTTTTTTAAGATGCAATGACCTGTACTTCAACAAAGCATAACCAGAGAATCAACAACAATTACCCCTTCCCAGTCCCTCATGTTTTTTTAACCTTTTTTTCTGGTGCTCCATAAGTATCTGTCCTTGGCCCATTTCTATTTCTCATCCATGTCCAATCCCTTCAGCTGCATCATCTAAAGAGATGGTGTTAGTTTTCCTATGTGCACTGATGGTGCCCAGCTCTTTTCTGTTATCAGCTATTGACCTCTTTTCTGTCTCTAAATTGTCAGGCTGCTTAACCAGCACCCAATACAAGGTGAGCAGAACATTTCTGTAACTAGATATTTGGAAAATTAATCATGTCATCTTTGGTCCCTGTCACAAGCTCCATTCCCTAGGCACCACTCCAAATCTCTGTTCCTGGCAACTGTCTAAAACTGAACCAGGCTGTAGATGCTGTAAATTTAAAATATTAAAAAAAACAGCAATTACTGGAAATGCTCTTGTCTGGCAGCATCTGTGGACAGAGAAGCACAATTAGCCTTTTGGGTTGATCACCTTTCATCAGATGGAGTCCTGGCCAGTTTCCTCCTTGTTCTACTCTTCATGAATCTGGGATGATTGAAAACTCTGCTACCTTTTCAACCCAGAGCAAATCCTGTTCATTTAGACCCCAGTCAAGCGATATCTTGTTCTTAAAATATTCACCCTTATTTTCAATCCTTCCAAGGTTTTACTTCTCCCTGCCTGTGTAACCTCCTGTAATGTTCAACATATTTTGGTCTATTTATCTCCTCTGAAAATAACTATTCCACCTATAGCAGATACAACATCACCAAATCAGAATCAGGTCTATTATCATTGACATATGTCATGAAATTTGTTGTTTTGCAGCAGCAGTACAGTGCAAAACATAAAAATTACTATAGGTTGCATAAATAAATAGTGCAAAAGAGGAATAATGAGGTAGTGTTCATGGGTTCATGGACCGTTCAGAAATCTGACGGCAGAGGGGAAGAAGCTGTTCCTAAAATGTTGAGTGTGGGTCTTCAGGCTCCTGTACCACCACCTCGATAGTAGTAATATGAAGAGGGCACGTCCTGGATGGTGAGCATCCTTAATGAATCTATAAATCTATGGCCTGCCAAAACTCTAAACTTGAATTCCTTTCATACACTTGCTGCCTGTCTACTTTTTTCTCCTAAAATATGTCTCTCTAGTTAACATTTTGCCCTAATATTTCCTAACGACTTTGTGGAATTCTCTACCCTGGGTGTTATGGAAGTGAGATTATTTAACAATTTTTTAAAGATCAAGGAATTGAGAATTATGGGGAACTGGCAAAGAAAAGGAGATGAGGCCTGGAGCAGATCAGCCGTGATTATATTGAATGAGGGGGCAGGCTTGAGGAGCTGAGTGGGCCAACTCTTGCTTCTATGTTCTCAATATCATGAAAGATTCTATCTAAATATAAGTTTTTGGTCATTTATATATTTGAGCCCTGAGGCGTCTGTCCCATCTATGTCCTTATGTACTCTCATTTTCAGACGTTTTACCTACAATAATACTTAGGTTTTTGGATCTTAACAGTAGCATTATAATGTACTAAGTACTGCACCATATGAATATGGTTTTATTAACAGAAGATAAACTTCTTAATCAAGATGTTTCCATGTTTAATCTAACAATTATGGAGATCACATTATACAACTGTTACTGTTGTCACTGTTTTGAATTAGATGAAAAGCTGTAGGAGTGTGAAACAGATCCACATGAGAAAGTAGTTCTCTTTCTGATACATGCAATGTAAATTTTTATTTAAGAAAGTTAGTTGTAGCTCCAACTCTGTCCCCTTGTTTTTCTTTCAGGGCCCAGTCACAGTCAAGATACAGGTACCTAACATGCAGGATAAGTCGGAATGGAAGCTGAATGGCCAGGTCCTTGTTTTCACTCTCCCTCTAACAGATCAGGTATGGATTTACTGTGGAAAAATGGGGGAATGCATTAACTGTAATATGGGTTATAATGCTAGCAAAATAATGAAAATTTTAATATTTTGCAATCACCACCTCTTGGTTTTATGCATTGCCATAATCACCTCCACCATCATCCAATACCTCATTTTAATCCAGTTATCCCAAACGCCTCGACTCTTCATATACTACCAAGTTCAAAGGAGCGGTATCAGTGGTGCACTGCTTTTCTGTAGGAAAGCTCAGATTAATAGGCAAAAAAGGATCTGACAGCCATTTGCTTGAATGTAGAAGTCTCAAGTTCCTAGCGAACTCCTTATTGCTGACACTGACTTTGCGATGATATTGGACTCCTTATGGAGTCCAGCAGCAGATGCCAATCTTTAGCTTCCCAGCAGATGCACTGGGAAATCTGCCTGCTGAACCTGGGCCACTTTAGATGTAGCATTCATTTCAATGAAAATGAAAGGCTCCCAGGGAGATGGGCAAGCTTTAGATAATTTATCTTTGAATGAAATAAATTAAAATATTTAATTGTTAATTTGGATGTATTTGAATGTCTTTAAACAGAATTGTATAATGATTATGACAGTAGAGACTCCATAACAAGTCTATGTTGACTCCAGTAATACCTCACTCCCATTCCTCCACTCTTTTCCCCATGGCCTGCCTATCCCATCACACTTGGAATCGATGCTATCAAAAAATTTGTCCACTATTCTATGAATACAATGAAAAATTAAAAGAGCATTTCTTCATATCTCACCGAAAATTTTAAATCTGTGTCCCTGGTCCGTTATCCATCTGTTAATTGGGACAAGTTCCTTTTACTAAAAGTTTACTACAAGTTCCTTTTACTAATCATGTACTTCTACACTCTATCTTTGCTTCAAGGAGAACACCTCAGCATCTCCATTTTCATCTACAGCTAAATAATTTTAACTGATGCATGTTTTAAAAATTTTTCATGATTTTTGTTTTTTTATATATCAGAGAGATTCCCAGACATTGTCTTTTTGATGGCCATTCAGGCTGGGGGCATAGGTTTACTGGCTGTCAAAGCAGTTTCAAGCATATGGCTTGCTATTTTTAGCAGGAAACACTGCAAAGCCTAACTGCAAGAATGTGAGTGGCGACTACAGGTTGCTTACCGTTTACCATGATTGAACTATTTCACGGGCTGCATTTTCAACATTCTTTGCGGATAAAGGAGTTTCTTCCTAAACTCTTATAGGATTGTGGTTCATTTTCCAAAATAGATTTCAATAATTATTTACCTAAAGTTGCAGTATTTTGTTTTGACTTGTAATTGCAAGTGTTGAAATAATTTTTCATTTTTCAGGTGTCTGTTGTCAAGGTGAAAATCCACGAGGCTACAGGAATGCCAGCTGGTAAACAGAAACTTCAATATGAGGTAGGTATTGCATTTGCTGTCATTAGACTGTGGAACTACCTACTAGTTCTGGAGTCTGTACTTGTTTGGCTAAACACAGAGATATGTATATTGCTATCACTGATGGGCTGTTTCTCCCCAGATTATGTTATTGAAGTCCTTGATTGCAGAAATGTTTTTGATTCATTGAATTGATGAGAATGTCAACTATGCAAACTCACTCGTAAAGATCATCAAAATAAAAAAAAGCATAGCCTGTTGAATGTGGTGCATGTGAACAACGTGTCTGATACTGAAAAGATAATTTAATAATTGGAGTCTAACTCCCTCAACTTTTTCAGTTTTTAAAAAAAATTTCATTTTATATTTTCTAAATTTGCTTATTTTCATCTTCTATGTTAATTTTATGTACCCCCAAGAAATTAAAAATCCATATTTCACTCTGTTCAAAAGTGGGAGTTTTTTGTTTCTTGAATGTGAAAATTCATCAATACTAATGAATGACATAATGTTGCTGGGCACTGTTAATCCTCCATAGCTGAGTTATCACAAAGATCACTAGGTTCTGTGAGCAACTTTGGTTGAGGTTAGCAGCAAGTGCAATCACTTTGCTGCTAACTACTTAATCCATAGTTGGATCTTTGGGCAATGAACAGTGAAATTGCCTGTCTGTGAGCATGTGAGCCTAGAGTGCAGAATTACTCTTATTAAGTTGATACATGATGCACAATACCTGGATTTCTGTGCCCACGGTTAAGGTTTTTATGTGATTCCACATTCTTAAGGTGATCAGTTTTTGCTGTTACCACTGTATTTCTAGCTCTGGTTTTCCACTTTTTCTGCAAATAATGCTTAGTGCTGCTATTAAGTGAGTTCATCAGAAGATTATAAGTTACTCATCTTCTCAATTGGGGAAAGTAACAAAATTTCAATTGAACAGAAAATGCTGGAAACACTTAGGACTGTGACCTGAAATATTAAATGTTTTCACAGATGCAGACCAACCTGTTGAGTGTTTCCTGCATTTTGTGTTTTTGTTTCTGATTTCTATTATCTGCAGTTTTTTTTTCTATTTTCATTTCCAATTTGTTAAATTCTGTCTAAAGTCTAACTTATCTTTTTGTCTTAGGGCATCTTTATTAAAGATTCTAACTCTCTGGCCTATTATAATGTGACCAGTGGTTCAGTTATCCACCTTGCCTTCAAAGAACGTGGAGGTCGAAAGAAGTAGCATGTTGCTGCAAGTTATTACCATCTTTCTACACATACAATATATGGGAATTTGAATCCAAGCTATCTATTCTTAAAATACAGAAAATTAAAAATGTTAACTTGATTAACAGGCAATTCATATGCAGCTTCTTTGTTTAGAAAATGAAACTGTAGCAGAAATAATAAAGAACTCAAGTTTTTAAATTTTGAATGTTATGTTACATGTGGTTTCTTCAGTATGATAGCCTGTGATCTGAAGGTCTGAAAAGATGTGGTGATTAAACTAAATTTTGGTTGGAATTCTGGTGTAACTCCATTCACAAAGCCTCTATTGGTTAAGTTATCTTCCCTGTTCCTGTGAGATTATTGCATTGTGTTTAGCTCTGAATATTTTTAATAAAATGATATTGGTTCTTGTGACTCTGATTATAATTTGTGAAAACAATTTTAAAATTCTGCTTTTCTTCATTGTACTCAAGTACATGTTACTTCATCCAGTCCATGATCCCAGTGCCTTTCTGCTGTGAAACCTAATTGTTCAGAAATGCTTTTGGAGCTTTTTCCTTGACCTCTCACTGAAGCTTCCACATTTTGAATATGAATTTTGTGTCATCAGTCCTAAAATCACCTTTTAGTTCTATATCCCATAATTCTGCAGCTTAAGGTAATTACATATATTGCTCTATGGTCACTTGGTTGCTTTCTTTATATACAAAGTTTTAATTTTTAATTTAATTTTTTAAATTTTTACTCATTATTTCACCCATTCTGCAGTTTAAGGCAATTAATTACATTCCAGTCTTCCTTTATATCACAGAATAGCTTCAAGTGACAGTTTTATTTGACTAATATAAAATACACCCATCCCTCATTGTTAGTGGATTTATTTGCAGTTTCAACTTTTCACAACAGCATCTTTGGAACACGGGGGAAAAATATGATTCCCATTATCAGTCATTGTACAAATATAGTGATTACTTTCCAGACCACTTGTGTCAAATGGCTCCCTTCTCTCCTAATAGGTCTTTGTTTTCACATCTGCACCTTGTGATGTCAAAACCTATCATTTGTTAAGTTTGAATATATTCAATGGAAATAGTTAGGTTATTCTTGCTTACATCAATGATTCCTATAATAACCACACACCCTCTGGCTTTTGTTCTCTACTCCCTAATGGGCTGCACCTGCTAATAAAGCTGGTCCACAGCTCCTGCCAAACTCCAGTCTCCTGTCTAGTTGTTTCCAAACCCATGCATAAACTATGACCTTCTGAACCTGTGACATACCATGAAGTTAAAATGCATTTTAACTTCATGGTATGTATTTAGCAGCTTATTTAGGTACTTAATACCCATCAGTAATTTTTGGGCCAAAATTATTGTTTGTGAAATCTTGCTCATCACAAGCATCTCTAGAATGTGTCCCTTGCAAATGATAAGGGATGAGTGTAACACAAAATGAACATTTAAGAAAAAATAAATGGATAGGAGGAAATAGGATGAAGTAAATAATCAGAGGTAAAGTAGGGCAAACAGCTTGTCTCATGAAATTCGAGAGCCTATTTATGCCAACTTCTTTCCTTGGGCCCTGTTCTGTAATGGCCTCATTTTAGATCAAGTGACACACTTCCTGCAAACCAAGGTCACAACCTGCTTTATCTCAATCATATTTAGAAGTAAGTTGTAAACCATCTCCCCAGCAGCCCTGAGAACCTGCATTTTCTCTTCACCTTAGAATCCAGCTCTGACCTAGTAATTGGAACAAAATAACTAGATGATAGAAATCTGGGGGGGGACAAAAAAGAAAATTACTGAAAGCACTCAGCAGGCCAGGCAGCATCAATAGGGAGAGAAATAATCAACATTCGGGTCAAGGACCCTTCACTAAAACTGGAAATGTGTTTTAAGTTGTAGACAGAGGTGCTGGAGATTGGGGAAATGCCAGTGGTGTGGTGCAGACCAAATTTGTCAAGTTAACAATTACTTTAAAAAGCAGCAGAAAAGAAAATTAAATAAATTGAAAAGGAAGGTACAGCCATGGCTGGGGAGAGAAAAAGTTGTGTTAGTTGTTCAAACTGCACTGATTCAGGCAAGTGGAGAGTATGCCCTCACTTTCTTGATGTGTGCTTTGTAGAGAGTGGAAATGTTTTCAGGTGTCCTAGTTTTGTGGCAGTGGAATAATTTTCATGGGCTATATTTTCTTTTGGTGAGAAAGTCATTGTTAATGTAAAATGAGATACATTTTCTCACTTGGGTATGCGCTAGATTTCTGGGTTCAGAATCAGATTTATTATCACTGATATATGTCATGAAATTTGTTTTGCAGCAGCAGTACAGTGCAAGACATAAAAATTACTATAAGTTACAAAAATAAATAGTGCAAAAGAGGAATAGTGAGGTAATGTTCATGGACTGTTCAGAAATCTGATGGCAGAAGGGAAGAACCTGTTCCTGAAATGTTGAGTGTGGGTCTTCAGGCTCCTGTACCACCTCCCCGGTGGTAGTAACGTGAAGAGGGCATGTCTGGGTGGTGAGGGTCCTTAATGATGTATGCCACTGCCTTGAGGCACCACCTGTTGAATATGTCCTCGATGGCGGGGAGGGTTGTGTCTATAATGGAGCTGCACATTGGAGCCTCCATATGAAATGTTACATCTGATGCAAAACCAATAAATATAGTAGTTTTGACAACAATGATACATTGTGGTTAACCATTCTTGTATGTATTAAAATAGAGTATAAGTGACACCCATAAATGCATTGGAATCAATTAAAATGCATTGGAATTAAAATGCATTGGAATCAATTAATATGCACAGAAGTTTGGAAATATGTACCAAGATATCACTAAAGTGTACAATTGACTTCTAAATACTATGAGAATGTAAGCGCTTTGAATGCAATGGCAAAGTATTTTCTTTTTGCTTTTTATATATACCTTCATGAAGAGTTCATGCTGGTTTTTTACTAGCACATTTCATTTTTTCCAGTATGGTTGCCAACTTTTATATAGTGCAATTTAGGAGAGACTCTTTTAGAACAACACCACCAAATCAGGCATATAATATGAACTGCTGATGGGAAGGATTGGTTTTGTTGAAGAGACACAGCTGTATAACATTCCTGAACATACAACAAATTAAAAAAAAACTAGACATACCCTGCTGTCCTCTGGCAATGGGAGAGAAAAAAAGAAAAGAAAAATAGGTGGTTCTATTGTTTTCCCTGATTTTGTTTTACTTTTTGGCAGGAAGTGGATACTTGAATTGTTAGCACTGGATGAGAAAGCAGACAGTGGACTCTTGATGCCAATTATGCATAATCTTCCTTTCCTAAAATAGACTTCATACTTTTGCAATAGATCTTCATGGATGTTGTTATTGGAACCTACTGTAGGAGGAGCTAAAAGTCTAACCAAAACTAAAATGTAATTTGCCAAACTGCTCATTATTTCAGTGGTATTCTAAACAGATTCTCATCACTTATTAAACCAATGAATAATTTATTAATGGAAATAATCTATACAATTTTAAGCAATTTATTTTTAGATGTTTGATTGAAATTGCTTTATTCAAGGTGTTTCTTGGCTTTCTCTTTATCCACATCCTGGCCCTCTGACATCGTTAGCATAGTATCAACAATATATTTGCCGATAACACATTGCTCTACCTCTCCATAACTTACTTAATCCAACAATCACTTTTATTCCTACACTATCTTATAATAAGTTATGGATGAATAAAAGTTTTCTCCAATTAAATTTTGCAGAACCTAAACTTGTTCGTGTCAGGTTACACATAAAGGATTCCCCGTCACTGACAACCTAGCTATTTGTTCATCCTTCCACCAATATTGCCCACCTCCACTCTTTTCACACCTTACACAATGTAAATCCTCATTCACACTTCTATAAATGTTATAATCAATTCTCCATTAACCTCCTCATCAGTATTCCAACATTCCACAAACTCCCATCTTGTCCAGAATAATCCATATTCTGCCCTTACTGAATCAAAATCGTCCATTTACCCTCATTTTCACTGACCTATGCTGAAGGTAGAATCTTCATGTCAAACACATATCCCTTCACTGATTCAGTGCCAGCAGCTTCAAATGACACACAAAAGTGGCAATTTCTCTGATGTGAGCCTATATGTATATCCGTAAACCGTCCAATTATGGTTCAACAAAGCAAAAACCAAACCAGACTGTAAAAATTCTTCTGACTGATTATATGGTTCCTTTCATTATTGTCTTAGACTCTCAACAAATCATTAATTTAGCAAGTGACTGTCCTAGATTCTGTGCTGAAGTACTTTACAATGCTTTTATGTCTTTTCATAACTCTATATGCAATGATATTCACATTGCCAATACTACATAGAAATAATTCTTGTCTAGTCTTTGATTTTGATTCATTAATAGACAAGACAAAAGTACACAAACCTGGCTACCTTATTTTCAACAATTAATTGCTGGCCTCTCCACGGTGTGCAAAGGAAAATCATCAGTAGAATTATTTCCTGCACAACCCAATTATTCCTGGTAACTGGCATTTGTTCTGAAAATGACACCAATACTTATAAAGTTTTATCCTAAAATATGTGGAATGTTACCTGGAAAGCCAACTGTAGCAACAGTGTGTGGAATAAAGTATAAATGAGTGATAGCATCCAATGCCACCAATACACTTCTGTAATTCTACTGTGGTCTAATTGTCTCATTAATCATTTAGTGGAACTATTCTTCAGGATCTGTGCTTCCCATGCCCGTACTGCCCTTAACTCTCTTGGTGGTAGAAGTCATGGGTTTGGGACGTGTGTAGCTACAGTGCATGTTGTTGATGGTACACCCTGAAGCTGCAGTGTGCCACTGGTACAGGCAATGAATGTTTAGGTTGGTGCCGGGGGCGTCCATCAAGCAGGTTGCTTGGTCCTGAATGGTGTCCTGGCTTCCTATTCTCCAACTCCATAAATTTAACATAAACACCAATTTATCCATTTTTTCCCTCAATGTATCTTGCTTTACATTAAACCCAGGGACATTGGCTCCCTATGTCAAAAGTTTCAAATTTAAAATTGTCATCCTTGTTTATAATTTCATCTGTGATCTCATCTCTATCAGTAAACTCCTTTCTATCCCTGTAAAACTTACTGACACTCGAGCCTCTTATGTATCCATTGGTCTTATCCCACTCAAAGTCAGAGATCTCTGACACATTCTGATCACTGGAATATGCCCTGTGAATGCTACTCCTGCTCCACTTCTTTCCCTCCTCTGCTTAAAACCTCCTCAAAACATATTTCATCAACCGAGCTTTTGGTCATTCATCTAAATATGTTCCTTTCTGACTCGGTGTTTGTTCTGCAAATGCATTTGTGATGCACTTGCAACACCGTTTACATTAAAGGTAACATGTAGTTGCAGTTATAGGTGTTATGATCCTAACATTACTTTCAGCTAACATCTATAGTTTTCTGTTGTTAAGACCATAAGTTATAATATAAATCATAGTCAGGTGCAAGTGATTTTCTGAAAATTTTGGATGCTTTCAAAGTAACTACTGGACCCACCAGAGCAATTTGCATTCCACACATTATATGAAAATTGTACTAAATTGTTGCAATGATAAGCTTTATCTCATGGCCTAAACAAATCAGCCAATAGAATGCTTTGCTTCACAAATAAACAGATACATTTCTAAACTCCACAAGGTTACTTCGGCAGCACCGCTCTCCATTACTACATCTCCAACCGAGAAGAACTAACATGGAAACATGATCCAAGTTCCCTTCTCAATCACGCAGCATTGTAGAGCCAATGAGCCACACAGCACAGGAACAGGCTCCTTTGTCCATCAGGTCCACGCCAACTATGAAGCGCCCATCTAAACTACTCCTATTTTATTCTCCCCACATTCCCATCCATTTCCACCCTCCAGAATCAACTACACACCTATACATTAGGGGCTGTCTTACAGTGGCCAATTAACTTACCAACCTACACATCTTTGGGATGTGGAAGGAAACCAAAGCACCCTGGGGAAACCCATGCAATCATAGGGAGAACATGCAAACTCCGTACAGACAGCACTGAAGGTCAGGTTTGAACATGGGTCACTGGGGTTGTGTGGCAGCAGCTCTACCAGCTACACCACTGTGACTGGACATTTATCACTGTCCTACATTGTCACACAGCTAATATTTAGAAATTCTTGATCCAACACCAGGATAGGAGAAGGACTAGAAATTCAACAAAATCTTCTCAAACCAACTAGGGATGGGCAATAAATGTGTCCTTGCTAATGCCAAGAATAAATAAAAAGAGTGTACAATAATAATCTCTGCATTACTCATGTCATTAGTAATTATAAACTCATCAGAGCTAAGAGCATGTCTTATGATTTCTTCCATATCTACCCACATGAAATGAATTAGATTAAGATAACTAACTGGTTTCCTCTACCTCACTGTATATTGTTTTTCAATTAGATGTGTGGCTATGGATGACTCCATAGGAATTATTTCATTCATACCTTATAAAGAATCCCAAAATGAATTGTTGTGGTAATAATTTGCAATGACCAATCTAAAAATACCCTCACTGATGCTTCTGCATTTAAAGAAAAAACAATGAAGAGGACTAAAGGATAAATTTAGGCCTGAAAGTACACTTTGGGATACTGTGGTGTTGGTGCAAAATTGGATCTTTTGTGTTGATTTGCCATTCCCCAAGATTTTCCCAACAACTGTTTCAAGCTGCTCCTGAACATTGTGATTGTTTCACTTAATATTTATGAATTCTGAAAATACAATAAAATGCAAAGGAAGCAAAAAAACTTATATGGCGCCTTTTTCTCTCTCTGGGTGGCCAAAGTTCCTCAAGGCTGACAAAATATTTCTGATGTGCAGTCAATGTTAGAATATAAGGGAAAGCAGATGTTAATTTGTACTCAGACGTCCCACATATGACAGTGAGATAAGTGACCAGATAATTTGTTTTCTGGGGAACAAATGCTGGTCAGGATACACAGGGAAAGAGCAAGAGACTGAAACTAACTAAATTAGTCTAAAAATCTAGTAGTCCTCATTGAAGGGTCAGCAGTGGAAAGGGTGAGCAGCTTCAACTTCCTGGGTGTCAGCATCTCGGAGGATCTATCCTGGGCCCAACACATTGATGCAATCACGAAGAAGGCACGCTAGCGGCTCTATTTCGTTAGGAGTTTGAGGAGGTTCAGTATGCCACCAAAGACCCTTGCAAATTTCTACAGATGTACGGTGGAGAGCATTCTACCTGGTTGCATCATAGCCTGATATGGAGGCTCCAATGTAGAAGATCACAAGAGGCTGCAGAGGGTTGTAGACTCAGTCAGCTCCATCACGGGCACAACCCTCCCAGTAATCGAGGGCACCTTCAAGAGGCAGTGCCTCAAGAAGGCGGCATCCATCACTAAGGACCCTTACCATCCGGGACATGGCCTCTTCTTGTTACTACCATCAGGGAGGAGGTACAGGAGCCTGAGCACCCACACTCAATGATTCAGGAACAGCTTCTTCCTCTCCGCCATCAGATTTCTGAACGGTCCCTGAACACTACCTAGTTATTCCTTTTTATTGCACTACTTATTTATTTTTGTAATTTATAGCAATTTTATGTCTTTGCACTGTACTGCTGCCACAAAACAACAAATTTCATGTCATTATAAGTTAGTGATAATAAATCTGATGCTGGGCAGAATAACCACTGTGATGCATTTTTTTGTTGATTCTATGATGTCCCCCAGGGAAATATGATTTTCTTCAGAGGATGCCATGAGGTCAGTTATCCAAAAGACAATACCTCTGGAAAGTTAATCTAAGTTATCTCCAGGATGGGTTTTGACATCCTGTTCTACCTTATTTCCCTTGACACCTCCATTGCTGCATAACCCTCAGTCGATGAATTTCCTCCAAATAAATACTGAGAAGACAGCTGTTCACTTCTTGTCTTGACCATCCCCATTGTCTTTAGTGCCTACCATAATTCCAACCCTGTCAATGGCACACCTCCGAGGTTGAACCAGACTGTTAGCAAGCTTGGTATTATCCAACCTTCAGTTCTTTCCAACCTCATACCCACATCATTACTATCTCTATTACATCTGCTAATCCTGCCATTGCTCATTTTTTGCTGAAAACCTCATCCATGGCTTTCCTCCTTTTTCCTGACTATTCTAATGTGTACTGGCTACCATCAGATCTTCCTCTCTCTACAAACTTGAAGTCACACAAAGCTCTGTAATCTTTGATTTAGCTCACACCCGTTCAGAATCAGAATTATTATCACTGACATCGCTCGTGAAATGTGTTGTTTTGCGACCAATACTTTAGGTTGACTTTCCAGAGTCTCTTAGATAAATGACCTCATGGCATCCTCTGAAGAAAATCATATTTCCCCAGAGGAAAATCATAGAATCAATAAAAAATGCATCACAATGGTTATTCTGCTCAGAATCAGATTTATTATCACTAACTTATATGACGTGAAATTTGTTGCTTTGTGGCAGCAGTACAGTGCAAAGACATAAAAATGACTATGTTACAAAAATAAATAAATAGTGCAAAAGAGGAATAATGAGGTAGTGTTCAAGGGTCCATGGACCATTCAGAAATCTGATGGCGGAGGGGAAGAAGCTGTTCCTAAAACGATGAATGTGGGTCTTCAGGCTCCTGTACCTCCTCCCTGATTGTAGTAACATGAAGAGGGCATGTCCCGGATGGTGAGGATCCTTAATGATGGATGCTGCCTTCTTGAGGCACCGCCTCTTGAAGATGTCCTCGATGGCTGGGAGGGTTGTGCCCGTGATGGAGCTGGCTGACTCTACAACCCTCTGCAGCCTCTTTCGACTCTGCGCATTGGAGCGTCCGTACCAGGTGGAGCTGCAATCAATCAGAATGCTCTCCACCATACATCTGTAGAAATTTGCAAGAGTGTTTGGTGACATACCAAATCTCTTTAAGCTCTTAATAAAGTAGAGCTGCTGGCTCCACTCTCTGCCACTTCTGCCATCTCCAACGGGACCCCACCACCAAGCATATCTTCCCCTCCCCACCCTTTTTTGCCTTTTCGCAGGGTCCACTCTCTCCACGACTCCCTAGTTCACTCCTCCCCCCCCCACCCATCACGCTCCCACCCTGGGAACTTTCCAATGCCCCCGCCATAGGTGCAACACCTGCCCCTACACCACCAACATCACCTCCATCAGGGACCCAAATAGTCCTTTCAGGTGAGACAGAGATTCAACTGCACCTCCATCTACGGTGCTCCAAGGGTGGCCTCCTTTACATTGGTGAGACTAAACGCAGACTAGGTAACCGTTTCGCAGAATACCTGCGCTCTGTCCGTAACTGTGATCTGCATCTCCCTGTTGCCAGTCACTCCAACTCCCCTTCCTACACTATCGCAGATATATCAGTCCTCGGTTTCCTCCACTGCCAGGAGAATTCCAAGCGCAAACTGGAGGAACAGCACCTCATGTTCCGTCTGGGAAGCTTGCAGCCTGACAGCATAAACATTGAATTCTCCCACTTTAGGTAATCCTTCCCCACAAACCACCCCCCCATCCCATGCTTCTTCCCTTCTTCCCTTTCCTAGCCTCTTTTTCTCGTCTCTCTCCTTACCTTTGACCCATCCCCCAGTGGATCTGCTCTCCCCTCCTCCCCCGCACCTGCCTATCACTGTCTCTTACCTGCATCTACCTATCACCACCACCTTGTGCCCACCCTGCCTCTTGTCCACCTATCACTGTTCTGCTTTTCCCTCCTATATATTGGGCTTCCCCTTTTCCTATCTTCAGTCCTGAACTGAAACATTGACTGCCTCCCTTTCTCCACGGATGCTGCTGGCCTGCTGACTTCCTCCAGCATCGTCATGTTTTTCATCTAGATTCCAGCATCTGCATTCCTTTGTTTCTCCAGAGCTGTTGGCATGCCTTCTTCGTGATTACATCAATGTATTGGGCCCAAGATAGATCCTCTGAGATGTTGACGCCCAGGAAGTTAAAGCTGCTCACCCTTTCCACCACTGACTCCTCAATGAGGACTGGTGTGTGTTCTCCCAACTTCCCCTTCCTGAAATGCATATCAATTCCTTCGTCTCGCTGACGTTGAGTGTGAGGTTGTTGATGCGACACGACTCAACCAGCCGATCTATCTCACTCCTGTATGCCTCTTCATTGCCATCTGAGGTTCTGCCAACAACAGTGTCATTGGCGAATTTATAGATGGCGTTTGAGCTGTGCCTAGCCACACAGTTATGAGTATAGAGAGAGTATATCTGGATATTTATTACAAAGAGCCGCTTAGTTGCATGATTCAATCTACTTTTAAGAAGTTGAGCAGGAACTACATTCAAAGTTCTGCGCTTTAAACCATCTGAAATTTCTGGAAAACTGTCAAAAACAAAACTGGAAAATTTCAAAGTTGGTTTAAGAAGCTGACAAAATCACCAAACCATTTGCTTAGGATGGATCCGCACGGCGTTTCTTTTTATCTCGATCAGCAACAATTGGTGCCTATTTATTTATTTCTCATCGGCCAGTCAGGATGCTATTTTCCGCCTCAGATCCTACGGATTTTTTTTCTCTCTTTAATCGCTAAAGTGGAAATAATGTTATCTGCTGTTTGTTATTGCAGTGACATGGCCCCGGGCACAGTTGCTCAGAGATTCGGGGCGGAGCCGCCTGGCGAAACGCGCATGCGCACCTGCTCGCTGGCGGGTGGACGGTTTTTTTCGGCAGTCGGGCGAGTTGGCGACGGCGACCCGCCAGAGGGAAACTATCGTCGGGTATCGGGATCTCTCACGGCGGCTCCAGTGTCGTCGGTCGGCTCGGCGTTTTCTTTTTGTAAAGCGAGCGATGCCAGGCGAGTGCCCGGAGCGACGTGACGGAAGCCCGGCGGAGGCGAGCGGCGCCCGAAGCGCCTGAGATCTCGCAGGCGGCGGCGAGGAAGGTTTCAGGGAAAGTTCCCGGGTGGTCGCGGGGCACGGAGGTTGGTTCCGCCCCCCAACACCCTTCCCCCGGCCATGAAGAAGAGTCGGGAGGACGAAATGAACGCGGTGCCCGAGGCGGCGAGCAGCCCGCGGGGCACCACCGAGAGCCTGGCCGATCCCGACTCCGGCCTTCGCGGGGATGTCAGTTCCTTGGGCTCCGACTCCGAGCTCAATGGCTTCGTCAACGGAGAGCAGAAGATCGACAAGTACGGCTTCGTGGGCGGCGCGCAGTACACGGGCGATCTGTAAGTATCCGGGCCGGGCTCCTCGGTCCACCCACTCCCAGCCCCAGCACATCCCGTCGGTGTTAGTGCACACCGCAGTCTGGAAGTTTTGCGGAACTTTCGTCCAAGCTCTCGCTTTCGGCTGTGTTCTCGGTCCTAACTGGGCTTCACTGGGCTTCTCCCCTGGTCTTCAACTTCTTTCTCCTCCCCTCAGGCTGCTGCTGTTCTCTCCCAAGGTGGGCAGTGATTCTCTTCAGCGAGGCCACTTCTTTTCCCGGACTAACTGCTGAGTAGGTGTAGTGCAGCCCAAACTTTTGACAGCTGACAGGGTGAAGTAACCGCCAACCGTAACTATCTCCACCCTGCCAACCATAAAGCTGGGATACACATTGAGGATATCCGTTAAACCAGAAATGATTAAGACGAAATTAATGTTGATGCCGAAAGGTAATGCCGCTGTCTTCTCGCAAAAACAAAAGCCCAAGTCAAAATCACGGCAAGAAAAGAGAGGAAAGGAGCAAAATAAATTTTGAGCGAAGTAAAAGCACTGCAGTGTATCAGTATTTAGTGATGACGTGGGAATAATTGGAGCTTCACTCAAGAGGTCTGTGGAAAATGCATGTTTCAAGCCTTGTTTTTGCTAATGATAGTTGGAAGCCACGAAGGCGTAAAGTGTTAAGTACCTTCTTGAATATGAATGTGCTTTTATTGATGTAATGGGTGCTAACAGTATTGTTAAAAAGCTGCCTTGAGAACGAATTTAAACACTTGGTATAAAGATTGTAAACTGGGTTTTATTGAAAAACTGGGTCAAGGGCCAAGGAAACAATGTTGAATAAAAGAAAATTAAAACTGAAAATTTGCTCTGTAGAAACGTAGATAAAATAGCCATTGTAGGCCATTTGGCCCTTGAGCTTGGTGTGCTATTTGTACAATTGTGGTTGATACCCTATTACAATACCATATTTCTCTCTGTCCATAATGCCTTGACCTTGCTTATGATGTTGCACCCATAGGTGGAAGAAGCCAGGTTTTGCGAGCTATTGCTAGTGCTGCTGCTGAGATTGCAAACATAATTGATTTGCAAATGATGTTATCTGAGTAACCTAGAGGTCTTTTTATCCTTTGTTCTGACCATGCCACTGGTGTGATGCCTGTTATCTGAAATTGAAGGGGTTAGCGAGAGTAAATATAGATTTTTGCCCATACCATGCTGCACCACCAGGTTACTTAAAATAGTCGTGTGTTTGTTTTAATAGTGAATATGGAAAAAGCAAAAAAGGATAGAACAGAATTGTCTTAATTTCATTGTTAAGGACAGGAATTTTCAAATGATTCACAGAAATGCTATCGTTCTAGTCTGAGGTTTGCCATTGTGTGGTGGAAATGTTTAAGATAGACAAATGGTACAGCCCTATTCACTTGTAGATCATTGCAGATTTATTTCTGAAGATTATCAGTTGCCAAAGAAGTAACTAGGTCTATAATGCCAGGAAATTTATGCTTAAAAACAATTGAATATTTCAAAACATGAGTACAAGTAGGCCATTTGGTCCCTCAAGTCTGCTCTGCCAGTTCATAATTTCATTGCTGAAGTGTTGTTGACTTTAACTCTACAGGCTCTAGCTCGTCAACCTTTGACTCAGCTATCGATCAAAAAATTTTCTTTCTTGGCCTTGAATATATTCAAAGATTATGTACAGTGACTACATAATGAGAATTGACTCAACCTTGTCTCATCCCAGCACTTAACACAGAATCCTCTCTGAATTGCTTCCAATGCAGCTTTATCCTTGCTTCTAAATAAAAAGACCAAAATTATATGCGTTCATCCTAGCAGGTCACTCTGCTCTATTGTAGTAACATTTCGCTGTTCTTATAACGCCATATATCCTTTGTAATGTTCCATTTTCTTTGCTATTTACATGAATGGTAAGTTTGTGTTTCATGAAAGTGGATGCCCAAATTCTTCAAGCACTGCATCGTTTTCTAGTTTCTCTCCATTTAATCAATATTCCACTGCATGAACCCTAACATGTTGAACCTTAATGTTCACCCTAACAGCATGAACATTGAATTCTCCCACTTCAATTAATCCCCACCCCACCATGCTTCAACATCATGTTGCCTGGCTGAACTTGTCCTCACCCTTAACAACTTTATTTTTGATTCCTCTCACTTGCTACAGACCAAGGGTGTAGCCATGGGCATTCACATGGGCCCCAGCTATGCCTGCCTCTTCATTGGCTACGGTGAACAGTCTCTGTTCCAAGCCTACTCCGGCCCCATTCGTCAACTCTTTCTCCTCTATATTGACGACTGCATTGGTGCCACCTCTTGCACCCATGTGGAACTTGACAGTTTCACAAATTTCACCACAAATGTTCACCCAGCTCTTCAATTCACTTGGACTATCTCTGACACCTCTCTCTCCTTCCTCGATCTTTCTGTCTCCATCTTGGGAGATTCCTTATCCACTGACATCTACAAACCCACTGATGCCCACAGCTACCTCAGTTACAACTCCTCCCACCCTGTTTCTCAATTTCTCTGCCTCCGCTGCATCTGCTCCCACGATGAGGCTTTCCACTCCAGGACATCCGAGATGTCCAACTTTTCTTACTGGGGTTTCCCCCCAGCTGTGGTTGAGAGAGCTTGCACCTGTATCTCTGCCATTTTCCGCACTTCCGCTCTCACCCCTACCACTCCCAGACCCAACAGGGATAGGGTCCCCCTTGTCCCCACATTTCATCCCACCAGCCTACGTATGCAACACATCATTTTCTGCCACTTCGCTATCTCCAACGGGACCCCACCACCAAGCATATCTTCCCCTCCCTACCTCTTTGTCTTTCGCAGGCACCATGCTCTCCGTGACTTCCTCGTTCACCCCTCACCCTACCCACCCCGCTCTCACTCCGGGAACTTTCCACTGCCCCCACCATAGATGCAACACTTGCTCCTACACCACCTCCGTCTAGAGAGTCCTTTCAGTTGAGACAGAGATTTACCTGCAACTCCCTTAATATCATCTACTGCATTCAGTGCTCCAAGTGTAGCCTCCTCTATATTGGTGAGACCAAAGGCAGAATAGGTGACCATTTTGGAGAACACCTGCGCTTTGTCCGTAACCGCAATCTACATCTTCCTGTTGCCAGTCACTTCAATTCCCCTTCCCACACTATCACAGGTATGTCAGTCCTCTGCCTCCTCCACTGCCGGGAGAATTCCAAGTGCAAACTGGAGGAACAGCCCCTCATTTTCTGTCTTGGAACCTTGCAGCCTAATGGCATGAATAGTGAATTCTCCCACTTTAAGTAACCCCCCACTGCCACCCCATCCCACCATGCTGCTTCTCTTCCCTTTCCTAGCCTTTCTTTCCTCTCTTCTTACCTTTGACCCCTCCCCCCCATTTGCCTATCACTATCTCTTACCTGCATCTACCTATCACCACCCTGTGCCCACCTCGCCTCCCTTCTTTGGTCCACCTATCACTGCTCTGCTTCTGCCTCCTATATATTGGGCTTCCCTTTTTCCTATCTTCAGTCCTGAAGTAGGGTCCTGACCTGAAATGTTAACTGCCTGCTTTTCTCCACGGATGCTGCTGGCCTGTTGAGTTCCTCTAGTATCGTAGTGTTGTCCAAGTTATCTGCTCCAGCCTGGATATTGTCTAGGCTTTGCTAGCTGCTGAAACTGCTTTCTTAATGAGAGTTGTGAATAGTGCTGAACACCCTACAGTTATCAGCCACTATCCCTACTTCTGGCAATGTGATGGAGAGAAGGAGCCATAGCTAGCTGTGTAGAGGTCACTGTCCTAAGAAACCCATGCTGCAATATTCTAGATTAAGATAATTGGCCTGTAACAATAGCAATTTTTAAGCCATGCATAATTTCCCCATTTCCCTTTTGAATTCCAATTTGTGTGGCTTCTTGAAGCTGCACTTGATCAAATGCACACCTTGTTCTGCTGACCTCAGCTGTGGAATTCAGCTCTTGACCAGGTTTGGACCAAGGTTGTAATGAGCTCTGAAGTGAATGCTTCTGGAAGACTCAAACTGGACAGAAGTGATCAGATCATTGGTGAATAAGTCTAGTTCCTTCACTTTACCAAATTGGTCTACTCATAATTATTAGCAAATGGCTGAATTGGATTTGTCATACTTTTCATGAACAGCTTGTATTTAGGCTGCCTGACTTAAGTATTTATAGCACTTTCTGTTTTATTCCAACAATGTCTTATTTTTGAATCCTATTTGTAACTTATCCTTGCCCCTTGCTTGCTCATTATTCCTCACTTTCCCTCTTACTGCTTTGCATTAGTAATGTTACAGACCCAGCGAGAAAATACTATTTGTTAATTTTGCCTAGAAGATCTGTGGTCGATGATATATCTTTGAACACATCAATGATGCTTCATTTTTTTTTCTTCACCAAGCCTGATAAGTAGAATGATTGAGCTGATAGTGTAATTTTTTTGCATGTAACATTAACAGAATGATTGCCAAGTTTCTATGCAATATTTAGTGTTTCATGTGCAAGAATTACTTGGTTTTGCTATGTTTTTGAATGTGGGAAACATTTAGTGAACAGCAGTAATTACTTAGACCCATTAATGTAACCTTGGAATTGCTGTTGAGAGGATAATATTGAATGATATATTTAAAGGTCTGTCTTTTTCAAGTTGTGCCCAGGAGCTTCAATGTTGGGTAGACCTGTGTCTTCAATAGAACAGTGAAAGCTGAGGGTAGATTTGAAGTGTATAAAATGGAACTTCAGGCATCTTAGAACACCTCATCTAAGTCACCTTGGCTCAGACCCTAACTCCACTGAAGCCTGATTTGTGTGTTCAAGTCCTAGATTGGAGCTTGAACTTGGCTGTTTGACTTGATCATGAGTGACTGTCTTTGGGACTATAAGCTCAGTTCTTATATTGGTACGGTATTTGTAACTTGAAGCTTTTTCGTGCATTTTCTTGTGAAGTGCTAAGGCATTTAAAAAAAAGTTTGTTGTTCTTTCTTTGCTTCCTTGGTTACTAAATAATGGTGGATGAATGGTAAGTAAATACAGCATGCACGTGCAGTACACGTTACTATAGTAACATCTGAAGTTGGTCATCAATTTTTATTTGATGGCCCCATTCCATGTGAATGTAATCTTGAACTTTTCGATATGCAACCTTTTTAAACTATTGTAACTTTAACCAAAAGAGCTTTTGTGCTCATGGCCACTTGATGTGGTTGCCAATTATATAACGTGCAAATAATTAATGAGCCACAATTATGCTCTGATTTACATAAGAGGCCACTAATGTCATTACTAGGCAGGTAGAAGGAACATCAGTGGAAGAACATTTGTATTTAGAAATTATAATTGTTAGATTTGGCAGAGTTATGGAAAACAACAAAGTTAAAATGAGAGTAAATGTTCTAAATTGGATTATTCCCGGTTTTACTGGAATGAAGTGGATTGGAAACAGCTATGTGAAGTACTTAGTCTTGGAGCGTTGAGAGGCATCAAGAAAGAAGTTAAGGAGATGTGGAGCAAATTTT
Source organism: Pristis pectinata (assembly GCF_009764475.1). Lineage (NCBI taxonomy): Eukaryota > Metazoa > Chordata > Chondrichthyes > Rhinopristiformes > Pristidae > Pristis > Pristis pectinata. Next base: position 26,043,257 of record NC_067421.1, on the reverse strand, counting down.
TTTCCATAGAGGCAAAAGGTGGGATTGCCAAATCCACAGCCACATGGATGACAAAGTGGTGGGGATGGGGACAGGGAAGAGAAGCTTCCATCAGATGCCATGCTTAATCCAGCAGAAAGCCTGGAAGAGAAATTAGGAAAACAGGATTTGGGGAAGAAAAAAAAGTTTTGTAAGTAGCCAGAGAATAACTAAGGAAAACAAAGAGCCTATTACAAACTGAAAAGGTAACCAGTGTATGGAGACAGAGGACATGGTTAAGCTATCTTCACAAAAGATGGATTAGATGCTGGTGTTGCAATTAAAGAGAAAATGAGATATTGGATGAGATAATCATAGTAAGGAAGTATTAAGTGGTTTAGTATCTTTTGAAAATGATACATTCCCAAGTCTGGTTGAAGTATAAAGAAACACTGGAGGAAATTAGAGACACTAACCATCATTTTTCAATCATTCAAATCTGCAGGACTGGTGATTACATTGTACTGTTATTTAAAATGAGAATAATGGATAAACCAAATAATTATGGGTCAATTGGTTTAACTTTAATGGACACACATTTGCAATTGGTTCTGAAGGTTAGTAGAAGGACAGGTCATATTTCCAACTTGATGGAGTTTGGTTGAACTATTTAAGAGGTAGCAAGGAGAGTCTGTAAGAACAGTTCATTTGATGTTTACATGGATTTTAACAAGGCTTTTGACAAGGCCCTACTTAATAGTGTGGTCAAAAAGAGTTAAAGCCAGTGTGATCCAAGAGACGGTGGGAATTGTGGACAAAATTGGCTCAGTGGCAGGAAACAAAGGGTAATGGTTGCCAGGGGTTTGTTGCAACTGAAACATTGCTGGTAAGGTTCTGTAGAACTCTGTATTTGTTCCTTTGCTTTTTACATAACCATATGAGAAATAGGAGCAGGAGTAAGCCATTCAGCCTTTCAAGCCTGCTTTCAACAAGATTATGGCAATCTTCTACTCAATACCACTTTCCCTCCCTATCCCCATAATCCCTTGATTTTTCTAATATTCTGAAATCTGTTGATTTCTATTTTCAATATAATCAATGACTAACTTTCTGTAATTCTGTGGAATGGACAATTCCAAAGGCTTGCCACCTCTGAATGAAGAAATTTCAACTCATTTCATCCCTGAAAAGCCTGTAGTTTATTTTGAGACTCTGATCCCCAATTCTTCCTTCCTTAGCTCAAGGAAATCGCTGCCCTGCATATACCACATTGAGTCCTCCCAAGTATTTTGTATGTGTCAATGAAGTCATGTCATTCTTCGAAATTTCAGAGAATAGGGATGTAGTCTGAACCTCAAGTGATGGACCCACTGTCCTAGGAAGCAGTTGAGTGAATCTTCACTGCACTCCCTCTTTGGTAAATATCCTCCTTCAGATAAGGAAATCAAAACTGTACACAATACTCCAGGTCCTATATAATTATAGTAATGTATCTTTACTCTTGTGCTCATCATCTGGTAATGAAGGCCAGCACACCATTTGCCTTCCTAATCATTCTGCTGCACTTGTAAGTTAGCTTGCATTGACTTAAGTACAAGAACACCCAAGTGACTTGAGGGGGAAAGAAATACTCAACATCTGTTTTTTTTACTGAAATGGTTAACCTCTCATTATTCCACGTGATACTCCATCTGCCATGCTATTGCCTATTCACTTGGTTTGCCAGCAAAATTGGAAATGTTGTATTTGATGCCTTGGCTAAATCATCACTGCAGAATGTAAAAGTTACAGCCTATCCAAATGTTGTTGTCCATATGAATGATTTACATTTAAGTGTAGAGGACGTGATAAAGAAGTGTGCAGATGAGGCAAAAGTTGGCCATGTAGCTGACAGTGAGGAGGAAACTTTAGTCTACAGCAAATTGTAGATGGTTGATGGAAAAATGGCACAAGAAATTTAGTCCAGAGATGTGAGGTTAAGTATTTGGGAAGGCACAACAAAGCGAGGGGAAAATACAATAAACTGAAGGATACATTGGGAGAACAGAGGGAATGTATGTCCACAGATCCTTAGAGGTCACAAAATGGGTCAGTGTAGTGTTTTAAAAAGGCATGAGACGTTTTCCTTGCCAAGGCGTAAAATATAAGAGCATGATGAGGTTATGCGTATAACAATAGCTCGACCACAACTTGATTACTGTGTGTGATTCTGGTTATCGCATTACAGGAAAGTGATTGTTCTAGATGGTGCAGACATTTAAGAGGATGTTGCCAAAACTGGAAAACTTTAGCTTGTTCATATGATGCAGACATCACTGGCAATTCTGGTGCTTCGAGGAAAGATTCAATACGCTAGTTTTTCTTTTGGAACAGAGGATGCTGAGTGGAGACTTAATTGAGGTCTATAAAATGATGAGAAGCCTAGATAGAGTGTATAGAAAATACTTTTTCCACAAGGGGTGGTAAAGGTTTGGAGCTTGCTTCCTGAAAGGGTGGTGGTGTCAGAAACCCTGATCACATTTAAACAGTACTTGGATAGTTGCTTGAAAAACTTTGACCTGCAGGGTTGCAGACCAAATGTAGGAAAGTGGGACGGGGCTAAGAACTGCAACTTCTTCTTTTTGACTTGCTCGAGCAACGTGAGCCGGTAGCTGCTTCCTGTGCTGTAAATTTTCTATATTAAAAATACCAGGAACCAGGACAAATATTAAATCTTCATATCTCTGTGCTTCATACTAGTTTGGCATTAGTTCTATATCCATAGATATAAAACCTGCTGAAAAAGTTTAACCAAGTAGGAACCAATGGGCACTTTTACAATTAGCCTTGTATTACTTATTAAGAGCTGTCTCTAAGCCAGTCCTTCCTCTCCAATTATCAGTCTTCTTGAACATTCTGAAATGTGTCATCTTCACTCTTGCGTGTCACATCTTTCACCTGATTTGTATTCCATCCACGAAGTTCGGACTGACCTGGTCAAAGACTAGTATGATTGATCTTGTTCTCAACTACCCTTTATCTGCCTTACAGTGTTCCACTGTCTCTGCACTTGCTGAAATCCACACCCACACTTTTTTTTTGTCCTCTTCATGCTTAATATATCTTAATACCGATTATCCACACAAGGTCCCATTGATTTGCCACCCATGTCATTGCTGGCTTCTGTTGGCATCTATCCAATCTATATTACGTTCATAGCTGCAGTTTACAAATAACTTCCCTACCAACATTGCTGCTAATATTGAAATTCCTTCCATCTTGCTGTATTCCTCGACTTAGAATAATATATTTGGTTACAATCTCTTAACTTCACTGCTGTTGCAATTCACATGACCTTCAATTGTGAAGTGAATTAGAATGTCTTGCTATCTTAACGGTTACATGTAAATTGTATTCATTGCATTACAACTTAAGGTATTGAATTACCCAGAAATTTGGAGCAAGAGATTCCAACCAAATGTCCAAGACATAAATTATCTTTGTACAAGCTAATATTCTATAAATTAGTTCTATATTTCTCTACTTTTGTCACTGACCTTGCACAAGAGACTGGTAAAAGATGTTGATCACAACATCAGTGAAGTAGCCTTCATCTTGAAAGGGGAGAGTAAATTATGAATAAGGGCCTTTGTAACTGACACAGAATGTAATAATCATGTGCATTTAAGTGTTAAATTGCCAGACTTCTTGGGAGTTTTAGCTTAAATCTTTCTAAATGGCCAAATTTTCCCACCATAGAATCTCTGGTTCAATGTAGTCCATTCTCTAACGTAGTAAGTTTAAAAAACCAAATACTTGATTGCTCTTTAATCTGTCTGAAGCAATTTAAAAAAAAATCAAATTATAGACTAAGAACAGAACTGAGTCTCAACTTGTTCCTGTTGATACTTCCTCTTTTATATCGTACTTCTGTCAGGGGAAGAATAAATTGTTTAATGTATGTTCAACAGCTTATGGTGTAACTAGTGGCAAGATAGTTATAGTGTAAAGCTTCACTGTGAGTAGTTTGTGAAGGGTTAGGTCTTTGGTCTACTATCTGAACTTTGGTTGACTGTCTATTAATAGCAAATGTGTTCCACCAATTTGCCTTCAATCCAGAATAGTGCACTACACAAATGTTTGAAAGAGGAAATGTTATCATGGTGGTAGTTTGGGTTTTGTTTTGGCTTGTGGTTGTTTGCATTTGAATTTGAATTCATTTAATAGTGTGATTTGACATCAGAACCAAATCTTAAAATTTCTAGAATCCAGTCTACCCTGCATATATAAACAGCCCACACCTTAACCTCACTTTTGTTACTAATGCTGCTGAGAAGTGGGTAGAATGTATGGATTTCAATGTGATAGAAATGCTAAAACTGATTTGGGGGGGGGGGGGGGGGGGCGGAATAAGCAGTACTTTGTAAATCTTTTGGGTTTCAGCTGATATCTTGCATCAGTTATTTCCTTTATTGTTCTCTTAAACCCATTATGCCATCTCACAACTATGTCAATTATGAATTTGCACCTTTATAGTTAGCTCCTGTAGTCAATTGGTATGCAGTTAAATTACCTTTTGCACTGTTGTGATTATCTGAAGCTAATAAACATTTCAATGATAAAGGGAATCAAAGTACTGCCTTTCTCCTTTTAGTAAGTTTTGCTAACCACAATTGTGTGGAATGATTTTGTGAAGTAATATTACCAATTTTATTCCCAACTGTCTTGTATTGAATGGGAAGGTTTAGAATCAAGAATAAGTCTCTTAATGACTTTGGAAATTCAGTCATTTGATTTCTGTGAACGTGACTTCGCATTTTCATTTGTTTTCATGGATTCTGTGAAGTTCCCTTTTCAATGCACTTATTGCAGTACATTTAACCAAAATGTATTCATTTAATGTAGACCAAGTTGTTCACAAACATTGGGAATTAGCTGAAATGAAAGAGAGGGTGGAAACACTGGTATCTGGCAGCAACTGGAGAAGAAACAGAATTAATATTTCAGGTCAGTAACCTTTCATCAGAACAAGACGTAGCAATGAAACTGGCTGCCTGTCTGACTGACTTCCACGTCATGTTGTGGCAAAACCTGCAAAAGTAATGGGTGGGGTAGCAAGGAACAATTTAAAACCTAATTCATGGATGGATTATGTCTTATGTGTGCTGTCTCTGCCTTGAGTTCCAAATCAAAATTGGACTCAAAGTTTAAGCGATAGCTTTAAGATATTTGTTGGATTCATTTGTGAGGTGGTGTTTTTTTTTTATTTGACTTGTATGCAGATTCAAATTTAAGCCAGTTCTCTTTCCCTCCTCCCCCCCCCCCCCCCCCCCCCCAAATCGTGGTTTATTTTGTTTTCCCATCTCTTACTAGCTGAGCCCAGTTTTACCCACCGGTTTAAGGCGGATAAGAGAATGGGGAAGAAACAAGGTGTTTTTATGTAGTTGATGGCTGCTTTCTTTGATTTGGTTTAATTGGTTCATTTTCTGGACTGATTCGTGCTGTTACTGTCGGTAACAGTATGCATGTGTGTGCATTCTGGATTCAAAGTCAATTCCCTCTATTTTGAGACAGAGGATATGATATCTAGCTTGGATTTTTAAGATGTGAGGCACACCTTATTAGTGAGGTGTGGCCCTGTAGGTAGGAAATGGCAAATGGTGACATTTAATTTTTTAAAAATTGTGCATGTATTTTGAAGTGTAAGGTTAGCACATCTGAATGATATGCAAACATTTTTGTCACTCGGTATGGCCATGAGTGCTTGAGGTTCATCTGAGGCATCGAGTTGGAAATGGTGGATTTGAGAGTGAAACAACAAGTATCTAAGTTGTGCTGTAGTTAGTGAATAGATTTCTGTGGATAGCCAGATTGATAATTGGGGGCATCTAAAATGCGAGGGTATCCTACTACCGTTATTCTGACTTTACGATAATATTGGACTCTCCATAGGTTCATTGGTGGAGTGACGACAACTTGTAGTTGCTACCATCTGTGCTAGAAATCTGCCTCATTTTGTCATCTTTGCTAGAAATCTGATATTCATTCCAGCGGAAAGAAATGATTCCAAGGGGGAAGGAGTGATTTGCAGGAAACTTGCATTTTTTTTCTTTAATAGTTAATCTATGTATTTAATTGTTTTAAGTAACTTAATTTTGTAAAAAAAAGACCCTATGATTTTGATTACTTTTATTTGTGAGAGCCATTGACAATCATTAGATGGCTGATAATACTGAGTGTAGGCTGTCCAAATACTGAGTGTAGGCTGTCCAAGCAGTTCTAAGGGTGGAGCTATTTTCATCAAAGCAAAAAAACAAGCTGCTGGAGGAACTTGGTGGGTCAGCAGTTTGGTTTTTGCTCCAGATTCCAGCAACTGCAGTTTCTCTGTCTCCATTTTCATTAGAGACCTTATGACTGCGTATGGCTTCCCTGATTAGGAGCTGCTTTCAGGGGATGTTGCTCATCCATCAGGTGAAGCAGGAAGCCCAGACAGTGGCCATGAGTTAATATAATTGATTAATTATTTTAGCTATATAATGTTTGCTTTGTTGGCCTTTTGTGGTAACCTAGGAAGTTAACTTTGTCATTTAGCTGGTGTGTGCATTCACTGCCCCAACTGTTATGTGGTGCGTTTGTTTTCTTTGAAACAATGCTGTGTTTCAAATGTAAATAAAGCTGAAATTCATTGTAAGATCTAACCTGTTACAGTGTATGTGATGGTGACATACTTCAGGAAAACAGCTTGATGAGATGGGTGGACCCATCTCCATCTTGGCAGGGCAGAGGCGTGGAAATAACATGGAGAGCTAGTATAATCTAAACAGTAATATTTTAAGAGGAAATTAAGTTCACAGGGATGTAGAGATAAGCATTTAAATCCTTAACCGAAGGCAAAATGGTAGTATTATTAGGGATACTTAACTCAATGCCTGCACTGAATAGGAGACAAAGGCTTTATTCTAAACCTTTACAAATCTGTGGATAGCCCTCTGCTGAAGCATTGTCCCACTTTGGGCACAGTATAGTTAAGCCCCTGGAAAGAGTACAGAAAACATTCGTCTGGGTGATCTCAGGAATGGGATAATTGTTGATAGTTTCTATAATAATTGCCAAAAGATCTGGAGGGGATCTGAGAAATTTCTTCACAGCGTTGGTAAGAGCTTGACTGCACTATCAGGAAGTTACATAAGAATTTCTAAAACTTGATTAAACGTGTACCGGAGGATAAAAATGCAGGATTATGAGAATAAGAAAATGGAGTATAAATTCAAGGTCTCAACAGTAGTATGATGGGTTAAATGTTCTCAGATGCACTGAAGCAGTCTGCTTCTCTAAAAGTGAATTAGGGATTCAGTGGCTGATTTGCACTTCATGAGTTGGTTCCTCAAACTAAACTTTAAAAGCACCATTTGCTAAGATGACTCTTTAATGAATGCAATTAAAATCCAGTATATCCTTTGCAGAGATTTATTTTTTTTTTGTTTCTGATACTTTGTTAAATTGGCAAATGTTAGACCTCAGTCTTTTTATTTATTCATCCATGATATGTGGATGTGACTGGAATTTATTGTCATTCCCTAATTGACCCTGAACTGAAGACCATATTGGTCATTCTGAAGATGGTACAGTACCAAATTGGGTAAGGATTGCAGATTTTCTTCCCCAGAGAACATTTGTGAACCAGATGGGTTTTTACAACAATCCATTTACATGATTATCATTTTTAAGACTTGCTACTTATAATAAAGTTTAAAGCAAATTAAATGGTTTGGAAAGAAGTTAAGTAGAGCATTTTTCTTGTTTCCCTGGAGGTAAATGTGTACATGTTTTGGCAGATATCTTCTGAGACTTAAGATAAGTATTGCAACAATTGAGGGCTGTATTACTGAAAAAGCATGTCTCTGTTCATTCCATTACATGCTCAATTTCTGTTCCCTTACTTAGTATGTTAAATTAAACAGGAAAGCCTTTTGGTCAAAAAAAATGATAACTTTTATTTCAGGTAGTTGTTCAGTTAACTTAAACTTGCAATATTTGACTTCTAGCTTTCGAAGTTGAGGCTTTGGAAACTTTATTTCATCTTTTTTTTCCTCCTCTATATCCCTGCCTGTTCCAGATCACTAGCATTTGACTCTGCAGGCCAAACACCATTCTTGGCTATAAGCACAGTGCCACTCTTGGACTTACCGATAAAGTTGTAGCCACACACAAAAATAGTCTGGAGAGAGGAATCCTATTGGTTCCGATATCTAGTTGCAAATAAGTTGTAGTTTTCTCCATTGAGACCACTAGACATGTTATCTGTTACCATCTCCTGGCCATTATTTCGGCCAAAACTTGACCCAGAGTTGCCTTTTGAACCTGCATAATGCTTCATTGATACTCCCTCCAACCCCATGTTACCAAAATCTTCATCCATGGTGTTCCCTCTTCATTTCACAAAAGCAGCAAGTGAGGTTATCTCCTAGAAATGCTTATCAATTTCAGATGGATTAATGCTTTATTCCTAATTAACTTGTGTGTTTTAGAATGAGAGTTCATTTTAATGAGCGTAAAAACACTGGAGGAACTCAATGGATCATGCAGCATCTATAGAGGCAAAAGGATAGTCAATGTTTTGGTTGGAGACCCTGCATCAAATGTCAACCATCCCCCTGGCTCTACAGATGCTGTCTAACCTGCTGAGTTCCTCCAGCAGTTTGTTTTTTGCTCCAGATCCAGCACCTGTAATCTCATATTTATCTCAATCAGTTCAAAATCTGGTTTTGAAGGGGAGTGATGCATGGAAAAAAAGAGTGTGCATTTTAGTTTTTAATTGCAACTTGCAAAAGAGAATGGGCTGGATTGTCTGATCCACTTACCAGCAGTTACTGGAGTAAATGACAATACACGCTGCCTTTCTGCTTGGAAGGTGATAAGTCAGACTAGTATGGTGAATCCTTGCACCATTGTCAGGAGTTAGAATCGGTCTTCATGACAGTGGACAGCCCCTACCATTTGGCAGTCCAATTTTACTGAGGCTTCGTGGTGCAATTGGACTAAGTGGTGGGGAGGGGGGTTATTGGGGTCAGTGCTGTGATTTGGGGAGATGGCTGTGGAGTTAAGTGTTGGAAATAAATTTTATGAACTTTGTGTTTATGTAATTTGCCCAGGTATCCAACAAGATGGGGGGGAGGGGGGTGGTATTTGGGGTAAATAAAGACACAACCTGTTGTAATTTAAAAAAAAATGTTTGTAATAACTTTCCACATTTTGCTTCCACTCACTAGTCTGAACTGTAAATTTGTAACTCCAAATGCCTGATGTGCAAACCCTAATGAGGTTTCTTAACTGTCCTTTTTTGGGTGGCTGGGTATTAAGTCATGCTCCACTCCAAAAAGAGTGCACAGACAAAAAAGCTTCTCCAAGGATTTCCAAGCCAGTGGTCTGTGAAGCAAAGGAAGTTGTATTGTCAGTGTCCTTGAGGTCTGGTCACATTACATCCCTAAGTGTTGCTGCTAAGTGGCTCAGTGTCAACCCATAAAGGACTGAGTCAAAGTAAAAAGTGGAAAGTTATTACAAACATTAAAAAAAAAATTAGGGCACTTGTGTTTTTGCATAATTATTTTCTGTAAATATCTCCATCTTGTTGGATACCTGGGTAAAATAATACATACCTCTCCCATTATTTTTAATTGACAATGCAAAACTGCCTAATCTTTAATCATGGTCTGAAACCTTTTGAATGTTAAATCCAGAAGGGTACTTTTATTCATAAGATTTTCTGTTTGTATTATATATTTAAATAGTGAAGTTCTCAAACCTCACTTTTCTATGACCTGATCCAGTGCATTTTTGCTAGAATATTCTGAAACCTATTTCTGGAACAGAATAGGTCAAATATTCAATAATGTATCTTATTTAATGGTCACCTCCTCATGAATGCAAGGGATGGTGTACGAGGAAGTGACTGCTTGTTGAAAGTTGTTTCTTATTGTACACTTTTTAAAAGCAACTTGAGTGGTACGTGGAGATTTAAGTGGAAGCAGCCAAATAAGACTCTTGCCTGATAATAGCCTTCATGTCTAAAGGAGTAGAAAATGTAGTCTGAACTATAAATTTTTAACTCCAAATGCCTGTCTATCAACATCATAGAAAAGACTGACCTACCTTGGGCGGTACAGTGGCACAGCTAGTGGAGCCACTGCCTCAGTGACCTGGGTTTGATCCTGATCTTCGGTGCTGTCAGTATGGAGTTTGTGTGTTCTCCCTGCGACTCTGTGGGGTTTCCCCAGGTCCCTGGTTTCTTCCCACATCCCAATGATGTGTAGGTTGTTTGATTAAATGGCCACTGTAAATTGCTTCTAGTATGTCAGTGAGTGGTAGAATTGGGGAGGAATTGATGAGAATGTGGAAAGAATTTTAAAAAAATTAATGTAGGATTAGTGCACGTAGGTAGTTGATGGTTGGCATGGACTTAGTGAACTTCAGTGCCTATTTCCTCGCTGTATTTCTCTATGAACCTTTGAATTTAACCAGTGTCTTAATTCAGCCTTGTACATCGAGAGATCCTAACTTCAGCCTCTACTTTGTTAGGTGGTATCAGCTGGAGAGAAGTTGTAATACTCTTGGCCACTGGAGTTACTTGAGAAATGTTTTCAGTGTGTTGAGAAAAATTTATTTCAATTATTTTAAACTACTGGAATTATTTTTGTCTTAAGGTCTCTTTTGACGCTTCTGGAAGCAACTGAAGATGGCATCTGACCTCATCTAGTTTTTCGATTTTCAATTCTGGTTTTAACTGCTAAGGTTGTGCACTTTTCAATCTTGCTATATGTTTTTGGAAATTAGAAATGAAATGGTCAGCTTTTGTCTGTCTCAAACAAAAGTATTTTATTAATGTCTTTGTTATCTGTTTGGTAATGATCTATTTTTTTTACTTTTGATTGGAGTTTGTGTTTTGCTTTCAATTTATTAACACACTGAAAAAAATTATTGATAAGCAGAATAGATTGTATGCTCCAAGTATAATAAAGAAATACTTGTTGTTCTGAGTCATTCTGATATTTTTAGAATTCATTTTCAGACTCCTCGGGAGCCAGTGATCAGCATTGGACTGTCTAGCCAAACAGAGAAAGGGAGACAGATGAGTATGATGTGGGCTTTCTGCAAACAGAAGTGGGTGCTGTTAGTCTGCAGCAATGGCCCACACTTGCTGTGCTGCATAGGTGGCATGACTTGCCCCCACACTCGCAGGCAGCCTTTGCACACTGCTTCATTGGCTCCACACTGAACCATGTGGTAATGAGATCACTTAAACAGTTGTGGGAGTAACAATTGACGGCCGAGTCTTCTGAGCATAGCAGCAGGAAGGACAGACCTGCACTGTCAGTAATGCATCTCTGACTCCATTAGTGTGCTTATTCCTGGGAATGCAACCTTGGTACTAAGCAAGGTACCAGAGGATATTGTGAATAATTACTTGATGAGATATTGTGGTGATCTTGCTAAAAGGACAGCTCCCACTTATCCAAATCAATAAACTTGTGGCAAGGTTGAGTTATTCTGGTCCTCAATAGGCAAAGGACTACCATTGGCCAACCCTCAACAGTTTTCAGCACAGCTCACTAATAAATCTTATGACTGAAATCATTGAATTAAACTAATTCTGCAAGCCAGTATCTGTAAAGAATCATAACCTGAGTGCCGGGTATACCCATTCACTTCTTTATCAGTAAGCAGCTGTGCTCATTAATTAGTTGCTAACTTATCTGGATGCCAGAGGTCAATTAATTAATCCAGTGCCAGATTTGCTTTAAAAACGAAGGTGCTGGATTGATTTAAATCACTGCAGTTTTGGTTTGGGTAAAGAGAACACAATACTATTCACCTGAGGCAGTTATTCAGCCAAGTCAGGGAATTATTTTTTATAGTCCTATAAACGTTCAACCAGAACATTAGTAGATCTCAGTAAAATAGTAATGGGTTTTAAATTTGTACTCTGTTTAAATTTCAGCTTGTGGTTAAATGGTATTTTATGATGCTGCAAAGGAAATGGCTAGTATTTTCTCTGTAGGCCAACAACTGCTATGACATCCTGTTCAAATGCAGCACATCCTTGCTTTAGCTAACAGTTAAGTGTGATTAAAATTTGTTGTAAACCACTGTCCCTCAAATGTAATTGTCTTCTTGAAAATAAACGTAGTTTAAGGTTCGGAAGGAAATTTCACAAGCGATCATTTTATTTTCGCTTAAATATTAAAATCTGACTTTTTTGCATTGCACCTTAACTAGTATTTCTGAATGTCAAACCCATTTTGGAAAAAGTGGTGCCAGCAATTTTATAAAGTGGGATGCAATTCCAAAATAGTGATACTCATGCATTCTTCTGTATCTCAATGGCATATGAAAATACAAGACAATGTATGTTATCTAGTTACATTAGGAGTGGAATTTAAAGCCCAACAAAGCAGGTGAGAAACAAATTTCAAGTGTTGCTGTTAGAAATGGTCAATAGAAGTCATGACTGGATGAACCCTAGCAGTTGTACTTCCTGACTGCACTTTTACATAGCTCTTTTTATTTGCTCAGTTTAAAATGTGAGGCCAAAAGACTAAAAGCACCCAATGAGAGAACTAATTTGAAACTAGTGCATTGAGATCTAGAAATAAATGTAATCTTTTGAGTTCTGACTATTTCCTATTTCACCTGTACTATGACACAATTTCCAAACACATTGCTTATAATAGTATATGATAGGTAGTACTAAATGCAACGATAATCATTGAAGCAAAAGGCAGAATTATTCGTCTCTTTCCATTTCCCCCAACACGCATTAGTCCATGCAGTACCAACAATTTACATTCTTAGTTAATGGCCTATAGCATATTTCCTGAAAAATCTTTTGTGGAGGATTGGAGCAAAGTTTTCTAATGTGGATGGAAAGCAAGGAACTACTTAAACATTGGTCCAACACAATATTTCTAATTTTGGGGGGAAAATCCACCATTAAAGCAATTTTTCTCATATGATCAGGGATTTTGAAGTAATGGAGATAGATATCATAGACTCCTTTCACTGTCAACTTGGATTCCTGACTTGCATCTGTGAGAAATGTCATTTGGGAGGTGGGGGGGGGGGGGGGAAAAAATGGGTTGGATTTGTTCTAGACATTAGTTAGGTCACAATTCTGGGCGTATTGTATGAAAGGTAATAAAGCAATCACAAAGGGTTGGTGGTGATATACTACAGTAATACTGGATTACATTAATGAAGGATTCTGATCTCTTCGCTATAAAAGAAAATGAACAAAGCCTTCGTATTTAAAAACCAAAGGTGCCATCTAAATGCAAATTCTAATGTAGGAAAGCATCCCATGTTGCTTCAGCATTGCACAGGATTATTTCCACTGATTTGATACATAAGTGCATGGGCTTTGGACTAAAACCAAAAGAACGATGGAGGAAATGGAAAATTGTTGCTTTAGTAGGCCAATGAGGCTTATTCTTTTCAAAGAATTGATAAGCATTTGAGAAGAAGAATATAAGAGTATATGGGTAAGTGCTGAGAAATGCATGAACATTAAAGAGCTTGTATTTAAAAGTGAGTGGTGCATTATGTACTGAACGGTTGTCTCCTTTGCAGTAAAGTCGGTGATATTTCATTGGACCTGGGGAGTGGCCCAGATCAATAGATGAGGTAGAATGGAACCACTTGCAAGGTGAAATTGGCTGTCAATAGATGTCTGGGCACATGGAGCTGAACTGATTTATATTGGCAAATAGGTTGGAGATATTTTTAAATAGTGGTGCAAAATATTGAGTGCTTATGTGTTTAATATTTTCCTTGCATCTTTTGAAGTATTTCTGTACGAAGGAGGGCTACTGTTGAATGTTAGAGCTGCTGTTCTTAACAGGAGTCATGGGAAAATGGGCTTTATCTGCCTGTTTCAGATACCATTAATGGATCTGTGGAACTCTTAAATGCTGAGCTATTGTTCCAATGTCTTCTAGCAATGCTGTCAAAAACTGGTCATTCATAAGATCCTGGCTCTATAAAATAGCTATCATGTTTGCTGACATAAGATCATGTACCAAAATGGTGCTTTTTAAATGTGCAATACTTTGAAGCTTGAGATATGGGATAAGTGTTTAATGTTTTTTCTTTTGAACCTGCTTTCAAAATTGAAAATTTACATCTATTATTAGTTTAGGCTTTCATATCAATGCATTATGTATTGCATTTTTAAAGTCCTTTTGGATGTGCTTAGGCTTATTTATATCCTTTCTGGTAATTTTTGTATAGTTATCTAGTCACTTAGTTGCAATCTTTAAAAGTGAACTTCCAGTCTTAAGAATAACATGTAAATTATTTCCAGGCAACCTGAAATACCACCTGAGGTACTTCGACAACGGGAATCCAAATGGCTGGACATGCTGAACAACTGGGATAAGTGGATGGCCAAAAAGCACAAGAAGGTAAGACTGGTATTGGGGTGAATACTGCATTGTTGCTGACTGACAGACCAGGGTAATAAATTGTCTGATATAAATATAGCAAATCTTATTATACTTCAATTCTTTTTAAAGCATACTTATTACCACCTGCACACTTTTCTTAAACTATCAGTTGTTTCCTTATTCTGCTCAAGGATAGATTTAATAAATTTGGGCCTTTTTAGTTAAATCTTGATTCTGAGCATTAATATTTTAAAATGAGACTCTGCTACATAATGACAAAGAAAAATTGCTTCCCTGTTTTTGATATATGCCAATCATGCCTGCTTAGAGTATTCCAGAAATTTATACAAATTTTTGTGAAAGAAGAAATAGCATCTATCTCATCTTCTGTTGCCATGATACTACAAGGGGTTCAATTTTTATAATAGACTTTTAAAAACCTTGTTAAGTACAGTAAACCCTGTTTAAAAGTCAAAGTAACAATTTTAAGATTTGATTTTTCAAAAAAATGAAGACCTGAGAATAGTATCACTTCTGACATCTTTTTCCTTTCTCATCTGTTTGGGAACTGCATCATACATTGTTTAAGATTTAAAAGCAACATGTTACTAAGCCTATGACGCTGCATTGTAAATGGGAATTGTGTTTAGGTACTTATGAACAATTTAATTTTTTTTCAGGTTTTTAAATGGAGATGTACTTGGTCTTCCACATTTTAAAATTTTCAAAAAATGTAGTTTCCGGAACTCTGACTAGTGTTTGGTGATATTTCTATTAATATCAGCTACCAACTGGCCCTAGGGTTTCTTGGCCACTCAACTTGGGGATGGGGAGCGACATGGAAGAATAGCTGTTCTTCTCTATTTCACATGATTAAATAACTTGAGGTGGCATCATTAATGTAAATTAGGAGTAGGAATTGTAATGGTTTATCTCCTTGTGCATTAAATTCAAGAATAATGAACCTAGTCAGAGCTTCACTGTTGGCTGATATGTGCTGAATCATCACAAATCTGTAGGCTCCTGGTCTGATTACATGGAAGATAACTTTTTGTAGGATATCTGGCAATTGGATTCATGTGCCTTCACAGACACAGTAGCTGCTATTGGGGGATATGACTTCAGCACAACTCACTGATCATTACTTTTAATGTGTTCCTTGCCTGTTTGTATGGTGCCATTCTCTTGGTGAATACTGCTTAATTTACTACTTGAGTTTCAGGCGTTTGTGATTCATTTGCTTCTGGTTTGGTGATTTTTTACAATTATCCAGTGTACCAATTTTCCATTGTAAAGAGATGTCATACAGTAAAGTGCAACTTGTGTTTCAGAGTTGTACTTTGAATTGTTATTACTTTGTATGTTGGAAGTACAATATGTTTCACCTAGAAGCTAAAAGAGCTCTCCATACTTTGAGGAGGGAAGAAGAACTACCCAGATTGTCAGCTAGCAAAATTAAATATTGGTTGAAAATAAATTATTTTCACCAGATGTGTAACTTGGCCAGAGTTTAGTCGTTTGTAGCCATGGTTGCTAAGCTGGACTGAAAGAATGGAATTATCCTCAATTGTATAGCTCAATCTGTTTTTAAAGATTGTTGAACCATTTTGTAAATGAATTGTATTAAATAACTCAAATTTTTAGTGGGCCTAATATGGCTTTACATTGTGACCTGCTATAGATACTTTATAAAAATGTTTTTTTTCTTCAGATGGCTCAATGTCGAACAGTAATAGTGTGCTAATCTGCAGAATGGATAGGTGGTAGGATGATAAACTAATGAATACAATTCTGATGAATTTTTTCCCTTCAATATTAAGCAAGCATGTAAAAAGGAAAATGGAAAGTCAATTACTTGAATGCTTTCGATTCAACACTGTATAAAATTCGATCTGCAAATACAGTAGCACAGATATGGCAGTCAATGGCAAAGTAGCAAATCTTTTTACTGATCAAGGTTACAAACAAAGATCTAGCAACCCTTGTAAAAGGAACTTGACCTTTATTGGTGTCTGCTGTTATCAAATATGATTCAATTGGATCTCTGATATCCAGCATTAGTGTTGTCAGTAAGTTGGTTAAGCATCCAAATATATTAAAGAATTCGCACAGGAAAGTAGTTTCTCTAAATATTCCAGATAATTGGGAGATCCACATGGGCTAAATACAGCTGGATATGAGTTCCCAGTACTGTCCGTACCTCCTCTTCACCACCCTCCTGCTCTCTGCTACCCACACTACCTGGGCCAGATATGGAGGTCAGAAGAAGCTGACACTCTCTTACCCGGGAGGTGTCCAGCAAGGCTTAATCTAGTCTAGGGTGGCACAATGCTGAGACCTTTGACAGGAGATGAGGCTCAGGCAGAGCCTTTCATTCCCTCAAGGCTTTGCAATAGTTTTGAACACCTGATATTACAAAGAATTTAAAAACTGCTAAAGTTGCTTCAAATAAAATTATTGAACATTTTAAAATGAAAATTCACTGAAACACATTCAAACATTAAAATGATTTAAAGCATTGAAATAAAACAGAAAAAGCAAATTCCTCCTGAATTCTAGGCTGGAAATCCTTATTTAAATGAATAGGAATTCCTATCCTATACTGGGCCAGAATTGTGCCTCTCTATTTCTGCCATTCTCCAACATAATATTCCGGCTAAGAAATCTTGGTGTGATTGACCTGGAATGTTGGACTCTACCAGCACGGCCTAACCTTTTAGGCATTTCCTACCACCCTGTAAATAAAAAAAACAACTAACATACATTCCCTTATTCATATTCTCTGTGTCCCTCAGCCAGATAACTTCAACAGCCTTCACCATGGTAACGCAGGCCTTGCCCTAGCAGAGTGATTCCCTTTATCCTATCTGGCCCCTCCCCCCACTCTCGCTGCAACTTAAAGTTAACTTGTTTTCTTTTCCTCCCAGTTCTGATGAAAGGTCTTTGACCTGAAACATTAATTCTTTCTCTTTCCAGAAAAGCTGCCAGATATACTGAATGCTCCCATGATTTTCTGGTTTTATTTTGTATTTCCAGGACTTGCAGTTTTTGTAATTTTCACTTGAAAATTATCTTCAGTTATCTAGAAACTGTTTGAAAATGTACCATCTTCATAATTGTTTTACATTGCTATCTACTCTTTCTTGGTGATCTTTCTGGTTTGTTCAAATTTGCCACTGAATGGAACTAAATGCTTGGTCACATACCGCTCCCATCGTGAGAGACTGTTTAGAGTGCAGTAATATTGTCGTTTTGCATATTAGCTTTATCAAACTTCTCTGGCTCAAACTATTTGTTGCATTTGAATGTCCAGATATGCTTCATGTACAGCCAATGCATCACCATTACATAGAGGCAGCCTTGAGCCATGGTGATGCAGGTCTTTTATGGTTCAAGCTTTTCAAAGTAATTTCTTTTGACTATTATCAATTGCACAGTTACTTATCTCCATGAAAGTGTGATATGGATATAATAATTACCATTGACATGAGCTGCTATATGTGAATTTCTGTCCTGTTATACAACTTTATCAAGTATTCCACTTTAAAGAGTATTGGTATACACTCTAGGTAAATGGGCTGATATAGGTGCAAGGTCACATTGTGTAGTCTCAAACTGAGGTAGGGCAAGCTGACCGTAAAACTATCCTCTTGCATGAACTACCATTTTCAGGAAAAAGCTGTTCTAAAAAGTCCAGCTCTAGATATCTGCAGTTGGAATGATGTGGCTGTTTTTAGTAATGGAAGCTAGATTGTGTTTTGTTTGTCTGAGGCATTCCATTTAAGGGCATGGCTCATAGCACTGTGGGAGACCTGGTCTCCAGTTGGAATATAAAAATTGGAGAGCAGCTGTTGGACATTGCTCTCCTTTTTATTGTGATGTCCATTTGTCTCCAAGCAATTTTCCTACACTTACAGATGGTGTAAGTATCCAGAAAAACACTTCTAAGCCATATAATTTAGTTTCATTTTTCACTAGTCTCTGTTTTCCATTAGAGAAAGAGAAAAAGAGACTGCTTGCTTGAGTTACATTTTTCACTCCTGCATTGCTATGGCTGTCACCAGCAAGGCCAGCAATTAATGCCCATCTCCAAGTTGTTTTGGAGAAGTGATTGTGAACTTTCACCTTGAGCTGCCACAGTCCTTGTGAAGATGCACTTACTAACCTGTTGTTCCTATAGTGCTGTTAAATAGAGATATCATTATACTAATCTGACAACAATGAAGGAACTTTCCATGATGGGATAATTTCCAATTGGAAGGAAAATCGGAGCTGGTAGTGTTGTCACTAAGGCTTCAGACTACCACTGATTTACATGAAGAAATTCTGTTGTGATTATGAGATTTGTTTTCTTTTTGGCCTGGATTGGAGGGAGTTTAATATTACTGAATATCCCCTCCCCCCTTGGGAAAGTTATTTTTTATATAAAAACTGGGCAAGCTGCCTCAGACCTTGCAGTCTTTCTTGGAAACTGAAAATACGGTGTAATGAGCTGGTGCAATGAGCAGTGATGCTTGAAGCCAAATATTATTTTAAATCCTACTTTTTAAAAAAAAGCAAAATTACAGAATATACTTTCTGGTGGATATTTGTCTACAACACAGGATGTTCTTTAGTTTGCATATTTTGAAAACCCTGAAAACTGTTTCCTTTCATTGTGTGTCCATGGAATTCCTTTCCATGTTTTTGGCCTCATTTAGACTTTGCCTCTATCTTCATATATTTTTATGCCTAATTTCACCTTGTGTTATAAGTCTCTTACTCATTCTCTATTTGCATTTAAACCAGGGCTTCTGTCTCAAGTGCTCTAATTTTTGGAAGGGATACTGGAAGAAGCAAACACGCCTTCACATTTTATTCTTAAAGTTACTACTTAATGACAAATTTATAGGTCTGCATTTGTATCATGCCATCGGGATACAGGTCCCTTGTAATGGAATGCCTTTTCTAGTTAGTTTCTTTCTCCATTCTAGCAAGACTTGGTCCCTGATCCAAGATGCAAGTACGAAATAAAGACTAGAACTAAATTTTGTAAGGTAGTTTGGAGGTTCAGTAGTATGTATGTTGTAGATTTACCAGAGTTTTGGTTAAGAGGTTGTGTTCTAGCCCTGTTGTAAGACTATTGAATGGTTCCCTAGTACAATACGGTGCCTATCTCGTTATGATCTTCCACCTTTATTGTCTACCTGCACTGCACTTTCTCTGCACCTATGACATTTTACTCTGCATTCTGTATTGTTTTACCTTGTATTACCTCAATGCCCTGTGTAATGAATTGATCTGTATGAACAGTATGGAAGATGAGCTTTTCACTGTACCTTGGTACATGTAACAATAATAAACCAATACCAATGATTCCTTGATCTGTTATAATATTGAGAGTTTTGGGTGCTGCTGTTTCAGTAACTATGTGAAACATCCACAATAAATCCTATATTTGGTTTTGTGCTGTTTATTAAAATGAAATAGAATGGTAGGATACTGGGTAGTGTGGAGGAGCAGAGGGATATGGGGGTTCATATCCACAGATCACTGAAAGTTGCCTCACAGGTAGATAGGGTAGTTAAGAAAGCTTATGGGATGTTAGCTTTCATAAGTCGTGGGATCGAGTTTAAGAGCCGCGAGGTAAAACTCTGGTTAAACCACACTTAGAGTACTGTGTCCAGTTTTGGTCACCTCATTATAGGAAGGATGTGGAAGCATTGGAAAGGGTGCAGAGGAGATTTACCAGGATGCTGCCTGGATTGGAGAGTATGGATTATGAGGAGAGACTAAGGGAGCTAGGGCTTTACTCTTTGGAGAGGAGGAGGATGAGGGGAGACATGATAGAGGTATACAAAATATTAAGAGGAATAGATAGAGTAGACAGCCAGTGCCTCTTTCCCAGGGCACCAATGCTCAATACAAGAGGGCGTGGCTTTAAAGTAATGGGTGGGAAGTTCAAGGGAGATATCAGAGGGAGGTTTTTCACCCAGAGAGTGGTTGGGGCATGGAATGGACTGCCTGGGGTGGTGGTGGAGGCAGGTACGTTGGTCAAATTCAAGAAATAATATCCTTTTGTGATGTATGGATGACGTTCTCCAAATTTGAGTTTCCATTGACCACCTCCAGTTAGAATGTTGTATTACTTGTAACAACTGTGTTTAAGCTTTACAAATGGACCTGCACCCTTTCGGTAGCAACACTATGGTGTATTTTAGTGTAAAATAGTGGAATCTTTCAAGCAACTAATTGTGGAAGAAAATTCTGCAATCCAAGCATCTTCAACGCTTTTCCCTGGCTTCCAAGTGCATAATGTAGAACACAATACCCTCTTTCAAGATTTTTAATTATCTTGTTAACATTCCTAGATTACTATTTTACCAATGTTGAATGGTTATTTGAACAACGAATTGACATTTTTTTCAAATCTGTTTAATCTATAATCAGACATCAACTCTCAGATATGAGAGACGGATATCATTTCAAATAAAGAAATCGCGTGTATTTGTGGAAAAAAACATTTAATTTTAGAATCATGCTAGGAAACATATTTGACTCTATAGATTTCCATTATTTTGGAATTAGAAACAGGAATTGTTCTGAAAGAATCAGTGATTTAGAAGCTTAAGTTTTTGTTTAACGCATAATTTCAAGGTAGATCTGATGCCCTTGTTTAAAAGAAGAGAACAGATACAGATTTTGAAATGTTTCAGTATTAAAAGGGTT